>NC_079306.1:5222341-5522341 GCF_023638135.1 Falco biarmicus | reverse complement strand
ACACCCACGTGGCTTCACATGAACCCCACTCACCTTGAGCATCTTCACAAGGGTGCACTTTGCAGCCAAAGCCATAATTGGCTTGGAGTTTGCAAAAATTAGAATGTAAAGAGGATCCTTCTAGCTGTTAGCCTGTTATGTGTTTACCTTGGAAGAATACAAACTCATTTACTTCCTTCACGGTTCTCTTGGGCAAACACGTTGCTACGCCTGTTGTGCACCCTGGGGTGCTGCTGTTCAGCATCACGATCGCTTGAGCGTGGCACCGCGGTCTGGCCCCCAGCGTGCCTCGATGGAGGGTCTCCTCGGGGGCGTCCCTGCTGGTGAGGTGGATTTGGAAGGTGCCCGCTCTCGCCGCCCCGCAGACCCTCCACAGCGGGTGTCTCGGCAGAGGTGCTGCCGCCTCTCCACGGGTGGGAGGGCGACCCCGGCCCGCAGGCACCCATCCCTGGCGCTCCCACCGCCCTCCCTGACTTGCAGGTGGCCGCGCAGCGAGGTGAGGGCTCGGCCGGGGCTCAGGGCTGCGTGGGGCCGTGAAGGTCAAGGGGCAGCGCTGCAGCGGTGACCCAGACCCTCGACCCACCGCCAGGCCCTGCTCTGCCCCCGCCGTGTCTCTGCCACTAGCAGCCAGCTCGTCCACCCCCCCAAGGGCTGTCCCGGGTCCTTGGGGCCCGATAGCCGCGTTCCAGGGAGCGGGGGCCGTTCCACGTGCTTGCGCGTGAGTTATCCCGGGAACGTGGGATGCGGTGTGGCTGCGGCGGCCGCATGCACCTGGTGTGGGGAGGCGGTGAGTTGGGGTGGCTGGCCTTGGCTGCTCCGACTGTTCTCTCCAGCAGTTCTTGGGAGGACGTGCTTCTCCCTGGCACCAGCACCCTCAAGCCCTTTGCAGCTTCCAAGAGGTCGCAGAAGTGCTTTGTGCTGGGGCACCAGCTCAGAGGGAGGGTGGCACGTGATGAGGAGCTGAGAGCATCCTTAGGCTGCGCTGCTCATTAATGCACCCAGTTAAGACAAGACTTGTAGCTACAGGACTGGGAACCGGCGTCCTGACAAAACCTGTTGGCGGTGCAGCCGTTACGAGTGCTCCGTTCTGCCCACTCCGTTCTGCCCCAGGTCTTCTTTTCAGATGAGCCTTCAGTTTTCCCTCTCCTTCTGGATAGCAACAGAGGCAAGAATTAATCCCAGCCTATATTAACTCTTAGCAGCAGAAGACCCCCACATTTGATCTCCTCCCCTCTAGGCTGCAACAGATGGATACTGCGATCTCCTAACCCTCCTGCGTGCTTTTTGCTGTGCTTTTGCAGCATTTGCTCATTTCAGCGTTTGGAAGCTGGGCTCAATATGTGGAAGTTGTGCTGAGCATGAATGTGACCTTTCTTTGCCTTAAGGGAGTTGCCGGGGAGATAAGGATGCAAACGTAACTTTCTGGTTGTTTCTTAAAGTATTTTGCATAGGAATCATGGCTATTGCAGAGAGTGGAAAAGGGTATCGATTAGGTTGTTTCACCATAGATAAAAACACTCTGTTCTGCGATAGAAGAGCAAACCACTGACACATATTCTGCCTTCACGTTCCTAGTAGGATGAATAGAGACTGACCAGAAACTCATCCAGGGGAGCGTAAATGAGTCCTCGGAGCGTAACCTGAAATGTTTAGTTAAACTGCTCTGCTCGGCGTTTGTATTCCCAGTCTGCATTTCCTTCTCCATCAGCGGAGGAAAGTCAACCGTTCTGGGTTTTATTTCATTTGTGTAAGCCTGGGGTCGGATCTGCAGTGCTCGCAGGGACCTTTCAGGGAAGGTGCTAATGCCTGTCTTTAGGCAGAGGCCTGGGAGAGGAGAAAGAGCAGGTCCTGCTCGTCCGTCCTCCCCAGCTGCGTGGGGCTGCCACTCCTCCTGCACTCCTCTTGTGCCAGATGGAGCGATTGTGCGGCTGCGGGAGAAGGAGCTGATCCGGCAGAAAACCGCGCTGCCAGACAAGTGACTCACCTGCACACTCAGGGCCCTTTGGTGGCCGCCTGAAGCCACTTGTCATTCCACGGTGTCTGAAATGACAACCTAAGGACGTGGCTTTTGGATGGGTTTGTGCAGTCGTAGCTGTGGGCTGTGCTGGGGAGGGGGCTGGCGCTGCTGCCGTGCTTGTGGCCAGACCTTCCTGCCCCCTCCCCAGTGAGTCCCACAGCAGCAGCAACCGCCGCGTTTGGAGGGGAAGGGGTGGCCGGCCCCGCGGTGGGGCGAAGGCGGAGAGGCGCCTCGAGGGAGAAGCGCTGACGTTGCCTCCAGCCAACCTTGCAGGCAGCACGTGGACGTGTGTTGTGATGCAACGTGAGTCGGGAAGCGAACGCCTTCCCTGGGGAAGGCGGGGAAGGTTGGAGAGTGCTCCTGTCGTCGGGGGAGTTCTTGCCTGGGCATCCAGAGCAGACTTGGTGTTCTTGGTGTGGCAGGGTCTTCTCCTGACGCGTTTGTGTGCTGTGCCAGCCTGCGCCAGATTGCACCACCTGGTCTTGCCCATTATCAAAATTACAGCGTGTTCTTCCCTATCAGGGTTGGGAGAGACGGTCGGGAGGAGGGGAGCAGTTGCCGCCTCCGTGTGGGCTGTCCAGCGAAGCCCCTGATTGCTCCTCCATGTCACGGCTTCCCATCCGTGCCTGCCACAGGGAGCTGTTCCTGGGCCGAGAGCAGACCGCACCGACTGCGTTCGCTGCTAACCATCGCTTGCTTGCTCGTTGGTGTTGCTGAGCCTGCTCTTATCCTTCCTACTATCAGTTTTAATGAGAAAACTCTACACCCCGCAGCTTGGTTTTGCGAGGGATGCCAAAGACGTCACCGAGGAAAGCCAAATAGGATGACCAGCGCACTTTGTTAATGAGCGGAAGACTAATGAAGTTTTTAATTAGCAGGTGTGCAGGGGTGAGAAGAAGGTGCAGTGAGACATGCACATCGTGACAGCAGAAGCATTGCGCTAAAGGCACCAGCTGCGCGCTTGAAGTTGCCCCTGATGGAGCAGGAGTTTCTTGTGCTTCGCTGGCCCGGGTCGTGCTTCCCACCAGCCGGGCAGACCAGGGCGGCAGCACCTCGGGGACGCTGCCTGAACCTCTCTGTTGGGTTTGGTTGGAGAAGGATGGGCAGCTGTGCCCAGCTCAGAGCAGTGGTGAGCAGAGAGGAGGGAGACGCCGTGTGGAGCTGCTCCGAGCTGTGGAGCTGCTCCCGGACCGAGGGCTTGCTGCCATGGTGTTAGGCAAACGCCAGGCAGCCCCTCATTCCTGCAGGATCCCTGCTGGCCGCTCAGCCTCCAGCTCAGCTCAGGCTAGTGCGCGCTGTGTTCTGCTCTGCCTTTGGCCTGCCTCAGCTGCTGGACTTACAGGTCTCGTTGCTGGACCAGAGCTGCCGCTGCATCCTCCCGTCAGGCCTGGGTGTCCTTCGGTGAGCAGCATCCCCTGGTCCGTGTTCCCTGGAGCCTACGCTGAGGCCGTGCACCCTGTCAGCCTGGAAAATGAAGCGTCCGCTCTTTGTGGAATGAGTGAGCACCAGCCTGCATCAAAGGCTCCCATTATTCTCCTTTTCTGCTGCCTGAAACAAGGCCTTTGGCCAGCTGGTCCCACCTGCCTCTGGGCAGTGCGCGAGCGCTGGGCGCTGGTGCCAGGCTGCTCCCGTGTCTGCCTGTTGCACGTTAAAAGCGCTGTTCTGGAAGCAGAGCGCCATTAATTACAGCCCTAGTGAGACAGGCTATCTCTTCTGATGAGGATCTCCTGAGGGCTGCTTTAATGGCGCTGTCAGATGTTTCTGCATTCCTATGTGGAGCAATTACGTACCCCGTGTAATTTGCCCACTGGTTGAGGCGTTCTTCCACAAGATACGATACTCATTCACGTTCCGTGGCGCTTGGTGTTTTCTTCCTGCTTTAGTTTGGCAGCTGGTGGCAGCCAGGGTGCTGGTGGTCTCAGGAGGGGACCCTTCTTCCAAAATTCTTCTCTGCAGCACCTCAGGCCCTTTAGGAGAGATCTCTGCTCTTCCCAGGGGTGTTTTGTGGCAGTTTTGTCCAGTTTGTATGTAATACAGCCGCACCGGTGCCAGGCCCTTTGCGGTGTCGGTGCCTGCTGTGGGGCTTTGGTATTCCTTGACCAGACTGGTGGGGAGGGTACGTAGCTACTGGCCAGGCACTGTTTTGCTCTGCTGAGTTGCCCCGAGTCCTAAAGGTTCCGATTTCCCACAGGTGGGCTGACGTCCCCCCGTGGAGATGCCAACCTGCGAGGCGACGGGCACGTCTTGACCTTGCAGGTGCTGCATCAGCAGGGGCGCAGATGGCGTTTGCCCAGGCACCCATTTCCAGCCTGGTGTGTTCCTTCGCTGTTCAGGAGATGCCGGCAGCTCCTCCAGTCTCTTCTGCCGTCAGCACTGTTGGAGCCCCCTGCCTCCTCTTGTGAGCCCTGTATCCCAGTTTGCAGCCCTCAGGGCTCCAGAAGCCTCTTTTGGGTAGAGGCGCCTCTGGGCTGGCTTGCTGAGCGGAGCCCAGGGAACCCGTGATGCCTTCAGCTCGCCCCCAGACAGACGTGCCTTCTCTCGGGGTCTGGATTTCAGAGGTGCCTTTGGTGCCCTCTCTACGTTTACACGTTGTTGTCTCCAGGAGCCTGCTGGTGGGGACGCTGATCTAGATGGGCTTCTCATCCCTCGTGCGGAATTTGCAGCCGCTGCACATTTGTGTGGCAGCCACCTGGGCACGGGGGATGGCTGCAATGAGCTTGTTTCTCGGCCGGGGCATGGGGGCCTCCAGAGCCTGAAGAAGTCCACTGGAGATCACCAGAGCGCCAGGATCAGATACAGGAGGCTGTGTTTAGGGAAAAGACCTGCACGCACCAGCAGATTTTTCCTCTAGATTGGTGGTTAGCAAGGCGGAAAGAAGCCGCAGCGCTGGTCTGGCACCTCCCAAACACCGAGGAGCGATGGCTCCTCCCTTGGCAGCTGCTTTCTCCCCCCACCCTTTTGCCTTGTATATAAGGCCCCCTCGGAGCAGCCTCGGCACAGCACATCCCACTCCGGCGAGGCAGACAGCGAGCCGCACCTCCAGTCCCAGCACCTCTGCTCCAGGAGAGTGAACCAGAAGGCCGTCAGCATGGGTAAGAGATGCTCTGCAGCCTCCCGCAGCCCACAGCAGCTCCGAGCCTTGTGGCTCCATCCTGGACCGGGCTGCAGCCACTGCCTGGGGGCTGCGGACATCCCCCCTTGGACCCGAGTCCCCGCTGGGGACTGGCAGGTCTGTTCCGCTGCAGGGAGGAGAGGGGTGGCACTGGAGTGTGGCACCTTGTCCGGCTGGGGCCGAAGGTTCTCTCTGTTCTGGGACGGCCCTGGTGGCGCTTCAGGGAGGATTCCTCTCCTGGGTCGGGGGGTCGTCAGTGCCATAAGCGGAGCAGGGGCCGGTCACAGAGGTCCCCGTTGAGAGCTGGGGTGGGAGAAGGTCCCTTGGGTGGGACAGAGGCTTCCGAGTAGGCACCGTCTGGGACGTGGACGTTTCTCATTTTATTCTTCTCCCCAACCCAGACAGATGCAGAGCTCAGTGCTACGAGTACCCCACCTGCCCGGAGGCTGTGAAAGGCAAGTCCTCTCGAGCGTGTCGTGCAGCGGGTGGTGTTTGGGAGAGAGCTCCCTGTTAGTGGAGACCCCCGTGAACGTGTGCCGAGTCCCCTCCCCCAAAGGGGCAGGACGGTACCTCCGTGGAGATCTTCTCCGCTGTGGTTGTTCTCGTGCCTCTGGGTCGGTAAGGGAGCCAGGGTTGGGCAGTTGTCAGTGCGCAAGGAGGAAGGGATGGAATAGCTGCAGGTCGTTGCGTTCAGCTGCCTGTAGGAAGGTCTTGGCATCCAGAAAAGTGAGTTCAGTCTTCTCTGAGGGTCTGCTGAAGCTTTTCTTTTCCCGCCTGGCTGGTTCACGGCGTGCTTTAACACAAGCTTTCCTTCTACGCAGCTCCTAGAGAGGAGGTTGCCTACGTGACCTGCACCTACAGGGAAACCTGCGTGGAGCAGCCTGACTTCCTGGCCACCATTGACCTCAACCCCAGATCTCCCTGTTACTGCCAGGTACCCGTGTCCCTGCAGCGCTTGCCTGGGATGGTGCCCAGCTGCTGGCTCTGTGCTTCATGGTGCCTCGGCATTCGGGACCTTTCCTCCTTTTTGCTTGGGACTCCAGGTTGCTTGATAGCCACCCTGGGATGCCAGGCGTCTCTCTATGCCTGGCACCTTCTTGTCTTGGGCATTTTTCTCTCCTGTCCACCGTTCCCTCCTGCTGCCTGGTCATGCCCTGCCAAGACCCATCTGGGAAACCCCTGGTGAGTTCTGTCACAACAGGTCTCTCTCTTGCTTCTCCGCGGTTGTACGTGTGAGAGAGGGCTGTTGTCTGCCTGCAAACTCACCTTCCTGCTGTCTTTGCGCTGTCCTGTGTGTGCCTGGCTGCGGTTGAGTCGTCTCCGGCTCGGTGTCCTGGGGACAGGTCGGCTCTGACTCACTTCCCAACTCACTTCCCGAGAGTCTTGGTGCTGCTAGTGAGCTCCTGAGCACGTGCTCTGGATCAGCCTGTGGGTGGCTGCTCGGCATGGGGAACGGTCTCCTCTCAGCGGCACGCCGTGCCCTAACGCGGAGCAGCGGCCAGTGCACGGAGCAGTGTTCTCGTCCCGGAGCTCTGCAGACAGTGCCAGGCGCGCAGGTGGAGGCTGCCAAGCCAGAAGCATCTGCCAGCGTGAGGGTCCCCGTTTCTCCCTGCCTCCCTGTGTGAACCCTAACTCTGCCTTGGCTGCCTAGGTGATCCACCGCCTGCCCATGCCCAACCTCAAAGACGAGCTGCATTCCTCGGGGTGGAGCGCTGGCTGCGCCTGCTTTGACACTGCCACACCGAGGAGGAACAAGCTGATTCTTCCCTGTTTGATTTCCTCCCGCATTTACGTGGTGGATGTGGGTTCCCAGTGCCGGGCTCCCAAGCTGTGTAAGGTATGCCTCAGGTGACGCAAGGACAAGTTTCTGGGAAGGAGTTGGGAACTGGTGCTTCTGGGATAATACACAGGGAAGAAGGGTTCTGTCTTCATTTCCTCTTCCACCCCGGTTTTAGGGAGCTGGGTCACGTTTTCCGCTCGGCTCTCTCCTTTCCAGACCAAGGAAGGCTCTGCTCATCCTTGCGTCCCTCTCTCTCCGCCTGTTGCGTTCAGAGAGCCTAATCGTGGGCAGTCACGCCCCGCACCACACCTGCCGCCCCAGCAGTGCGGTGGACAGACAGGCTGTGATGGGTTCGGTGTTGCTGCATTCTCCTCTGCGCAGAGGGGCAGCTCAGGGGCTTCTGTGCTCCTCTGCAAGGAGGAGCAGCCCCTGGCAAGTGGGAGTCCTTGGAACGAAAGCTCCCGCAAGCATCGGAGGTTTGCAGGAGTCTCTGGTGGCCAAAGGCTCTGCCAGGGAGCGTGAAATGAGCCGAGCAGTCGCCGGCTGAGGTGTGTGTGTGTCTGTGTGACCTTTTCTCAGATGATTGAGCCAGTGGATGTCTTCTGGAAGTGCAACAAGGGATACCTCAGCGTAGTGCACAGCCTGCCTAATGGTGACATCCTGATTGCCAACATGGGAGACCCAGCTGGCAACGGGAAAGGTACTTTGCCCGGCGATGACTCCACAAGGAAACGGGCTGCTTTGGAAGCGGAGTACGCGATTGATCGTGCGTCCCCTTTTTGCGCCCCAGGTGGATTCATTGTGCTGGATGGAGAGACCTTTGAGCTGAAGGGGAACTGGGAGAATGAGTGTGAAGCCCCCCCGACTGGATACGACTTCTGGTACCAGCCGCGCCACAATGTTCTCATCAGCTCTGCCGGACTGGTCCCAAAACGCGCGGGACGCGGGTTTAATCCTGATGACTTGAAGAAAGGTGAGGGAATGCGGATGCAAGTGCTGAGCCAGAGCTCAGCGGTGTGGTGGGAGGGTGCCGGGGCCGTCAGAGCGAGAGCCGGAGCTGGAGAGGGGGGACAGGCAGACGTCCCCACAAACGGCCCGTCCTAGAGGCACGGCTGCAGGACGTGCAGCGCCTGTCCTTACCCCAGGCTGGTCCCTGCCCTCTCCCGCTGCTCCCTCAAGCGCGGCGGCTTCTCTGCAGGCTCTGGCTGGTCACTGCCGGGGCTGTCCCCGAGTGCGAGCATTTGGGGAGGGATTAGTCTCCACAGGTGGCCCCTCATCTTCTGACGTGGTCTTCCTTTTCCACAGGGGTCTTTGGGCGCCGCCTGAACGTGTGGAACTTGTCCTGCCACACCCTCACCCAGTGCTTCGACCTGGGGGAGGACTCTCTGCCCCTGAGCGTGAAGTTCCTCCACAACCCTGATGCTGCCGAGGGATACGTCAGCTGTGCCCTGAGCGGCATTGTCTACCGCTTCTACAAGTGCGAGGCAAGTGTTCTGCCAGCAGCCGGGGAGACCCGGCCGTGGGGAGCTTCAGGGCGACTGGGAAAGGCACCGAAGAAACGCGGGGTGGCGGGGAGAAAGGAGGAGGCGTGTGGAGAGGGCAGCGTGCGGAGCCAGCTCCGGACCCTTAGGCTGGGGGATTCATCTGAGCGAGGAGGCTCAGCCTTGCTGCTGCTGTTGGCCGGTGCCGCCCCAGCCGTGCCTGCTCGCCGTAACTGGGCGCAGCGGCAGCTTTCCTCCGGCAGCTTTGCCGGCTGCGCAGGCGTGCGAGTGCCGGGCAGCGCTCTCGCCTGAGCAGCCCGGATCGCTCACGGTGCGGTGCCCATGTTCCTTGTGCAGAGAGACAACTGGGCCGTAGAGGAGGTGATTCGGATACCGGCCAAGGACGTGACAGGATGGATTATGCCCAAGATGCCAGGTCTGTGTGCCCCGAGGGGTGTTTATATTTTCCCTCCCAGAGCGCTGTGTCGTGCAGCCCGGCAGAGACCCCTCACTGACCCGCGGCGCCGTGCCGCGCAAAGATGGCAGAAGGCTTGTCGGAGGGGGCAGGGGCTGCGCGCATCCCGAGGAGGCACCGCTGCCCCAGCTGCAGCCTGCGCACTCGGGCGGCTCTCGTGCACCATAGGCACGACGTCCAGGGGTGGCAGGGAGAGGCGCGTTCTCTGTGGGCGCTGCCTACTCTGGAGCTTTTTGTTTGTGTGCCCTAGCCTTCACGGTGGACCTCGTCATCTCGACGGATGACAAGTACCTGTACCTCAGCAACTGGCTGCACGGAGACATCCGCCAGTATGAGCTCTCCAAGACCTGCAAGCCCAGGCTGGTGGGGCAGGTAAGGCGGGAGCGGAAGGGCTGGCACCGCTGGGTTCCTTAGGAGGGTCTGGCGGTGGCCGCGTGACAAGGCCACGTGTCTCCCCCTGCCTCGCTTCCAGGTGTTTGTGGGAGGCAGCATCCTCAGAGGGGGACCCGTCACCGTGTGCAGAGACGAAGAGCTGAAGTGCCAGCCGGACCCCTTGGTGGTCAAGGTGAGCTCCGTGGCCTCTTTGCCCTCTGGTGTCCTTTGCGCTTGGGCTCTGCTCGGCAAATTCCCTGCCCGCGGGCTCTGGGGCAGGTCTCCGCTGCAGCGGCCCGTGTGCCCGCAGCTGCTGGCCGCTTGCCTGCGCTGGCAGGGGAGGCAGCCGCTCTGCTCCGCTGCGCTCCGCTCCCTGCTCCGGCTTGTGCTTGGCTGCTGCGGGAAAAGCCAGTAACGCCAGGGCTGTCTGTTGTGCCTGCAGTGCAAGAGAGTGTACGGCGGCCCCAGTAAAATGCAGCTCAGCGTGGACGGCAAGAGGCTGTACGTCACCAACTCCTTCTACAGCACGTGGGACAAGCAGTTCTACCCGAACTTGGTCAGGTGAGAAGCGCTGGGCAGGCGCGAGGCCTCTTTTGCACGGCCCCTGCGTTCCAAAGGGGAAAGGCGCCTCGCTGGGGGGGCTCTGAGGACACCTCTGTGACTGCAGGGGACGGGGCCTCCTAACGTGGTCCCCGCAGCTTCCTCGGGCGGGATCTCACGTGCGCCTGACCCCGGCGCCCCTGGCCGAGCGAGGTGCAGCTGCTGCCTGTGTGGAGCCGCAGTGCCCGGCCTGTGCTCGGGAGAGCCCGGGAGCGCTCCAGCCGGGAAGGCGGAGAGGATCCGCCCGTGGAGCCCCGGCAGCCAGGCCAGGCCGCTCTGGCAGCGCCTCCCCAGGTGTTCCCCCCAGAGGTTTTGGTCTGGCAGAGCGGGCGATGGTCTCTCTCCAGCGCAGAGCCAAGCTCCAGCCCGCCTGCCACGTCATTCCCGGCGGTTCGCCCGCGTCCATCGAGCATTCAGGGAAAAGATGTGAGCGCGGGCGTGTGGCCCCGCTGGAAGGGAGCCTCCGCGCCCTCCTCCCTGCGGAAGAGCAGATGTGAAGGAGCCGGCCTCCTCCTCCATACGGAACGGGGAGGTGCGGGCAGGAGCCCCGGAACAGGGCCCTGGCTTGCTTGCCTGTGACCGCTGCACTCTTGTTCCCTCGCAGGGAAGGCTCCGTCATGCTGCAGATTGACGTGGACACTGAGAAGGGCGGCCTGTGCGTGAACAAGAACTTCCTGGTGGATTTTGGGAAGGAACTCAACGGGCCTTGCCTTGCCCATGACATCCGCTTCGCTTCCGGAGACTCCACCTCCGATATCTTGGCCTAGGCGCCCTGCGACAGGCTCCCTCCTCCTCTCTCTTCTGTGGTGCAGCCGTCAGGGAGCAGCGTAGGATCGTTGGGTTCGGGGGTCCCCACGCCTTGCTGGAGTCTGGGTTTCTGCTGACAGGAGCTGCGGGAGCTCCGCGTCACCGCGCGGGGCTGGGTCAGGCAGAGCAGTGCACGGAGGCACAGGGCACGTGGTCAGCGCTGTTCCCAGTGCCGAGCGGTCCCCGGGCCCGAGGCGCGGAGCAGAGCCGGGGCAGCTGCTGCGGTACGGAGCTGTGCAGCGTGCGGTGCCTCAGAAGGAGGGGAAGCACCCACTTTGTCGGCGTTACTGTTCTTCAGCCAGGTCGTTCCTGGACACTCTTCCCGCGGCACGAGAGCCTCCTGGCTGGCTTCTCGGTGCTGGGGCCGCTCCGCGTCATCCCTCCAGGGCTGTCACGCGCTTGGGTTTGGAAAGAAGTGCCTGCTTCCTGACACCGGTTTGCTCCTGTCTTCTGCTTTAAACATGAATAAAATTGTCCTTCGCATCAGCTACATCTTCATGCGTCTTGTTTCACCAAAGCCTTTCCAATTTATTTCAGGGGAAAATGCCAGCAGTAGTTAATGATAAGATCAGGGTTTTGAAGATCCCTGAGACAGGGCACTGGTTTTGCAAGAGTGCCAGTTCGTCTTCCTGGAAGTCTCCAGTCGTGGCCGTCTTTGCTTGTTCTTCTCTCGTGTTCATTCTTGCAGGGACATGTTTCATAGGGCAACTTGCCAACCATTTGTTTTTCTGCCACAAATGAACATCCCTTGTCAAAGTAACGTAGTGTTGTGATCGCCCAAGCCAACCGTTTGGTTTTAGTAGGGCTTGCTTTACCACGCATGAAGGTCTGAAAGAATACTTTTAGTAGACACTCCAGTGAAATCCCTTGTGTTAAGTGGCTGGCACACTGCTGGAGAGAAGATTGCTTTCAGCTTGCTCAGTTCACACGGACAGCAGAGTCGTAACTCAGTTGAGAAAGGAAAGTTAGTGTTTTCACCCAAAGGACCTACAAAGTGACCTCAGTCCTTAAAAGTTCTTATTTGGCTGTTCTCTTTCACTGTTGTTTCACAAAAGCAAGATGTAGTTACCGGAGCTGTAAATCATCCTCCTGTTTATCGTGTGCTGCGTGAGAAGCCAAATTGCAGTCACACGGTGTAAGCCCGTGTGCTACACGGGACAGCGACCGCCGTCCTCCAAGACCTGCTGCACACCCACGTGGCTTCACATGAACCCCACTCACCTTGAGCATCTTCACAAGGGTGCACTTTGCAGCCAAAGCCATAATTGGCTTGGAGTTTGCAAAAATTAGAATGTAAAGAGGATCCTTCTAGCTGTTAGCCTGTTATGTGTTTACCTTGGAAGAATACAAACTCATTTACTTCCTTCACGGTTCTCTTGGGCAAACACGTTGCTACGCCTGTTGTGCACCCTGGGGTGCTGCTGTTCAGCATCACGATCGCTTGAGCGTGGCACCGCGGTCTGGCCCCCAGCGTGCCTCGATGGAGGGTCTCCTCGGGGGCGTCCCTGCTGGTGAGGTGGATTTGGAAGGTGCCCGCTCTCGCCGCCCCGCAGACCCTCCACAGCGGGTGTCTCGGCAGAGGTGCTGCCGCCTCTCCACGGGTGGGAGGGCGACCCCGGCCCGCAGGCACCCATCCCTGGCGCTCCCACCGCCCGCCCTGACTTGCAGGTGGCCGCGCAGCGAGGTGAGGGCTCGGCCGGGGCTCAGGGCTGCGTGGGGCCGTGAAGGTCAAGGGGCAGCGCTGCAGCGGTGACCCAGACCCTCGACCCACCGCCAGGCCCTGCTCTGCCCCCGCCGTGTCTCTGCCACTAGCAGCCAGCTCGTCCACCCCCCCAAGGGCTGTCCCGGGTCCTTGGGGCCCAATAGCCGCGTTCCAGGGAGCGGGGGCCGTTCCACGTGCTTGCGCGTGAGTTATCCCGGGAACGTGGGATGCGGTGTGGCTGCGGCGGCCGCATGCACCTGGTGTGGGGAGGCGGTGAGTTGGGGTGGCTGGCCTTGGCTGCTCCGACTGTTCTCTCCAGCGGTTCTTGGGAGGACGTGCTTCTCCCTGGCACCAGCACCCTCAAGCCCTTTGCAGCTTCCAAGAGGTCGCAGAAGTGCTTTGTGCTGGGGCACCAGCTCAGAGGGAGGCTGGCACGTGATGAGGAGCTGAGAGCATCCTTAGGCTGCGCTGCTCATTAATGCACCCAGTTAAGACGAGACTTGTAGCTACAGGACTGGGAACCGGCGTCCTGACAAAACCTGTTGGCGGTGCAGCCGTTACGAGTGCTCCGTTCTGCCCACTCCGTTCTGCCCCAGGTCTTCTTTTCAGATGAGCCTTCAGTTTTCCCTCTCCTTCTGGATAGCAACAGAGGCAAGAATTAATCCCAGCCTATATTAACTCTTAGCAGCAGAAGACCCCCACATTTGATCTCCTCCCCTCTAGGCTGCAACAGATGGATACTGCGATCTCCTAACCCTCCTGCGTGCTTTTTGCTGTGCTTTTGCAGCATTTGCTCATTTCAGCGTTTGGAAGCTGGGCTCAATATGTGGAAGTTGTGCTGAGCATGAACGTGACCTTTCTTTGCCTTAAGGGAGTTGCCGGGGAGATAAGGATGCAAACGTAACTTTCTGGTTGTTTCTTAAAGTATTTTGCATAGGAATCATGGCTATTGCAGAGAGTGGAAAAGGGTATCGATTAGGTTGTTTCACCATAGATAAAAACACTCTGTTCTGCGATAGAAGAGCAAACCACTGACACATATTCTGCCTTCACGTTCCTAGTAGGATGAATAGAGACTGACCAGAAACTCATCCAGGGGAGCGTAAATGAGTCCTCGGAGCGTAACCTGAAATGTTTAGTTAAACTGCTCTGCTCAGCGTTTGTATTCCCAGTCTGCATTTCCTTCTCCATCAGCGGAGGAAAGTCAACCGTTCTGGGTTTTATTTCATTTGTGTAAGCCTGGGGTCGGATCTGCAGTGCTCGCAGGGACCTTTCAGGGAAGGTGCTAATGCCTGTCTTTAGGCAGAGGCCTGGGAGAGGAGAAAGAGCAGGTCCTGCTCGTCCGTCCTCCCCAGCTGCGTGGGGCTGCCACTCCTCCTGCACTCCTCTTGTGCCAGATGGAGCGATTGTGCGGCTGCGGGAGAAGGAGCTGATCCGGCAGAAAACCGCGCTGCCAGACAAGTGACTCACCTGCACACTCAGGGCCCTTTGGTGGCCGCCTGAAGCCACTTGTCATTCCACGGTGTCTGAAATGACAACCTAAGGACGTGGCTTTTGGATGGGTTTGTGCAGTCGTAGCTGTGGGCTGTGCTGGGGAGGGGGCTGGCGCTGCTGCCGTGCTTGTGGCCAGACCTTCCTGCCCCCTCCCCAGTGAGTCCCACAGCAGCAGCAACCGCCGCGTTTGGAGGGGAAGGGGTGGCCGGCCCCGCGGTGGGGCGAAGGCGGAGAGGCGCCTCGAGGGAGAAGCGCTGACGTTGCCTCCAGTCAACCTTGCAGGCAGCACGTGGACGTGTGTTGTGATGCAACGTGAGTCGGGAAGCGAACGCCTTCCCTGGGGAAGGCGGGGAAGGTTGGAGAGTGCTCCTGTCGTCGGGGGAGTTCTTGCCTGGGCATCCAGAGCAGACTTGGTGTTCTTGGTGTGGCAGGGTCTTCTCCTGACGCGTTTGTGTGCTGTGCCAGCCTGCGCCAGATTGCACCACCTGGTCTTGCCCATTATCAAAATTACAGCGTGTTCTTCCCTATCAGGGTTGGGAGAGACGGTCGGGAGGAGGGGAGCTGTTGCCGCCTCCGTGTGGGCTGTCCAGCGAAGCCCCTGATTGCTCCTCCATGTCACGGCTCCCCATCCGTGCCTGCCACAGGGAGCTGTTCCTGGGCCGAGAGCAGACCGCACCGACTGCGTTCGCTGCTAACCATCGCTTGCTTGCTCGTCGGTGTTGCTGAGCCTGCTCTTATCCTTCCTACTATCAGTTTTAATGAGAAAACTCTACACCCCGCAGCTTGGTTTTGCGAGGGATGCCAAAGACGTCACCGAGGAAAGCCAAATAGGATGACCAGCGCACTTTGTTAATGAGCGGAAGACTAATGAAGTTTTTAATTAGCAGGTGTGCAGGGGTGAGAAGAAGGTGCAGTGAGACATGCACATCGTGACAGCAGAAGCATTGCGCTAAAGGCACCAGCTGCACGCTTGAAGTTGCCCCTGATGGAGCAGGAGCTTCTTGTGCTTTGCTGGCCTGGGTCGTGCTTCCCACCAGCCGGGCAGACCAGGGCGGCAGCACCTCGGGGACGCTGCCTGAACCTCTCTGTTGGGTTTGGTTGGAGAAGGATGGGCAGCTGTGCCCAGCTCAGAGCAGTGGTGAGCAGAGAGGAGGGAGACGCCGTGTGGAGCTGCTCCGAGCTGTGGAGCTGCTCCCGGACCGAGGGCTTGCTGCCATGGTGTTAGGCAAACGCCAGGCAGCCCCTCATTCCTGCAGGATCCCTGCTGGCCGCTCAGCCTCCAGCTCAGCTCAGGCTAGTGCGCGCTGTGTTCTGCTCTGCCTTTGGCCTGCCTCAGCTGCTGGACTTACAGGTCTCGTTGCTGGACCAGAGCTGCCGCTGCATCCTCCCGTCAGGCCTGGGTGTCCTTCGGTGAGCAGCATCCCCTGGTCCGTGTTCCCTGGAGCCTACGCTGAGGCCGTGCACCCTGTCAGCCTGGAAAATGAAGCGTCCGCTCTTTGTGGAATGAGTGAGCACCAGCCTGCATCAAAGGCTCCCATTATTCTCCTTTTCTGCTGCCTGAAACAAGGCCTTTGGCCAGCTGGTCCCACCTGCCTCTGGGCAGTGCGCGAGCGCTGGGCGCTGGTGCCAGGCTGCTCCCGTGTCTGCCTGTTGCACGTTAAAAGCGCTGTTCTGGAAGCAGAGCGCCATTAATTACAGCCCTAGTGAGACAGGCTATCTCTTCTGATGAGGATCTCCTGAGGGCTGCTTTAATGGCGCTGTCAGATGTGTCTGCATTCCTATGTGGAGCAATTACGTACCCCGTGTAATTTGCCCACTGGTTGAGGCGTTCTTCCACAAGATACGATACTCATTCACGTTCCGTGGCGCTTGGTGTTTTCTTCCTGCTTTAGTTTGGCAGCTGGTGGCAGCCAGGGTGCTGGTGGTCTCAGGAGGGGACCCTTCTTCCAAAATTCTTCTCTGCAGCACCTCAGGCCCTTTAGGAGAGATCTCTGCTCTTCCCAGGGGTGTTTTGTGGCAGTTTTGTCCAGTTTGTATGTAATACAGCCGCACCGGTGCCAGGCCCTTTGTGGTGTCGGTGCCTGCTGTGGGGCTTTGGTATTCCTTGACCAGACTGGTGGGGAGGGTACGTAGCTACTGGCCAGGCACTGTTTTGCTCTGCTGAGTTGCCCCGAGTCCTAAAGGTTCCGATTTCCCACAGGTGGGCTGACGTCCCCCCGTGGAGATGCCAACCTGAGAGGCGACGGGCACGTCTTGACCTTGCAGGTGCTGCATCAGCAGGGGCGCAGATGGCGTTTGCCCAGGCACCCATTTCCAGCCTGGTGTGTTCCTTCGCTGTTCAGGAGATGCCGGCAGCTCCTCCAGTCTCTTCTGCCGTCAGCACTGTTGGAGCCCCCTGCCTCCTCTTGTGAGCCCTGTATCCCAGTTTGCAGCCCTCAGGGCTCCAGAAGCCTCTTTTGGGTAGAGGCGCCTCTGGGCTGGCTTGCTGAGCGGAGCCCAGGGAACCCGTGATGCCTTCAGCTCACCCCCCGACAGACGTGCCTTCTCTCGGGGTCTGGATTTCAGAGGTGCCTTTGGTGCCCTCTCTACGTTTACACGTTGTTGTCTCCAGGAGCCTGCTGGTGGGGACGCTGATCTAGATGGGCTTCCCATCCCTCGTGCGGAATTTGCAGCCGCTGCACATTTGTGTGGCAGCCACCTGGGCACGGGGGATGGCTGCAATGAGCTTGTTTCTCGGCCGGGGCATGGGGGCCTCCAGAGCCTGAAGAAGTCCACTGGAGATCACCAGAGCGCCAGGATCAGATACAGGAGGCTGTGTTTAGGGAAAAGACCTGCACGCACCAGCAGATTTTTCCTCTAGATTGGTGGTTAGCAAGGCGGAAAGAAGCCGCAGCACTGGTCTGGCACCTCCCAAACGCCGAGGAGCGATGGCTCCTCCCTTGGCAGCTGCTTTCTCCCCCCACCCTTTTGCCTTGTATATAAGGCCCCCTCGGAGCAGCCTCGGCACAGCACATCCCACTCCAGCGAGGCAGACAGCGAGCCGCACCTCCAGTCCCAGCACCTCTGCTCCAGGAGAGTGAACCAGAAGGCCGTCAGCATGGGTAAGAGATGCTCTGCAGCCTCCCGCAGCCCACAGCAGCTCCGAGCCTTGTGGCTCCATCCTGGACCGGGCTGCAGCCACTGCCTGGGGGCTGCGGACATCCCCCCTTGGACCCGAGTCCCCGCTGGGGACTGGCAGGTCTGTTCCGCTGCAGGGAGGAGAGGGGTGGCACTGGAGTGTGGCACCTTGTCCGGCTGGGGCCGAAGGTTCTCTCTGTTCTGGGACGGCCCTGGTGGCGCTTCAGGGAGGATTCCTCTCCTGGGTCGGGGGGTCGTCAGTGCCATAAGCGGAGCAGGGGCCGGTCACAGAGGTCCCCGTTGAGAGCTGGGGTGGGAGAAGGTCCCTTGGGTGGGACAGAGGCTTCCGAGTAGGCACCGTCTGGGACGTGGACGTTTCTCATTTTATTCTTCTCCCCAACCCAGACAGATGCAGAGCTCAGTGCTACGAGTACCCCACCTGCCCGGAGGCTGTGAAAGGCAAGTCCTCTCGAGCGTGTCGTGCAGCGGGTGGTGTTTGGGAGAGAGCTCCCTGTTAGTGGAGACCCCCGTGAACGTGTGCCGAGTCCCCTCCCCCAAAGGGGCAGGACGGTACCTCCGTGGAGATCTTCTCCGCTGTGGTTGTTCTCATGCCTCTGGGTCGGTAACGGAGCCAGGGTTGGGCAGTTGTCAGTGCGCAAGGAGGAAGGGATGGAATAGCTGCAGGTCGTTGCGTTCAGCTGCCTGTAGGAAGGTCTTGGCATCCAGAAAAGTGAGTTCAGTCTTCTCTGAGGGTCTGCTGAAGCTTTTCTTTTCCCGCCTGGCTGGTTCACGGCGTGCTTTAACACAAGCTTTCCTTCTACGCAGCTCCTAGAGAGGAGGTTGCCTACGTGACCTGCACCTACAGGGAAACCTGCGTGGAGCAGCCTGACTTCCTGGCCACCATTGACCTCAACCCCAGATCTCCCTGTTACTGCCAGGTACCCGTGTCCCTGCAGCGCTTGCCTGGGATGGTGCCCAGCTGCTGGCTCTGTGCTTCATGGTGCCTCGGCATTCGGGACCTTTCCTCCTTTTTGCTTGGGACTCCAGGTTGCTTGATAGCCACCCTGGGATGCCAGGCGTCTCTCTATGCCTGGCACCTTCTTGTCTTGGGCATTTTTCTCTCCTGTCCACCGTTCCCTCCTGCTGCCTGGTCATGCCCTGCCAAGACCCATCTGGGAAACCCCTGGTGAGTTCTGTCACAACAGGTCTCTCTCTTGCTTCTCCGCGGTTGTACGTGTGAGAGAGGGCTGTTGTCTGCCTGCAAACTCACCTTCCTGCTGTCTTTGCGCTGTCCTGTGTGTGCCTGGCTGCGGTTGAGTCGTCTCCGGCTCGGTGTCCTGGGGACAGGTCGGCTCTGACTCACTTCCCAACTCACTTCCCGAGAGTCTTGGTGCTGCTAGTGAGCTCCTGAGCACGTGCTCTGGATCAGCCTGTGGGTGGCTGCTCGGCATGGGGAACGGTCTCCTCTCAGCGGCACGCCGTGCCCTAACGCGGAGCAGCGGCCAGTGCACGGAGCAGTGTTCTCGTCCCGGAGCTCTGCAGGCAGTGCCAGGCGCGCAGGTGGAGGCTGCCAAGCCAGAAGCATCTGCCAGCGTGAGGGTCCCCGTTTCTCCCTGCCTCCCTGTGCGAACCCTAACTCTGCCTTGGCTGCCTAGGTGATCCACCGCCTGCCCATGCCCAACCTCAAAGACGAGCTGCATTCCTCGGGGTGGAGCGCTGGCTGCGCCTGCTTTGACACTGCCACACCGAGGAGGAACAAGCTGATTCTTCCCTGTTTGATTTCCTCCCGCATTTACGTGGTGGATGTGGGTTCCCAGTGCCGGGCTCCCAAGCTGTGTAAGGTATGCCTCAGGTGACGCAAGGACAAGTTTCTGGGAAGGAGTTGGGAACTGGTGCTTCTGGGATAATACACAGGGAAGAAGGGTTCTGTCTTCATTTCCTCTTCCACCCCGGTTTTAGGGAGCTGGGTCACGTTTTCCGCTCGGCTCTCTCCTTTCCAGACCAAGGAAGGCTCTGCTCATCCTTGCGTCCCTCTCTCTCCGCCTGTTGCGTTCAGAGAGCCTAATCGTGGGCAGTCACGCCCCGCACCACACCTGCCGCCCCAGCAGTGCGGTGGACAGACAGGCTGTGATGGGTTCGGTGTTGCTGCATTCTCCTCTGCGCAGAGGGGCAGCTCAGGGGCTTCTGTGCTCCTCTGCAAGGAGGAGCAGCCCCTGGCAAGTGGGAGTCCTTGGAACGAAAGCTCCCGCAAGCATCGGAGGTTTGCAGGAGTCTCTGGTGGCCAAAGGCTCTGCCAGGGAGCGTGAAATGAGCCGAGCAGTCGCCGGCTGAGGTGTGTGTGTCTGTGTGACCTTTTCTCAGATGATTGAGCCGGTGGATGTCTTCTGGAAGTGCAACAAGGGATACCTCAGCGTAGTGCACAGCCTGCCTAATGGTGACATCCTGATTGCCAACATGGGAGACCCAGCTGGCAACGGGAAAGGTACTTTGCCCGGCGATGACTCCACAAGGAAACGGGCTGCTTTGGAAGCGGAGTACGCGATTGATCGTGCGTCCCCTTTTTGCGCCCCAGGTGGATTCATTGTGCTGGATGGAGAGACCTTTGAGCTGAAGGGGAACTGGGAGAATGAGTGTGAAGCCCCCCCGACTGGATACGACTTCTGGTACCAGCCGCGCCACAACGTTCTCATCAGCTCTGCCGGACTGGTCCCAAAACGCGCGGGACGCGGGTTTAATCCTGACGACTTGAAGAAAGGTGAGGGAATGCGGATGCAAGTGCTGAGCCAGAGCTCAGCGGTGTGGTGGGAGGGTGCCGGGGCCGTCAGCGCGAGAGCCGGAGCTGGAGAGGGGGGACAGGCAGACGTCCCCACGAACGGCCCGTCCTAGAGGCACGGCTGCAGGACGTGCAGCGCCTGTCCTTACCCCAGGCTGGTCCCTGCCCTCTCCCGCTGCTCCCTCAAGCGCGGCGGCTTCTCTGCAGGCTCTGGCTGGTCACTGCCGGGGCTGTCCCCGAGTGCGAGCATTTGGGGAGGGATTAGTCTCCACAGGTGGCCCCTCATCTTCTGACGTGGTCTTCCTTTTCCGCAGGGGTCTTTGGGCGCCGCCTGAACGTGTGGAACTTGTCCTGCCGCACCCTCACCCAGTGCTTCGACCTGGGGGAGGACTCTCTGCCCCTGAGCGTGAAGTTCCTCCACAACCCCGATGCTGCCGAGGGATACGTCAGCTGTGCCCTGAGCGGCATTGTCTACCGCTTCTACAAGTGCGAGGCAAGTGTTCTGCCAGCAGCCGGGGAGACCCGGCCGTGGGGAGCTTCAGGGCGACTGGGAAAGGCACCGAAGAAACGCGGGGTGGCGGGGAGAAAGGAGGAGGCGTGTGGAGAGGGCAGCGTGCGGAGCCAGCTCCGGACCCTTAGGCTGGGGGATTCATCTGAGCGAGGAGGCTCAGCCTTGCTGCTGCTGTTGGCCGGTGCCGCCCCAGCCGTGCCTGCTCGCCGTAGCTGGGCGCAGCGGCAGCTTTCCTCCGGCAGCTTTGCCGGCTGCGCAGGCGTGCGAGTGCCGGGCAGCGCTCTCGCCTGAGCAGCCCGGATCGCTCACGGTGCGGTGCCCATGTTCCTTGTGCAGAGAGACAACTGGGCCGTAGAGGAGGTGATTCGGATACCGGCCAAGGACGTGACAGGATGGATTATGCCCAAGATGCCAGGTCTGTGTGCCCCGAGGGGTGTTTATATTTTCCCTCCCAGAGCGCTGTGTCGTGCAGCCCGGCAGAGACCCCTCACTGACCCGTGGCGCCGTGCCGCGCAAAGATGGCAGAAGGCTTGTCGGAGGGGGCAGGGGCTGCGCGCACCCCGAGGAGGCACCGCTGCCCCAGCTGCAGCCTGCGCGCTCGGGCGGCTCTCGTGCGCCATAGGCACGACGTCCAGGGGTGGCAGGGAGAGGCGCGTTCTCTGTGGGCGCTGCCTTCTCTGGAGCTTTTTGTTTGTGTGCCCTAGCCTTCACGGTGGACCTCGTCATCTCGACGGATGACAAGTACCTGTACCTCAGCAACTGGCTGCACGGAGACATCCGCCAGTATGAGCTCTCCAAGACCTGCAAGCCCAGGCTGGTGGGGCAGGTAAGGCGGGAGCGGAAGGGCTGGCACCGCTGGGTTCCTTAGGAGGGTCTGGCGGTGGCCGCGTGACAAGGCCACGTGTCTCCCCCTGCATCGCTTCCAGGTGTTTGTGGGAGGCAGCATCCTCAGAGGGGGACCCGTCACCGTGTGCAGAGACGAAGAGCTGAAGTGCCAGCCGGACCCCTTGGTGGTCAAGGTGAGCTCCGTGGCCTCTTTGCCCTCTGGTGTCCTTTGCGCTTGGGCTCTGCTCGGCAAATTCCCTGCCCGCGGGCTCTGGGGCAGGTCTCCGCTGCAGCGGCCCGTGTGCCCGCAGCTGCTGGCCGCTTGCCTGCGCTGGCAGGGGAGGCAGCCGCTCTGCTCCGCTGCGCTCCGCTCCCTGCTCCGGCTTGTGCTTGGCTGCTGCGGGAAAAGCCAGTAACGCCAGGGCTGTCTGTTGTGCCTGCAGTGCAAGAGAGTGTACGGCGGCCCCAGTAAAATGCAGCTCAGCGTGGACGGCAAGAGGCTGTACGTCACCAACTCCTGTTACAGCACGTGGGACAAGCAGTTCTACCCGAACTTGGTCAGGTGAGAAGCGCTGGGCAGGCGCGAGGCCTCTTTTGCACGGCCCCTGCGTTCCAAAGGGGAAAGGCGCCTCGCTGGGGGGGCTCTGAGGACACCTCTGTGACTGCAGGGGACGGGGCCTCCTAACGTGGTCCCCGCAGCTTCCTCGGGCGGGATCTCACGTGCGCCTGACCCCGGCGCCCCTGGCCGAGCGAGGTGCAGCAGCCGCCTGCGTGGAGCCGCAGTGCCCGGCCTGTGCTCGGGAGAGCCCGGGAGCGCTCCAGCCGGGAAGGCGGAGAGGATCCGCCCGTGGAGCCCCGGCAGCCAGGCCAGGCCGCTCTGGCAGCGCCTCCCCAGGTGTCCCCCCCAGAGGTTTTGGTCTGGCAGAGCGGGTGATGGTCTCTCTCCAGCGCAGAGCCAAGCTCCAGCCCGCCTGCCACGTCATTCCCGGCGGTTCGCCCGCGTCCATCGAGCATTCAGGGAAAAGATGTGAGCGCGGGCGTGTGGCCCCGCTGGAAGGGAGCCTCCGCGCCCTCCTCCCTGCGGAAGAGCAGATGTGAAGGAGCCGGCCTCCTCCTCCATACGGAACGGGGAGGTGTGGGCAGGAGTCCCGGAACAGGGCCCTGGCTTGCTTGCCTGTGACCGCTGCGCTCTTGTTCCCTCGCAGGGAAGGCTCCGTCATGCTGCAGATTGACGTGGACACTGAGAAGGGCGGCCTGTGCGTGAACAAGAACTTCCTGGTGGATTTTGGGAAGGAACTCAACGGGCCTTGCCTTGCCCATGACATCCGCTTCGCTTCCGGAGACTCCACCTCCGATATCTTGGCCTAGGCGCCCTGCGACAGGCTCCCTCCTCCTCTCTCTTCTGTGGTGCAGCCGTCAGGGAGCAGCGTAGGATCGTTGGGTTCGGGGGTCCCCACGCCTTGCTGGAGTCTGGGTTTCTGCTGACAGGAGCTGCGGGAGCTCCGCGTCACCGCGCGGGGCTGGGTCAGGCAGAGCAGTGCACGGAGGCACAGGGCACGTGGTCAGCGCTGTTCCCAGTGCCGAGCGGTCCCCGGGCCCGAGGCGCGGAGCAGAGCCGGGGCAGCTGCTGCGGTACGGAGCTGTGCAGCGTGCGGTGCCTCAGAAGGAGGGGAAGCACCCACTTTGTCGGCGTTACTGTTCTTCAGCCAGGTCGTTCCTGGACACTCTTCCCGCGGCACGAGAGCCTCCTGGCTGGCTTCTCGGTGCTGGGGCCGCTCCGCGTCATCCCTCCAGGGCTGTCACGCGCTTGGGTTTGGAAAGAAGTGCCTGCTTCCTGACACCGGTTTGCTCCTGTCTTCTGCTTTAAACATGAATAAAATTGTCCTTCGCATCAGCTACATCTTCATGCGTCTTGTTTCACCAAAGCCTTTCCAATTTATTTCAGGGGAAAATGCCAGCAGTAGTTAATGATAAGATCAGGGTTTTGAAGATCCCTGAGACAGGGCACTGGTTTTGCAAGAGTGCCAGTTCGTCTTCCTGGAAGTCTCCAGTCGTGGCCGTCTTTGCTTGTTCTTCTCTCGTGTTCATTCTTGCAGGGACATGTTTCATAGGGCAACTTGCCAACCATTTGTTTTTCTGCCACAAATGAACATCCCTTGTCAAAGTAACGTAGTGTTGTGATCGCCCAAGCCAACCGTTTGGTTTTAGTAGGGCTTGCTTTACCACGCATGAAGGTCTGAAAGAATACTTTTAGTAGACACTCCAGTGAAATCCCTTGTGTTAAGTGGCTGGCACACTGCTGGAGAGAAGATTGCTTTCAGCTTGCTCAGTTCACACGGACAGCAGAGTCGTAACTCAGTTGAGAAAGGAAAGTTAGTGTTTTCACCCAAAGGACCTACAAAGTGACCTCAGTCCTTAAAAGTTCTTATTTGGCTGTTCTCTTTCACTGTTGTTTCACAAAAGCAAGATGTAGTTACCGGAGCTGTAAATCATCCTCCTGTTTATCGTGTGCTGCGTGAGAAGCCAAATCGCAGTCACACGGTGTAAGCCCGTGTGCTACACGGGACAGCGACCGCCGTCCTCCAAGACCTGCTGCACACCCACGTGGCTTCACATGAACCCCACTCACCTTGAGCATCTTCACAAGGGTGCACTTTGCAGCCAAAGCCATAATTGGCTTGGAGTTTGCAAAAATTAGAATGTAAAGAGGATCCTTCTAGCTGTTAGCCTGTTATGTGTTTACCTTGGAAGAATACAAACTCATTTACTTCCTTCACGGTTCTCTTGGGCAAACACGTTGCTACGCCTGTTGTGCACCCTGGGGTGCTGCTGTTCAGCATCACGATCGCTTGAGCGTGGCACCGCGGTCTGGCCCCCAGCGTGCCTCGATGGAGGGTCTCCTCGGGGGCGTCCCTGCTGGTGAGGTGGATTTGGAAGGTGCCCGCTCTTGCCGCCCCGCAGACCCTCCACAGCGGGTGTCTCGGCAGAGGTGCTGCCGCCTCTCCACGGGTGGGAGGGCGACCCCGGCCCACAGGCACCCATCCCTGGCGCTCCCACCGCCCTCCCTGACTTGCAGGTGGCCGCGCAGCGAGGCGAGGGCTCGGCCGGGGCTCAGGGCTGCGTGGCGCCGTGAAGGTCAAGGGGCAGCGCTGCAGCGGTGACCCAGACCCTCGACCCACCGCCAGGCCCTGCTCTGCCCCCGCCGTGTCTCTGCCACTAGCAGCCAGCTCGTCCACCCCCCCAAGGGCTGTCCCGGGTCCTTGGGGCCCAATAGCCGCGTTCCAGGGAGCGGGGGCCGTTCCACGTGCTTGCGCGTGAGTTATCCCGGGAACGTGGGATGCGGTGTGGCTGCGGCGGCCGCATGCACCTGGTGTGGGGAGGCGGTGAGTTGGGGTGGCTGGCCTTGGCTGCTCCGACTGTTCTCTCCAGCAGTTCTTGGGAGGACGTGCTTCTCCCTGGCACCAGCACCCTCAAGCCCTTTGCAGCTTCCAAGAGGTCGCAGAAGTGCTTTGTGCTGGGGCACCAGCTCAGAGGGAGGGTGGCACGTGATGAGGAGCTGAGAGCATCCTTAGGCTGCGCTGCTCATTAATGCACCCAGTTAAGACAAGACTTGTAGCTACAGGACTGGGAACCGGCGTCCTGACAAAACCTGTTGGCGGTGCAGCCGTTATGAGTGCTCCGTTCTGCCCACTCCGTTCTGCCCCAGGTCTTCTTTTCAGATGAGCCTTCAGTTTTCCCTCTCCTTCTGGATAGCAACAGAGGCAAGAATTAATCCCAGCCTATATTAACTCTTAGCAGCAGAAGACCCCCACATTTGATCTCCTCCCCTCTAGGCTGCAACAGATGGATACTGCGATCTCCTAACCCTCCTGCGTGCTTTTTGCTGTGCTTTTGCAGCATTTGCTCATTTCAGCGTTTGGAAGCTGGGCTCAATATGTGGAAGTTGTGCTGAGCATGAACGTGACCTTTCTTTGCCTTAAGGGAGTTGCCGGGGAGATAAGGATGCAAACGTAACTTTCTGGTTGTTTCTTAAAGTATTTTGCATAGGAATCATGGCTATTGCAGAGAGTGGAAAAGGGTATCGATTAGGTTGTTTCACCATAGATAAAAACACTCTGTTCTGCGATAGAAGAGCAAACCACTGACACATATTCTGCCTTCACGTTCCTAGTAGGATGAATAGAGACTGACCAGAAACTCATCCAGGGGAGCGTAAATGAGTCCTCGGAGCGTAACCTGAAATGTTTAGTTAAACTGCTCTGCTCAGCATTTGTATTCCCAGTCTGCATTTCCTTCTCCATCAGCGGAGGAAAGTCAACCGTTCTGGGTTTTATTTCATTTGTGTAAGCCTGGGGTCGGATCTGCAGTGCTCGCAGGGACCTTTCAGGGAAGGTGCTAATGCCTGTCTTTAGGCAGAGGCCTGGGAGAGGAGAAAGAGCAGGTCCTGCTCGTCCGTCCTCCCCAGCTGCGTGGGGCTGCCACTCCTCCTGCACTCCTCTTGTGCCAGATGGAGCGATTGTGCGGCTGCGGGAGAAGGAGCTGATCCGGCAGAAAACCACGCTGCCAGACAAGTGACTCACCTGCACACTCAGGGCCCTTTGGTGGCCGCCTGAAGCCACTTGTCATTCCACGGTGTCTGAAATGACAACCTAAGGACGTGGCTTTTGGATGGGTTTGTGCAGTCGTAGCTGTGGGCTGTGCTGGGGAGGGGGCTGGCGCTGCTGCCGTGCTTGTGGCCAGACCTTCCTGCCCCCTCCCCAGTGAGTCCCACAGCAGCAGCAACCGCCGCGTTTGGAGGGGAAGGGGTGGCCGGCCCCGCGGTGGGGCGAAGGCGGAGAGGCGCCTCGAGGGAGAAGCGCTGACGTTGCCTCCAGCCAACCTTGCAGGCAGCACGTGGACGTGTGTTGTGATGCAATGTGAGTCGGGAAGCGAACGCCTTCCCTGGGGAAGGCGGGGAAGGTTGGAGAGTGCTCCTGTCGTCGGGGGAGTTCTTGCCTGGGCATCCAGAGCAGACTTGGTGTTCTTGGTGTGGCAGGGTCTTCTCCTGACGCGTTTGTGTGCTGTGCCAGCCTGCGCCAGATTGCACCACCTGGTCTTGCCCATTATCAAAATTACAGCGTGTTCTTCCCTATCAGGGTTGGGAGAGACGGTCGGGAGGAGGGGAGCAGTTGCCGCCTCCGTGTGGGCTGTCCAGCGAAGCCCCTGATTGCTCCTCCATGTCACGGCTTCCCATCCGTGCCTGCCACAGGGAGCTGTTCCTGGGCCGAGAGCAGACCGCACCGACTGCGTTCGCTGCTAACCATCGCTTGCTTGCTCGTCGGTGTTGCTGAGCCTGCTCTTATCCTTCCTACTATCAGTTTTAATGAGAAAACTCTACACCCCGCAGCTTGGTTTTGCGAGGGATGCCAAAGACGTCACCGAGGAAAGCCAAATAGGATGACCAGCGCACTTTGTTAATGAGCGGAAGACTAATGAAGTTTTTAATTAGCAGGTGTGCAGGGGTGAGAAGAAGGTGCAGTGAGACATGCACATCGTGACAGCAGAAGCATTGCGCTAAAGGCACCAGCTGCGCGCTTGAAGTTGCCCCTGATGGAGCAGGAGTTTCTTGTGCTTCGCTGGCCCGGGTCGTGCTTCCCACCAGCCGGGCAGACCAGGGCGGCAGCACCTCGGGGACGCTGCCTGAACCTCTCTGTTGGGTTTGGTTGGAGAAGGATGGGCAGCTGTGCCCAGCTCAGAGCAGTGGTGAGCAGAGAGGAGGGAGACGCCGTGTGGAGCTGCTCCGAGCTGTGGAGCTGCTCCCGGACCGAGGGCTTGCTGCCATGGTGTTAGGCAAACGCCAGGCAGCCCCTCATTCCTGCAGGATCCCTGCTGGCCGCTCAGCCTCCAGCTCAGCTCAGGCTAGTGCGCGCTGTGTTCTGCTCTGCCTTTGGCCTGCCTCAGCTGCTGGACTTACAGGTCTCGTTGCTGGACCAGAGCTGCCGCTGCATCCTCCCGTCAGGCCTGGGTGTCCTTCGGTGAGCAGCATCCCCTGGTCCGTGTTCCCTGGAGCCTACGCTGAGGCCGTGCACCCTGTCAGCCTGGAAAATGAAGCGTCCGCTCTTTGTGGAATGAGTGAGCACCAGCCTGCATCAAAGGCTCCCATTATTCTCCTTTTCTGCTGCCTGAAACAAGGCCTTTGGCCAGCTGGTCCCACCTGCCTCTGGGCAGTGCGCGAGCGCTGGGCGCTGGTGCCAGGCTGCTCCCGTGTCTGCCTGTTGCACGTTAAAAGCGCTGTTCTGGAAGCAGAGCGCCATTAATTACAGCCCTAGTGAGACAGGCTATCTCTTCTGATGAGGATCTCCTGAGGGCTGCTTTAATGGCGCTGTCAGATGTGTCTGCATTCCTATGTGGAGCAATTACGTACCCCGTGTAATTTGCCCACTGGTTGAGGCGTTCTTCCACAAGATACGATACTCATTCACGTTCCGTGGCGCTTGGTGTTTTCTTCCTGCTTTAGTTTGGCAGCTGGTGGCAGCCAGGGTGCTGGTGGTCTCAGGAGGGGACCCTTCTTCCAAAATTCTTCTCTGCAGCACCTCAGGCCCTTTAGGAGAGATCTCTGCTCTTCCCAGGGGTGTTTTGTGGCAGTTTTGTCCAGTTTGTATGTAATACAGCCGCACCGGTGCCAGGCCCTTTGCGGTGTCGGTGCCTGCTGTGGGGCTTTGGTATTCCTTGACCAGACTGGTGGGGAGGGTACGTAGCTACTGGCCAGGCACTGTTTTGCTCTGCTGAGTTGCCCCGAGTCCTAAAGGTTCCGATTTCCCACAGGTGGGCTGACGTCCCCCCGTGGAGATGCCAACCTGAGAGGCGACGGGCACGTCTTGACCTTGCAGGTGCTGCATCAGCAGGGGCGCAGATGGCGTTTGCCCAGGCACCCATTTCCAGCCTGGTGTGTTCCTTCGCTGTTCAGGAGATGCCGGCAGCTCCTCCAGTCTCTTCTGCCGTCAGCACTGTTGGAGCCCCCTGCCTCCTCTTGTGAGCCCTGTATCCCAGTTTGCAGCCCTCAGGGCTCCAGAAGCCTCTTTTGGGTAGAGGCGCCTCTGGGCTGGCTTGCTGAGCGGAGCCCAGGGAACCCGTGATGCCTTCAGCTCACCCCCCGACAGACGTGCCTTCTCTCGGGGTCTGGATTTCAGAGGTGCCTTTGGTGCCCTCTCTACGTTTACACGTTGTTGTCTCCAGGAGCCTGCTGGTGGGGACGCTGATCTAGATGGGCTTCTCATCCCTCGTGCGGAATTTGCAGCCGCTGCACATTTGTGTGGCAGCCACCTGGGCACGGGGGATGGCTGCAATGAGCTTGTTTCTCGGCCGGGGCATGGGGGCCTCCAGAGCCTGAAGAAGTCCACTGGAGATCACCAGAGCGCCAGGATCAGATACGGGAGGCTGTGTTTAGGGAAAAGACCTGCACGCACCAGCAGATTTTTCCTCTAGATTGGTGGTTAGCAAGGCGGAAAGAAGCCGCAGCGCTGGTCTGGCACCTCCCAAACGCCGAGGAGCGATGGCTCCTCCCTTGGCAGCTGCTTTCTCCCCCCACCCTTTTGCCTTGTATATAAGGCCCCCTCAGAGCAGCCTCGGCACAGCACATCCCACTCTGGCGAGGCAGACAGCAAGCCGCACCTCCAGTCCCAGCACCTCTGCTCCAGGAGAGTGAACATGAAGGGCATCCGCATGGGTAAGAGATGCTCTGCAGCCTCCCGCAGCCCACAGCAGCTCCGAGCCTTGTGGCTCCATCCTGGACCGGGCTGCAGCCACTGCCTGGGGGCTGCGGACATCCCCCCTTGGACCCGAGTCCCCGCTGGGGACTGGCAGGTCTGTTCCGCTGCAGGGAGGAGAGGGGTGGCACTGGAGTGTGGCACCTTGTCCGGCTGGGGCCGAAGGTTCTCTCTGTTCTGGGACGGCCCTGGTGGCGCTTCAGGGAGGATTCCTCTCCTGGGTCGGGGGGTCGTCAGTGCCATAAGCGGAGCAGGGGCCGGTCACAGAGGTCCCCGTTGAGAGCTGGGGTGGGAGAAGGTCCCTTGCGTGGGACAGAGGCTTCCGAGTAGGCACCGTCTGGGACGTGGACGTTTCTCATTTTATTCTTCTCCCCAACCCAGACAGATGCAGAGCTCAGTGCTACGAGTACCCCACCTGCCCGGAGGCTGTGAAAGGCAAGTCCTCTCGAGCGTGTCGTCCAGCGGGTGGTGTTTGGGAGAGAGCTCCCTGTTAGTGGAGACCCCCGTGAACGTGTGCCGAGTCCCCTCCCCCAAAGGGGCAGGACGGTACCTCCGTGGAGATCTTCTCCGCTGTGGTTGTTCTCGTGCCTCTGGGTCGGTAACGGAGCCAGGGTTGGGCAGTTGTCAGTGCGCAAGGAGGAAGGGATGGAATAGCTGCAGGTCGTTGCGTTCAGCTGCCTGTAGGAAGGTCTTGGCATCCAGAAAAGTGAGTTCAGTCTTCTCTGAGGGTCTGCTGAAGCTTTTCTTTTCCCGCCTGGCTGGTTCACGGCGTGCTTTAACACAAGCTTTCCTTCTACGCAGCTCCTAGAGAGGAGGTTGCCTACGTGACCTGCACCTACAGGGAAACCTGCGTGGAGCAGCCTGACTTCCTGGCCACCATTGACCTCAACCCCAGATCTCCCTGTTACTGCCAGGTACCCGTGTCCCTGCAGCGCTTGCCTGGGATGGTGCCCAGCTGCTGGCTCTGTGCTTCATGGTGCCTCGGCATTCGGGACCTTTCCTCCTTTTTGCTTGGGACTCCAGGTTGCTTGATAGCCACCCTGGGATGCCAGGCGTCTCTCTATGCCTGGCACCTTCTTGTCTTGGGCATTTTTCTCTCCTGTCCACCGTTCCCTCCTGCTGCCTGGTCATGCCCTGCCAAGACCCATCTGGGAAACCCCTGGTGAGTTCTGTCACAACAGGTCTCTCTCTTGCTTCTCCGCGGTTGTACGTGTGAGAGAGGGCTGTTGTCTGCCTGCAAACTCACCTTCCTGCTGTCTTTGCGCTGTCCTGTGTGTGCCTGGCTGCGGTTGAGTCGTCTCCGGCTCGGTGTCCTGGGGACAGGTCGGCTCTGACTCACTTCCCAACTCACTTCCCGAGAGTCTTGGTGCTGCTAGTGAGCTCCTGAGCACGTGCTCTGGATCAGCCTGTGGGTGGCTGCTCGGCATGGGGAACGGTCTCCTCTCAGCGGCACGCCGTGCCCTAACGCGGAGCAGCGGCCAGTGCACGGAGCAGTGTTCTCGTCCCGGAGCTCTGCAGGCAGTGCCAGGCGCGCAGGTGGAGGCTGCCAAGCCAGAAGCATCTGCCAGCGTGAGGGTCCCCGTTTCTCCCTGCCTCCCTGTGCGAACCCTAACTCTGCCTTGGCTGCCTAGGTGATCCACCGCCTGCCCATGCCCAACCTCAAAGACGAGCTGCATTCCTCGGGGTGGAGCGCTGGCTGCGCCTGCTTTGACACTGCCACACCGAGGAGGAACAAGCTGATTCTTCCCTGTTTGATTTCCTCCCGCATTTACGTGGTGGATGTGGGTTCCCAGTGCCGGGCTCCCAAGCTGTGTAAGGTATGCCTCAGGTGACGCAAGGACAAGTTTCTGGGAAGGAGTTGGGAACTGGTGCTTCTGGGATAATACACAGGGAAGAAGGGTTCTGTCTTCATTTCCTCTTCCACCCCGGTTTTAGGGAGCTGGGTCACGTTTTCCGCTCGGCTCTCTCCTTTCCAGACCAAGGAAGGCTCTGCTCATCCTTGCGTCCCTCTCTCTCCGCCTGTTGCGTTCAGAGAGCCTAATCGTGGGCAGTCACGCCCCGCACCACACCTGCCGCCCCAGCAGTGCGGTGGACAGACAGGCTGTGATGGGTTCGGTGTTGCTGCATTCTCCTCTGCGCAGAGGGGCAGCTCAGGGGCTTCTGTGCTCCTCTGCAAGGAGGAGCAGCCCCTGGCAAGTGGGAGTCCTTGGAACGAAAGCTCCCGCAAGCATCGGAGGTTTGCAGGAGTCTCTGGTGGCCAAAGGCTCTGCCAGGGAGCGTGAAATGAGCCGAGCAGTCGCCGGCTGAGGTGTGTGTGTCTGTGTGACCTTTCCTCAGATGATTGAGCCGGTGGATGTCTTCTGGAAGTGCAACAAGGGATACCTCAGCGTAGTGCACAGCCTGCCTAATGGTGACATCCTGATTGCCAACATGGGAGACCCAGCTGGCAACGGGAAAGGTACTTTGCCCGGCGATGACTCCACAAGGAAACGGGCTGCTTTGGAAGCGGAGTACGCGATTGATCGTGCGTCCCCTTTTTGCGCCCCAGGTGGATTCATTGTGCTGGATGGAGAGACCTTTGAGCTGAAGGGGAACTGGGAGAATGAGTGTGAAGCCCCCCCGACTGGATACGACTTCTGGTACCAGCCGCGCCACAACGTTCTCATCAGCTCTGCCGGACTGGTCCCAAAACGCGCGGGACGCGGGTTTAATCCTGACGACTTGAAGAAAGGTGAGGGAATGCGGATGCAAGTGCTGAGCCAGAGCTCAGCGGTGTGGTGGGAGGGTGCCGGGGCCGTCAGCGCGAGAGCCGGAGCTGGAGAGGGGGGACAGGCAGACGTCCCCACGAACGGCCCGTCCTAGAGGCACGGCTGCAGGACGTGCAGCGCCTGTCCTTACCCCAGGCTGGTCCCTGCCCTCTCCCGCTGCTCCCTCAAGCGCGGCGGCTTCTCTGCAGGCTCTGGCTGGTCACTGCCGGGGCTGTCCCCAAGTGCGAGCATTTGGGGAGGGATTAGTCTCCACAGGTGGCCCCTCATCTTCTGACGTGGTCTTCCTCTTCCGCAGGGGTCTTTGGGCGCCGCCTGAACGTGTGGAACTTGTCCTGCCACACCCTCACCCAGTGCTTCGACCTGGGGGAGGACTCTCTGCCCCTGAGCGTGAAGTTCCTCCACAACCCCGATGCTGCCGAGGGATACGTCAGCTGTGCCCTGAGCGGCATTGTCTACCGCTTCTACAAGTGCGAGGCAAGTGTTCTGCCAGCAGCCGGGGAGACCCGGCCGTGGGGAGCTTCAGGGCGACTGGGAAAGGCACCGAAGAAACGCGGGGTGGCGGGGAGAAAGGAAGGAGGCGTGTGGAGAGGGCAGCGTGCGGAGCCAGCTCCGGACCCTTAGGCTGGGGGATTCATCTGAGCGAGGAGGCTCAGCCTTGCTGCTGCTGTTGGCCGGTGCCGCCCCAGCCGTGCCTGCTCGCCGTAGCTGGGCGCAGCGGCAGCTTTCCTCCGGCAGCTTTGCTGGCTGCGCAGGCGTGCGAGTGCCGGGCAGCGCTCTCGCCTGAGCAGCCCGGATCGCTCACGGTGTGGTGCCCATGTTCCTTGTGCAGAGAGACAACTGGGCCGTAGAGGAGGTGATTCGGATACCGGCCAAGGACGTGACAGGATGGATTATGCCCAAGATGCCAGGTCTGTGTGCCCCGAGGGGTGTTTATTTTTTTTATATATTCCCTCCTGTAGCACTGTGTCGTGCAGCCCGGCAGAGACCCCTCACTGACCCGCGGCGCCGTGCCGCGCAAAGATGGCAGAAGGCTTGTCAGAGGGGGCAGGGGCTGCGCGCACCCCGAGGAGGCACCGCTGCCCCAGCTGCAGCCTGCGCACTCGGGCGGCTCTCGTGCGCCATAGGCACGACGTCCAGGGTGGCAGGGAGAGGCGCGTTCTCTGTGGGCGCTGCCTACTCTGGAGCTTTTTGTTTGTGTGCCCTAGCCTTCACGGTGGACCTCGTCATCTCGACGGATGACAAGTACCTGTACCTCAGCAACTGGCTGCACGGAGACATCCGCCAGTATGAGCTCTCCAAGACCTGCAAGCCCAGGCTGGTGGGGCAGGTAAGGCGGGAGCGGAAGGGCTGGCACCGCTGCGTTCCTTAGGAGGGTCTGGCAGTGGCCGCGTGACAAGGCCACGTGTCTCCCCCTGCCTCGCTTCCAGGTGTTTGTGGGAGGCAGCATCCTCAGAGGGGGACCCGTCACCGTGTGCAGAGACGAAGAGCTGAAGTGCCAGCCGGACCCCTTGGTGGTCAAGGTGAGCTCCGTGGCCTCTTTGCCCTCTGGTGTCCTTTGCGCTTGGGCTCTGCTCGGCAAATTCCCTGCCCGCGGGCTCTGGGGCAGGTCTCCGCTGCAGCGGCCCGTGTGCCCGCAGCTGCTGGCCGCTTGCCTGCGCTGGCAGGGGAGGCAGCCGCTCTGCTCCGCTGCGCTCCGCTCCCTGCTCCGGCTTGTGCTTGGCTGCTGCGGGAAAAGCCAGTAACGCCAGGGCTGTCTGTTGTGCCTGCAGTGCAAGAGAGTGTACGGCGGCCCCAGTAAAATGCAGCTCAGCGTGGACGGCAAGAGGCTGTACGTCACCAACTCCTTCTACAGCACGTGGGACAAGCAGTTCTACCCGAACTTGGTCAGGTGAGAAGCGCTGGGCAGGCGCGAGGCCTCTTTTGCACGGCCCCTGCGTTCCAAAGGGGAAAGGCGCCTCGCTGGGGGGGCTCTGAGGACACCTCTGTGACTGCAGGGGACGGGGCCTCCTAACGTGGTCCCCGCAGCTTCCTCGGGCGGGATCTCACGTGCGCCTGACCCCGGCGCCCCTGGCCGAGCGAGGTGCAGCTGCTGCCTGTGTGGAGCCGCAGTGCCCGGCCTGTGCTCGGGAGAGCCCGGGAGCGCTCCAGCCGGGAAGGCGGAGAGGATCCGCCCGTGGAGCCCCGGCAGCCAGGCCAGGCCGCTCTGGCAGCGCCTCCCCAGGTGTCCCCCCCAGAGGTTTTGGTCTGGCAGAGCGGGCGATGGTCTCTCTCCAGCGCAGAGCCAAGCTCCAGCCCGCCTGCCACGTCATTCCCGGCGGTTCGCCCGCGTCCATCGAGCATTCAGGGAAAAGATGTGAGCGCGGGCGTGTGGCCCCGCTGGAAGGGAGCCTCCGCGCCCTCCTCCCTGCGGAAGAGCAGATGTGAAGGAGCCGGCCTCCTCCTCCATACGGAACGGGGAGGTGCGGGCAGGAGCCCCGGAACAGGGCCCTGGCTTGCTTGCCTGTGACCGCTGCGCTCTTGTTCCCTCGCAGGGAAGGCTCCGTCATGCTGCAGATTGACGTGGACACTGAGAAGGGCGGCCTGTGCGTGAACAAGAACTTCCTGGTGGATTTTGGGAAGGAACTCAACAGGCCTTGCCTTGCCCATGACATCCGCTTCGCTTCCGGAGACTCCACCTCCGATATCTTGGCCTAGGCGCCCTGCGACAGGCTCCCTCCTCCTCTCTCTTCTGTGGTGCAGCCGTCAGGGAGCAGCGTAGGATCGTTGGGTTCGGGGGTCCCCACGCCTTGCTGGAGTCTGGGTTTCTGCTGACAGGAGCTGCGGGAGCTCCGCGTCACCGTGCGGGGCTGGGTCAGGCAGAGCAGTGCACGGAGGCACAGGGCACGTGGTCAGCACTGTTCCCAGTGCCGAGCGGTCCCTGGGCCCGAGGTGCGGAGCAGAGCCGGGGCAGCTGCTGTGGTACGGAGCTGTGCAGCGTGCGGTGCCTCAGAAGGAGGGGAAGCACCCACGTTGTCGGCGTTACTGTTCTTCAGCCAGGTCGTTCCTGGACACTCTTCCCGCGGCACAAGAGCCTCCTGGCTGGCTTCTCAGTGCTGGGGCCACCCCGTGTCGTCCCTCCAGGGCTGTCACGCGCTTGGGTTTGGAAAGAAGTGCCTGCTTCCTGACACCGGTTTGCTCCTGTCTTCTGCTTTAAACATGAATAAAATTGTCCTTCGCATCAGCTACATCTTCATGCGTCTTGTTTCACCAAAGCCTTTCTAAGCTCTTTTCAGCAGTGGGCAGTGTTCTGGTCAGGGTTTCAGAATTCCCTAAGCCCACAGCACTGGGCTGCCAGGAGTGCCTGTTAGTTTTCCTGCAACCCAGAGGATGCAGACATCGGGGTATAATGTGAATGATCATAAATGTTAGTGTTTTACATACTTACCTTGGAAGAAAAGATCTTCACATTCCTTCTTCACACTTTTTGCAGCCCAACATGTTGCTGCAGCTCTTCTGTGCACCCTTAATGGTCCCAGGAGGAAACCAATCCCTTCTGGAGCAGTTCCACAGCTCCAGTGAGCTGTCAGAGAGGTCGGGGAGGAGCTGCCTCCTCGCGGCCGCTTCTCGCTGCCTGGGGAGGTTGATGTTGGACGAGGTCTTGGGTGTCAGGAGCTGAGAGATGTCCCTGACGCATGGCTTGAGCGTGGTACCGCTGTCTGGCCCCCCAGTGTGGCTCGATGGAGGGTCTCCTTGGGGGTGTCCCTGCTGGTGAGGTGGATTTGGAAGGCGCCTGCTCTCACCGCCCTGCAGACCCTCCACAGCGGGTGTCTCGGCAGAGGTGCTGCACCCTGGTGCTCCCTCCGCCCTCCCTGACTTGCAGGTGGCCGCACAGCGAGGCGAGGGCTTGGCCGGGGCTCAGGGCTGCGTGGGGCCGTGAAGGTCAAGGGGCAGCGCTGCAGCGGTGACCCAGACCCTCGACCCACCGCCAGGCCCTGCTCTGCCCCCGCCGTGTCTCTGCCACTAGCAGCCAGCTCGTCCACCCCCCCAAGGGCTGTCCCGGGTCCTTGGGGCCCGATAGCCGCGTTCCAGGGAGCGGGGGCCGTTCCACGTGCTTGCGCGTGAGTTATCCCGGGAACGTGGGATGCGGTGTGGCTGCGGCGGCCGCATGCACCTGGTGTGGGGAGGCGGTGAGTTGGGGTGGCTGGCCTTGGCTGCTCCGACTGTTCCCTCCAGCGGTTCTTGGGAGGACGTGCTTCTCCCTGGCACCAGCACCCTCAAGCCCTTTGCAGCTTCCAAGAGCTGTCCATGTGGAGAAGCACTGCTGCATCACCCCCCTTCCCTAAGGGAGTCAACCCTCTCAGGGCAATCCTGCTGAGCTGCAGCAGACATTTCTGTGGAAGGTGTGTGAGGTCAGGTGAAGCCGGGCTGCTGCTCATACATGTCTTGTCCTTTGCATTTAAGCCCTATGACCTCTTGGAGCAGCTTTCCTTGGTCGGAGGCAAGGTGGGACACAGGAGCTGTGCTGAGCACCACGCTGCAGACCCGCAGGGTTGAGCATCAAATACAAGCATGTGAGTGCAGGAGAGCCTGAGCCGAGGCCATCGATCATTTTGCTGGCAGCCTTCATGTGTGAGGGGCTGAGAGCCTCTGGTGGCGGTGACCGACTGACCGAGCTTGCTGGTTCCAGGGCACATGCTGGAGAGGACACAGCAGCAGCCTGCCAGACATGATGTGCCTGCGAAAGCTGAGCATCCATGCACAGCCCTTAAAACCAAGCCTGTGACGCCCGACTTCGCAGCCACAGCAGCAGCAGGCACTGACTAAGTCAGACGTGTCATGGGGAAAACGGGCACGTTGCTTCTGCCCTCCTCCCAGCCAGCAAGTTAACATCCCGCAGTAAACAGTCATCCTGCAATTAAAAGACACCCAGTCTTCACTTTTCATTTTCAGTTGTGATTAACATCTGCAACCTCATAAAATTATTTCTGTGGTTGGGAATGCAGTGCTTGCCCGTCCCTCATCGGGGCACTCCGTCAGCCCCATGGGGAGACTTGAGATGCTGCTTCTAGCCCGGGATCGGAGGGGAGCAGCCTGCTTTCCCTTGATGACTCCCAGCCCTTGCTTTTCCTGTGTGGAAGAGCACGTGCATTGTGGAGTGCAAAAGCAGCCCCGGCCCCTTCCCCTGTGGGAGGGGAGGAGGTTCTGCCAGCACTGAAATTGCTTCCCTGCATGTTTCCAGAGCTGGAAGACGCTCAAGGCTGCCCTGGTACCTCCCACACCCCAAGGTGTGTGGATCCTCCCCTTGGCATCCTTTTCCCAAACCCTCCTTCTCCCCATCCTGCTCCCCATATATCTGAATCCCTGTGGAGCTGCACCTTCTCTCTTGACTTACTCCCAGCAGGCGTAATGCAGGCGGGACCATCTCCTTCTGTGGCTCCACAGCAGGCGAGATCCAGCACAGGTAAGGAATCTCCGTCGACCGCGGCTTGCTCCTGGGGGAAGGTGCTTGGGACTGTCAGTGCCTTGCTGCTGCCTCCTGGCCGCGGGCTCTGCTCCGGCGTCCTCCGAAACTCAATTGCAGCTGGGTCTTGTGGTTTTGTTACTCTGACACCCAGAAAGCATAAAATAAAAAGAAATGTGGGGATGAACGCGGTGTCTCCTCTGGCCAGGAGAAGGTTTCTTTTCTCAAGCTACTAAAAGCAGCACGAAATGTTTAGATAGACTGATGATTAAAAACCTTCTGACTATTCTCTCCTTTATTCAGCTGCAGCTTGTGCAGGCTGCGCTTGCTGTGGTCAGATGCACCACAGCCGGCAGTCCGTAGCGTAAAGTCTGGCTTTGATGGGGTGTTTTTGCAGGAGTAATATAAGGAGAAGCTGGCTGGAAGGGTTGTTTGTCCGTGCTTCAGGCAGCAGCGTTTCCCTGGAGGATCAGGGACACAAGTGATAAAACAATTAAGAATAAAAACAAATAAGAAGCTGATGCAGCAAAGCCAAGTCCTACGATTTAGCTGGGGGTTTCCCTCCCTCCCCTCAGACTTGCCATTGCAAATGGGGAAAAAATATCCTTGTGGTGGTGGAGGCTGTTTCCTAACCACAGTAAGAAAATTCTCTCAGCAGTTTTAAAGCCTCTTGGAGAACAAGGCTGGCAGGGTCCGACGTGCCCCAGAGACCCGCGGCGGCATGGCAGGGACTCCCAGGAGCTGGCAAGGCGGCTGCACCTCGAGCACCCAACGTCTTGGGTGGAAACAGGGCTTTCTGTGCGAAAGCTTTGCATGAGTGCCCCCAAACCATGGCACAGCAAAGAGGGTCAGGAGGAGCTGCAGAGCCCAGCCCCGCAGCACAGGGATGCTTGATCCCCACTCTGCTCCCAGGAGAATCCTTTTCCCTCCCTCTGCCCCTGGAACAGCAGCCTGGCCATGCTGCCTTTTTCTTCCTCACTGCCTCCCCTCCTCCTCCTCCTTGCAGAAGAACCTCAGAGCTCCCAGCATCTCCTTGAGGCCGTGCGAGCCTGGCGATGCCCCTGCGTGTGTTGAACCACCCTTGCTCTCCTCCACAGGGACACGGTGGGAGGCAAAGCAGAGACACGCAGCTCTTCCCTTGCACCTTTCTGTGCTAGGAACATGCCACCGGCATCACTGGCTGCCCAGAGCCCCTTTCTGGGGACGGTTTGGATGCATCCTGGTTCGCCTTGACCATTGCCATAGAGTGGGATCATGTGCAGCCACTCCAGTGAGCAGCTCCTTTGTAAAAAAGGGGATTAAAAGAACCCATTGTCATCTCATTTCTGTTTGTTTCTGTTCTTCTCAATGCAGAAAAGTGTGGAGCGTGTGGTCCTGGCTTCGCCTCGCCTGTGGATGCGATGAAAGGCAAGTCTGAAATCCTGGGCAGGCAGGGAAGAGCCCTGTGCTGCCCATGATTTAGATGATGATTAAAACAACGCTTTCCAGAGGGCATTATCAATTAACTCCATTCTCCAAGGAGGCTCCCAGCAAGCATTAGGGAAGCGATGGTTTCGTGATGGTTTCGCTTCTGGCCTGTCCTGAGGTCAAACATCAATCGCATAATGACAGCTTGGTGTCAGAACAAACCTTCTTAGGTTTCACGATGGCTTGGGATGGGTCATAACCTGCAGAAAAGACACTTGTGGCTTCCTTGTGCAAAACCAAATGGGATTTTTGAGTTTCTCAGAGGCGACTGTATTGCTATAGCCCCACAATGCCACCACAGGAGCTAAACACAGGGAGGGAAGGGGAATAATCCTGATTTTCCATTGCACCCTGTTCCTGATGGCTGGGAACACAACATGGCAAAACTTCCTTGTATAAAAAACAGCCTCCCGGGCTGCTTCCTTACAAGTCTGGACACTGCCTGCGAATCCTTCTTGCTGTGTTGCCGAAACGCTGGTGCTCTGATGTGCAGAGACTGATGAATGCATCATCTCCAGCTATCCCTCCCTTAATCCTCTTCTCTAGGGCTTAGCAAACGCATCCTTGAAACCCTGGAGAGCTCTGGAGCTTGATCATGATCTGTGGTTCCGATCCCTGAAACGTCTTTGAACCAAGAAAACAATGAAGAGATGAGTCTTCAAAACATCCCCGCGTGTTGGCAGGGCTGGACAGTGATTTAAAATTAATAGCAAATAGCACAAATCCCACTGACTCTGCCACTCTGGCAAGTTCCCTTGGGAACTGTCTGGTTGCTTCAGTGGTGCCAAGTAACTCTGGCACCCAGCAAGCTCTTCCACACAGACATCTGGAAGGTCAGGCTCCAAGCAGCTGGCGAGAAGCTCCTCGGTGTGCCCTGGGTGCTGGGGTTTGGATCAGACCCCAAGGTCCCAAATCCCCTCTCTGTCCCTGCTTCCCACTTGCTTTCTCTTCCTCAGCATTTCCTAAGCCAGCTCTTCCCCACCAGCCCTCACTTTGGCAGCGCTTTATCCTGGCACAGCCTGGAGCGGTACCACCTCCGCAGCCCCGAGGAGGCTCGCTGGGGTCTGGATCAGTCCAGCAAAGCCGATGGTGCTGCCTGCCCTGGGCAGCACGGGCAGTGCAGGCAGCAGGGGCAGTGTAGGCAGCACAGGCAGCGGCTCCAGCTGGGGCAGCAGGGAGCGTGGCAGACCTGCCACTCTGTCCCGCTTTCAGCTGGGATGGAGTTGATTTTTTTCTTAGCAGCTGGTGCAGTGCTGGGACATCCCTGGGGCTGAGCCCTTCCCTTCCCAGTGGGATCCCTGTAGGCAGGGAGCTCTCACACCATGGTAGATTTTCACAGCTCGGCAAGACAGGGGGATGGCGAGGGGCTGGGGGGGGCTTTCTGCCTTTGGCTTCCATCTGGCAAGCACTTCTCCGGTGCTTCAAGGCTTCTCCTGTGTGGCTGCAATGGAAATGAGGCCCAGTGTGGTTTGATTCCTGACTGATAGGGCTGGGCAAGGGCTGGCCCGTCCTCGCAGGCACAGGGTGATCCCAAAGCCGCGGACTTCCTTAGGGACTCTGAGGCCCAGAGATCCCTCCCCAGGGCAGGGGATCCGAATAAGCCCCAACCCCCGCAGGACAGAGCCCAGCCTGGTGCCTCTGGTGTGGCCGAGATGGAGATCCAGCTGCCCCACACGCATGGGGGAACCCGTCAGCTCCCCGGGAGGGCGATCGGGCCTGACCGGAGACTCCTGCAAGGGGCTTGTTTTGTCATAGGTGGTTCTGCCGATGCTCACGCAACGTTTCTGTCTTGAAAGGTCCCCGGGAGGAGATTGTGTACGTGCCCTGCATCTACAGGAACACTGGGAGGAAGAAACCTGACTTTCTGGCCACTGTGGATGTCGACCCCAAATCTCCGCACTACTGCCAGGTACCAAAGGCTTTATCTCGGGACTAAACTGGCCTGGGAAGCAGCTCGGTGCTGGTCCTTCGTGCTCCCAAAGCTGCTGGCTCCGTACCGAAGGCTGGTGCTTGCCCAGTTCTCCCCGAGGCTCTGAGCCTCCCTGTGCTTACAAAATGCACGTAAAATCCGCTTCACACCCCATCCTTCATGTCCCCTGTCACGCCACTCCCCTCCGCGGGGTGAGACTCGCCAGAGGCATCCTGGCCCTCTAGTGATGTCTGCAGCGTGCTGAGCATCTCGGTCCGCCCGCGGTCCTGTGCTCGGCAGAGGAGAGACTGGTGTAGGCAGGGCTGGGGGCTTTGCAGGTGATCCACCGCCTGCCCATGCCCAACCTGGGGGATGAGCTGCACCACTCGGGCTGGAACGCCTGCAGCAGCTGCTTCGGGGACGCCACCAAGAAGCGGAACCGCCTGATCCTGCCCAGCTTCGTCTCCTCCCGCATCTACGTGGTGGACGTGGGAACCGACCTGCGGGCTCCCAGGCTTCTCAAGGTACCCGGGAGGCGGTGCCGGTACCCCGGACAACCAGGGTGGTGGCTTTTGGCTGTGGGAGAGCCAGCCAAAGAGGCTTCGGGGTGTGTCAGAGCTCTGCAGCGCCTTGGTGGCAGTATGGGAAGGCTGTGGAAGGTGCTTGTTCTCCTGCTGGTGTGCGAACACTGAGTTCTCCTCGGTGGGCACCATGCATGGCACTGCCCGGTGGGTGCACAGCCCGTGCCTCGCCCGTGCCGTGTGTCTCCGGAGGAGCCCTGGGCATCCGTGTGCCACTTGCCCTGAGCCTGGGTGTGGGGGCCCCACTGGTGGCTGGCAGCTGGTTCCTCAGGGCGCCCCGTGTGCCGACACGCAAGGGGACGCAGGACCGAGCACGCTCACCACCCCTGGCTGCGTGGCAAGTCCCGTCTTGAGGTCAGGCAGGAGCCGGCCACAGGCTGACAACCGGCCTGTGCACCTGCGTCCAGCGTGGCACGAGCAGCCTTCTCACCCGGGACCGCCTGGCACGAGGGACGTGACGGTGACGGTTCCTGTGGCCTGCCGGCAGGTTGTCAACTCGGAGGACGTCTTCTGGAAGTGCAACCTGGGCTACCCCCACACCTCGCACTGCCTGGGCAGTGGTGAAATCATGATCAGCACCCTGGGAGACCCGGCCGGCAGCGGGAAAGGTACCCCAGTCCCCTGGGGAGAGGGGCAGGAGGAACAGTCCCCCCATCCAGAGCTGTCCTGGGGGCTTCATCCAGGTCCCCCAGCCCCTCCAGCAGCCTGCTCCGCAGCGGTGGATCTGTCTGTTGCTGCTTGTTTTACAATGTGTAAACGGTTGACCTGGGTGGTTTCCTCTCCACCAACGTGGTTTTGTTTTTGCATCAGGCGGCTTTATCCTGCTGGATGGCGAGACCTTTGAGATTAAGGGGAACTGGGAGAAAGGGGACAAGATCCCCCCAATGGGTTACGACTTCTGGTACCAGCCACGCCACAATGTCCTGATCAGCACCGAGTGGGGGATCCCAAAATGCCTGGGGTATGGATTTGACCCGAATGATCTGAAGAAAGGTGAGTAAACAGCGGTTTAAATACTCCGGGAGAGAGATGCTGAGCAGCACCGCAAGGCAGCCAAATCTCCAGCCTCCCCTGTTGCTGGTGAGAGCTGGCACTAACAGGCAGAGAGGACCTGTCCAAGATGAATTCCACACCAATTCCTACGCATCCCATGGGTTTCAAAAAGGCCAGCCCAGCCCACCTGAATGCACTTCAGATGTGAGTGGCAGAGGTTCAGCCCAAGGCAGCCCCTGAACGCTGGTGCTGAGCTGGACGTGGGGCTGGGTCTTAGCCGTAGGGACGAAGGATGAGGCCCTGCCTCAGCCCAGCTCCCGCCCAGAGGTCACACCGCCCTTCCCAGCCCTGTCCCAGTGGGATGGTCCCCACTGGACGCTGGGCATCCTTCCCGTGGCTTTTGCCAAGGTCCAAAGCAACTGGTGTGTGCTGGTGTGGAGACCAGGGGGTCTGCGGAGCTCGAGGGGCTGCGAGCTCACCTGAACCATAGCACATCTGCCCGAGACCCTGCGCCTCGCAGCATCTCCTGTGACCCCTGCTCTGCCCTGCCCCAGGGCTTTACGGCCGCCGCCTCAATGTCTGGGACTGGACCACTCACACCTACGTCCAGGCCATCGACGTGGGCGAGGATGCGGCCCCCCTGGAGATCCGCTTCCTCCACAACCCCGACGCTGCTGAGGGCTACGTGGGCTGCACCATCAGCAGTGCCATCCACCGCTTCTACAAGACCGAGGTACGTGCATCCCGTACACCGGGGGCTCGAGGGAAAGGGGTGCTGCCCCTCAGCTGACCAAGCCGTGTGCTGCCACGCAGCATCCCGCTTCCCGCATCCCCCACCGTCCTCCCAGCCCACCTCTGGTCCACGCCACCTCCCTGTGCCGTGCGGCTGCCTCTGCACCAGAACATGAGCTGGCTTGGGGGAATCTCACCACAGGACTTGTCCTGACTGGCAGCAGTTTAGGCTAAAATGATTTAATTTAAAGATTTATTTATGCCTTTGTTGCGGACTTACAAAAGCCCAAGCAATGTTCTTCTCGGTGTCTGTTGTTGTGTGTAATGGTGAACTGGGTGAGCAGAGAGAACATTTTTCACCAAACCAGCTCATCTGGCTGGAAAATTAGATGAGTTTTTGGCCCCAAACACCCTCCCTCCAGCCCCAGAGCCCATCCTCCCTATGGCTCTGCAGAGCCAGAGGTGGCTGGCAAAGCAGCAGAGCTACAGCCCTAGGGGTTAGGAGTGGTGGATGTGCCCACACAGCATTGGCCCCAGCATCAGGTCTTATCCTGCCTCTCCTGCGTGTGCTGAGCCCCCTGGGGCCGTGCTCTGTCCCACACCTCCCGCAGCAAGGAGACTGGGCAGCTGAGAAGGTGATCCAAGTCCCCAGCAAGAAAGTGGAGGGGTGGCTGCTCCCGGAGATGCCAGGTCAGTCCAGGTGCTGAGGGGCTCCCGGGTTCCCCCGGGCGCTGCCGTTGCCGCCGGTGGTTTGCGCAGCTCTGTCATACCCTCCCCAAGGCTTCATCACCGACATCCTCATCTCGCTGGACGACAGGTTCCTGTACTTCAGCAACTGGCTGCACGGAGACATCCGCCAGTACGACATCTCCGACACCCGCAAGCCCAGGCTGGTGGGGCAGGTGAGGCAGCGGGGGGCTCCTGGTCACATCCTGGTGCTTTTCCTCCATCTCTTGGGGACAGACGGGATCAGCCCCTCCTCGCCGCCTCAGCCACCCAGACCTTCGGTCTCCTGCAGGTCTTTGTGGGTGGCAGCATCGCCAAGGGGGGACCCGTCACCGTGAGCCGGGACGAGGAGCTGTGGTGCCAGCCGGAGCCATTCTCCATCCAGGTGAGCTGTGCTGCTGGCACCTCACGGGTCTGCTCTACCGTGGTGGCTGTGGCAGCAGCACCGCTGCTGGGAGGTGACGGAGGTGGTCCCTGGCCCTGTACTGCTGCTGGGGGGGACACGGAGGTGGCCCCCTGGCACCTTCTGGCACTGCTGCTTGCTCAGGGGGACACGGAGGTGGTCCCTGGCCCTGTACTGCTGCTGGGGGGGACATGGATGTGGTCCCTGGCACCCTCCAGCACCGCTGCTCACTCCCAGGGGAAGAGGGTGCCGGGGGGACCGCAGATGATCCAGCTGAGCTTGGATGGGAAGCGGCTGTACGTCACCACCTCCCTGTACAGCGCCTGGGACAGGCAGTTCTACCCCGACCTCATCAGGTACGAAACCTCGACAGACGAGGCGGGTGCTGTGCACCTGGCTGGGGGCTGAACCCCCCCCAGCCCCCCGCTCTCCCCCGCCCCAGGGACGGCTCCGTCATGCTGCAGCTGGACGTGGACACGGAGCGGGGTGGCCTGGCCGTCAACCAGCGCTTCCTGGTGGATTTTGGGAAGGAGCCCGACGGGCCCTGCCTGGCACACGAGATCCGCTACCCCGGCGGGGACTGCACCTCCGACATCTGGGTTTAGGCCCCTTCAGCTGCCCCTGGAGCCTCTGAGCGCCCCCAAACCCCCAAACACAAGGGCACTCCAGGCGCTCAGCAATAAATCTGGGGGGCTGCCGTCCCCGCAGCTGCAGCATCACGTCTTTAAGTTCTCTCTATGAGCCAGGAAACAAAATATGTGACCGAACCAGGGCTGCAAGGCCGCCAGCCCCTCTGAACCGATGGGGTGTTCTTAGTGCGCCCCTCGTGCTGCTGCCTGTGTTCCCCTGAAAAAGCAAACCTGGTTTGTATGCTGGGGCTGGCACCAGCGCTGCCTGCGTGAACATGGGCTGCATGCACGCATGGCAGGTATGCACCGCACGCACACGCCCAGCATATGCAGCACACGCACACATATTGCATACCCATGCTGCATGCCGTTCATGCTTACACACTGTGCACGTACTGCGCAGGCACCTGCTGCCCACAGGAACACACTGCACACATGTGGTGCGCACACATGCGTTATGCAGGCATCACATGTGTGCACTGCACACCCACACACCACATGTGCACCCACACATTGCATACACACTGTGCACACAGAGTGTGCACACTGAATGTGGGCCTTACACCCACTGCATGTGCAGGCACAGCACAGACATTGCATGCACGATGCATGCACACTTGTTGCACGCAGGTTACATGCACGTTGCATGCACAGACCCACTGCACACCCTTTGCAGGCACGATGCATGCACAGACCCGCTGCACGCACATTGCACACACGATGCATACACAGACACGATGCACGCACATTGCACGCACGATGCATGCACACCCTTTGCACGCACGATGCATACACAGACCTGCTGCATGCACATTGCACGCACGATGCATGCACACCCGCTGCACGCACGTCGGACACACGTTGCACGCACACGCGCGCTGCACGCGTGTTGCACGCGCCCGCGTTGAACGCAGACGCACCGCACGGGCACGGGCTCGTTTACACTTGCGCTTCCTGCTTCGGCCCCACCAATCAGAAGCCTGTTACTAGGCAGACTTCAGCTGACGCACGACCACTCCGGAGGCCGACGCCGCTTGTATCCGGGTAGGAAAACCGGCGCAGCCAATGGCGTTACAGGACAGCGCCGTATCCGGGCGGGCCGGCGGCGGCGCGGCCAATCAGAAAAAAGCGGCGGCGGGCGGCGGGCGCGTCCCGCCGGGGCGCTGCACTTTCGGTTCCTGTTGCGCGCGGGGTGGCGGCGCGTGGCGGGGACAGGCCGCGCCCCGGCTGCAGCCGCCCGCAGGTGGGTGCGGGGGGGGGGCCCGGCCCGGTGCGACCCCGCTCCCCCCGGCCCGGCCCGGTGCGACCCCGCTCCCCTCGGCCCGGCCCCGGCCCCTCCCCGGCAGCTGGCTGCGACGGGGCCGCGCTGTCATGGAGCCCCCGGCTCCCTGGGCCTGCCCCTGGTGTCCCTGCCCCTGGGGATCTGCCCTCCCGGTGTCCCTGGGGACCCTCCCTCCTGGTGGTCCTGGCCCCATCTCCCTGGGGGCCTTCCCTGATGGTGTCCTTGCCCCTGGGGGTCTGCCCTCTTGGTGTCCCTGTCCCTGGGGCCCTCTGCCCGCTTGGCGTCCCTGTCCCCATGCCCCTGGGGCCCTCTGCCCGCCTGCTGCCCCCATCATCCCTGCCCTCCTTTCCCCGTGCCCCCAGGGACTGGCACCCAGACCCCACGGCACTGTCATGGTCCCCCACAGCACCCCCAGCCTGGGGACCTGCCCCTCTGTCGCGTCCTGGGCACGCTGCTCGCTGGTGCCACCCAGACCCCGTGTCCCCTGTCCCCTGCCCGGAGCGGGGTGCCTGGGGCCGCCTGCAGTCCCTGCTGCTGGAGACACCCCTCCTGGGACCCCTGGGGCCATTCCCATCCCCTGGTGGCTCCTGTCCAGCTGAGGGAGCTCAGCCCACCCAGCTGGGGCCCATCCTCGGTCCAGGGTGGATGGGGGCCACGGGCAGGCGCGTTCCGGGCTGCACCGAGCCCCCCAGCCACCCCCCTCTGCCCTTCTCCCTGATCCCAGGCCGGAGGTCAGCCCTGCGGGGGCTCAACAGCTCTGAAGGGGGTTTCTTCCCTTTTTTTTTTTTTTCAACTGTGTCTGGTTTTCACTTCCCAACAGGAACCAAATGTGATGGCTGACGAAGAGCTGAGTGCCCGAAACCCCAGGAAGGGAAGCTTGTCCCCCAGCAGCGCCCGGGGCAGCACCGCCGAGTCGAGCACGCTGCTGCAGGAGCTGAAGGGCATCATCTCGTAAGGGCAGCGCTCGCTTTTCCCGGGCACCTCTTCCCGTTACTCTGAGCCTTACCAAGTGTGGGTTAATTTAATAAAGTTGATTAATGTGCAGCCCCGGGGCCCAAAGGGGTGAGCTTTGTGGTGCCATGGCACGGCCTCAGGCATGCCCTGCTCGCTCTGGTGCTGGGTGCTGTACGCGGGGCACAGCCCCGCGTCGCCAGCTGCGTGCTGCCTGTTTCGGGTGCAGAATCAATTCAGGGCTTCACAGTAGTGCATACTGTTCTACTGCAACCCTGTGGGACGTGGTTTTACGCCTGCTCTGCTCTCCCTGGGGTTAGGGTAGGGCACAGAGCGCTAGAGCAGGGTGGTGGGCACACAGGGAAACGCGGAGCGTGGGGAGAACGGGCTGTGCTGGCCCATGGGTGCAGGTGGCCTTTGGCTCTCGGTGCTCCAGTATCCCCGTCTTGGCATTGCTGCTCACGCTGGGGCGCACGTGTGGGGTCTGGGAGGGCGCGGGGACGGCACTGTCCTCGGGAGCTCTGGGGAGGGGGGGTTGAGGAACACCCGGGCACTGCGGTGTCACCCTGCCCTGCACTAACGCCGCTTGTCTCTGTCCCGCACAGCAAATCCGTGCAGAACAAAGTCGACGCCATCCTGGTGAGTGCCGCGGCGGCATGTGGTGCTGGGGGACTGAGCGTCTCCATTTCTCTCCTCTCCCAGCTAAACTGAACCCCGGGGATTTGCCTGACCTCATTTCCCATCGGGTCAGGGTCTGGCTGTGGGGATTAGCCCCGAGAAGCCCCTCGCCAGGGGGTGGCACCCGCTCCCCCAGCCCTGTGTGGGACGACCCTTTCCAGTCCCCTCAAGGGGCAGTCTGTGGCTTCGTTGACGTGGCCCCCTCGTACGCAGGCTGTGCCCACACTGGCAGAGCTGCTCCGGTCTCAGTGCCCCATCCGTTACTGCCGTTAGGAGCGTAATGAGAGCGCCGCCTGCATCAGGTGTTCCTCATTTTGGACCCTTAACCTTTCTTTATCTCTGGTCTGTTCTCCCCCTCCCTGTGGACCCTTTGACCGTAGCAAGATGTCCAGAAGTTTTCAGACAACGACAAGCTCTACCTCTACCTCCAGCTGCCCTCGGGACCAAGCTTGGGAGAGAAGAGGTGGGTGCTGGAGCGAGCCAGGGCCGGGGCTGGGAGAGCAGGGGCTGTCAGGGTGATGGGGGATACAGATCACAAGAGGCCAGGGAGAGAGTGGCACAGCTCTGCCTTCTCCTGTTCTGCTTTTCTACTAAATGTTTGTCTCCGGCTTCCACGAGAGCAGCAGTAGCCTGGACCTGAGCTCGCTGAGCACGGCCGAGTACATGCATGCGTGCAACTGGATCCGGAACCACCTGGAGGAGCACACAGACACCTGCCTGCCCAAGCAGGACGTTTACGATGCCTACAAGTGAGCGCAGGGGCTGGCCTGGTGCCAGGAGCGTCCCTCCCTGGGGCCGGGTTGTCCATCGAAGCCTGGCGGGGAGGTCGGCTCAGAGCCTGGGATAGTTTGGGAAGGGCCCAGCACAACGCGGGGTTCGGAGACGAGCCGCATCAGCAGGGAGAGTCCGTTGCAGAGGGCAGCGAGACGGGCTCGATGGCTTTAACCCCCAGCTCTCCCCGGCAGGCGATACTGCGACAACCTCTGCTGTCGCCCTCTGAGCACCGCCAATTTCGGCAAGATCATCCGGGAGATCTTCCCAAACATCAAAGCCCGACGGCTGGGAGGCCGGGGACAGTCGAAATATCCTTCTACATGCCTGGCTGGCCAGGGCAGCCCGGGGAGCTGCTCGGGCTGGTGGCAGCAGCCGCTGCTTCTCCAGCTTCTCCCATTTACAAGTCTGTGTACGAGGTGGTATTTTGTGGCTTCTAAGGGGGTCTGGCTCCTGGTTTTTCTGCTCCTGAAGGTTCAGCTCAGTTGTCCCCAGGGCTTGGAGTTGCCCTGTCCTTGCCGTACACTCGGGGTGGCCTGGGGTAGCTGGCGGCGGGCAGGGAGCCCCCCGAGAACGGGGCAGCCCGGCTTGACGTGGGGCCGGCTGCTGTCGCACCTTGGAACAAGCCCATCGTGAGCCCCGCAGCCGCGTCCTGTCGAGCTGTGACCCCATTGCGGCCGTGTTCGTGTGACAGCGACAGACCTTAACCCGGCCAAACGTACTGCTACAGCGGGATCCGGAGGAAGACAGTGGTCAGCCTGCCGCCCCTGCCCAGCCTGGACCTCAAAGTGACGGAGACTGTAAGTCCTTTGCTGCCCCCACGGCTTGGCTGCTGTGGCGTTCTTTTGGTGGGGTAACGAACTCGTCGCTCGTTAGATCTGACGAAGGCAGGGGGTGGAGGGACGCCCACTTCGGGAGCAGGTTCTGCTCTGTCCTGTGAGCCTCCCCGAGGGTGGAGGGGGAGCTGCCTGGCCCCGTTTGCACCTGGGGTGTCGTGTCACCGGGGGGGCTCATGGCTTGTCCCAGCAGCAGCAGTCGGAGCTGACGGACCTGGTGCAGTCCTACAACAGCGAGGTGATGGAGGCAGCCTGTGCCCTGACCTGCGACTGGGCCGAGAAGATCCTCAAGCGTTCCTTCAACAACATCGTGGAGGTGGCCCAGTTCCTCATCCAGCAGCACATCATCAGCTCCCGCTCGGCCCGCGCTGACCTGGTCATGGCCATGGTGGTCTCAGGTGGGTGGGATGGAGCCCCGGCCCCGCTCACACCTCGGGGGCTCACCCGGACCCCCTAGGGGCACAGATGCTTTGGGAGATGGGGTCCCCTGGGGCACGGGGTCCCCTTCCAGCTGCCTGTGGCGTGGCTGAGCTGCTGCCAGCCCTCATCCACGGCTGAGCTGCCGAGGGGCCGTCCCACCTTTGTCAACTGCGCACCCCCAGAGAGCGCGGAGAAGATCCACCGTGAGAGTCGGACCCCATCGACGGTGAAGAACGGTCTGGACACTCCAGAGAGCAGCGACCGGAGCCAGGGGCAGGTGAGACCCCACCGGAGCCGGGTGGGGAGCCAGGACCCCCTGGGTCCCCCGCAGCCTGAGGGGGCACGCTCGGGGAAGCAGCCCGGCTCCACCGCGACATCTCTCTGCCTGCAGATCAAGAAGGACAGCGGCCCCAAGCCCCCCATCCCACCCCGGCCTGAGAAGAAGAAGCCTGCGGAACCCCCCAAGCTGGCCAGCAGCCCCCAGGTGAACGCCCTGGTTGCCCGCCTGCCCCTGCTCCTGCCCCGCATCCCGCCGGCGGAGCGACCCACGGCACCCGGTGCTGCCGCCGTCCGTTCCTCCCCTCCTGTCCTGGCGCCCAAAATCACGGCTGCCCCCCTGGGGGGCACCGTCAAGGTGGCCCTGCCGCTGCCGGTGGGCACGGCCTCCCCCTCCCTGCCCCTGGGGCTGGCCCCGGGGGCCAACGGGCCAGCGGGGCTACTGAGCCAGCAAGCCGCCGTGCCCGTCCTCAACGTCCTGCTGCCCGGTGTGGGCGTCCCCACGGCCGAGAGCCCCGCCAACCCCCGGAGCGCGGGGAGTGGCGAGGGGCTGGGCCCCCCAGACTTGCAGCGCCCCAGGGCCACCAAGCGCCCCCCGGAACCGGCCGCTGAGGCTGCCCCGCAGAAGCGGCGACGTGGGCGGCCGCGGAAGAGGCCAGAGGAGGCGGCTGCGGGGGAGACGGAGCTGCACCGCGGGGTGGCTGCGGGTGCCGATGGCGGTGGCGGTGCCATCAGCCCCCTCGGGGACGGCCGGGCCGGGGGCTCCCTGCCCACCCAGGTCAGCGTCATCCAGGATGGCAGGGCCAAGGTCGCTGCTGATGGCCACGAGCCAGCGGCGGAGGAGGACGTGGTGGCAGCACAGCGGAGCCTGAGCGAGGCCGGGACCCCCATGGGTGATGGCGGTGCTGCTGGGGGCTCCAGTGCCCCCCAGGATGGGGGGGAACCCCACATCCCCCCACACGATGGACAGACACAGGCAGGGACTGGTCCCCCTGCTGCTGCCTCCCAGTCAGGGGCTGCATCCCCTTGTGCCCCCATGTCCCGGGGGGGGTCACCGGCGTGGGTGCGGCTCTGCGCCCACCCTGGTTCTTAGCACCCCCCCAGCTGCCCCCCAGGACCCCGCCGGGTGCGGGTGCCCCCCGTGCCCCCCATTAAAAGCTGAGCACTCCATCCATCTTGTCCTGTCTGTGGGCCGTGGCGGGTTGGGGGCAGCGGTGGGGCTGTCCCCCGGTGGGGGGGGGGTCCTGGGACCTCGGGGGGGGGGGTGGGGTGCTACCTTCGCCCGGGGGGGATCAAGGGCGGGGGGGGGGGCATGGGGAGGGGGGGGTAGCAAAGGGGGGGATGGGACAGCCGTGCCTTAGTCTCCCCTCGGGGGCGCCCAGCAGAGCCGGTTTCCGTCAACACCCTCGGCCGCGCAGGCCCCGCCCCCGAGCCGCGGGTGCCGCCGGGCCGGCAGGGGGCGCCGGAGCGCAGCGCGCTCCCTCAGCCGGTCCCTCAGCCCCGTCAGGCGGCGCCGCGGGCAGCCCGGGCCTGGGCCTGTCCCGCCGCTCCGGGCCTGGGCCCGCTCCGCCCCGCCCCGCCGCTCCGCCCCGGGCCCGCCCGCCCCGGCCCCGCAGGTGAGCGCCGCGCCGGCACCGGGAGCCCCCCGCACCGGGAGCTCCCCGCGGGCTCCCACACCCCCCCCCGGCGTCCTCGGGCCGGTTCTGCGGCCGCTCGGGGAGGCCCGTTACCGGCTCCCGGCGGGCCGGGCCCCTGGGGCTGCGCGGGGGCGGAGCGGGGCCGGCCGGGGCCTCCGCCGCCTCCCCCGGGCTCGCAGCGCCGGCGGTTTGCGGGCCGGCAGCGCCTGGTCGCGCAGGAAAATCATCTTTTCCTTTTTTTTTTTTTTTTTTTTTTTTTTTTTCCCTCCCGCCGCCGCAGCCGATCGTCCCCGCAGCCCCGCGGAGCCGCTGCCCAGGATGAGCCGCCTGCGCTGCCCCGTCCGTCGGCATCCCAGACCGGAGAGGCGGCCGTGCGGGATGGCGTTGCACCAGGTACCGCCCGTCCTTGTCCTCGGCCCCGTCCCCCGGGGTAACCTGCCCGCCGCCTGCCCCGGGTCCCGCCGCGCCGGCGGGGAGGGCTCCGGCCCCTCCGGCTCCCCGGCTCCGAGACCCCTTGGGGGCTCCCGGCTGGTTCTCCCCGTCCCGTTAGCCTGTCGTGTCTGGCCGGGCTTTGCCCACCCCACACCCCCCCGAGCCATCTGGTGCCCCTTGTGTCTAAAATACTTGCCCCGGGGCCGGAGGTGGTGCCCGGGGGCAGCTGAGCCCACCAGCCCCTCCAGCTCCACGGGACGGCGATCCCTCCATGCTTTCTGCCCCCTGGAACTTCTGCTTCCCGTTGGCCGTAACTTTGTGCGTGATAAATAACAACAACGTTTAACCGCTCCCTCTGCTACCCCCGACTTTAACCCGCGGTGAAGCTTTGGGGAGCAGCGTCGGGGAAGTAACAGGGTGCGGGTTGGGGGGCAAAGGCTGGTTTCCAGCTCTTTCGCCCAGCGGTTGTGCCATCCTGCTCGGTGCTGGTTGGAAGAGCAGGGGCTTTTCAGCCCCTCTGAGGTTTGGAACTCCCCCCTGGGGACTTCATCGCTCTCTGCAAACCGGTGGCTGTGTTGGAGGTCGCCCTCGACGGCTGTAAGTGCCGAGGGATCTGCTCCTGCAGAGTCAGCCCCAGCTCTGCTAGGTGGGGGGAACTGTCTCTGGCTTCACCTAACTGGGATTTCGGTCCGTGCCATGGTCGGCGTGTGCCCCTTCAGTCACACGCCATTTGTCATCCCGCAGTTCAGGGTCCATGCTTGGAGCGGTGACAGAAGAGTCAGAGCTGGGGAATGTGGCTCCTGCCTCTCCTTCCATTTTCTGTTGCATCTAGACAGCTTATTTCAAGTCACGCTTTAGAGAAAGACTCAGACATGACTGTGGATAACAGCAGCAACTTGAAATAGTGAATTTACATATGTAAACGAGTGTGGGAAGGTTGAGGCGCAAAGTACCTTGTGATCACTGGGAGGAGAAAAGTTCCCATGGTGGCTGTGCCAGCACTGCTCGCTTAAGGGTTTGGTGTGCTCCGAAACAGGTTGCTGGGATGGAAGGGTTTGTCCTCGTTTGCTCAGGGATTCTAATTAATGCTCCTCAGGGGCGGGGAGGTGTGAGGGATGAGGACAAAAGGTTGGATGTGTTTGTGTGAGTAACGTGGGGATGAGCTGCAGCTGTGGTATGTGTGGAGTGGGCTTGTGAAGGGCTTCCTCACGAATCGCGAGCACCTGTTGCAGCAAAAGAACCATTTTTCAGAGCGCTGGGGCACTTCTCAGCGTTCTCAGATTTTAGTGCTGATTATATTTTTTCAAATGGGGAAGTTAATTTATAAGTATATCACTGGATTTAGCTCCTTCTGGAGGAGCAAGGAATGAGAAAAGGGCTGGCAGCGTGGTTCTGGGGCTGCCAGGCTGCGGCTTTCCCTCTTTCCTGCGTCTCCGTCCCCTCTGCGGTGCGGGGATGTTGCAGCAGGGGAGGCAGAACAGCTTCCTAGGAACGATGCCACAAAGACATATTATAAATACTTTGCTGTGGATGGATATTTGGAGCAGGGAGTTAGGGGCATCTCCCTGATGGAGCCAGGAGGCCAAGGAGCGTTGGAGCCGTTCTTTAACACGTTGCGTAGTTTGTCGTTCTCTTGCTGCATTTCTTGCAGCATGGCTTTTATTTTATTCCAAATCCAGGGGTGAGTTGTTCTGTCTGCCGGCGCCCCAGGGTTATTGATGTTTCGGACACACAGGCTTGGCCAAATACAGTTTGGCGTGTCGGTGAGCCTGGTGAAAGCGGGGCGGGATGCGGAATCCTTCCAGCAGGAGCATCCCAGCCATGCCGAACTGGAGCGGAGCGCTCCCAGCCGCTTGCGGGGCATCCAGCCTTCCGTCCTGCCGCAGGAGCCGAGCCGGTGAGCCTCGCTGCTGGGCTGGAAACCGGGATGGCGTTTAGGAGCTGTGTGGAGCTAAGGCGTGAGCGCGCTCAGGCCGCCCGTGGTGGCTGCTGTAGCTGGTGCTGTTTCTTCCGGCAGTGTTGCTCATAGCTGCTGTTTTGTTAAGAAAGCTGCCGGGCCGGTGTGTCGGGGCTTTGACGTGCTGGTTGGAGGCACCAAAGCTGCTGAGAGGAGCTGCACTTGATCCATTTCCCGAGTAAGGGCTCTCAGAGGCTGCTCCGTCCCGAGGCCCGACATGGGGCATTGGATGGAGGAGCCTGTCCTGTCTGTCCGGGGTGCCAGCGATCCCTCAGCCTTTGGCTCAGGGCCTCTTGTTGCCCTTTTCCATGAAAAATCACCTTTTTTGCTTTCCCTCTGCTCCTTGCTCCGTGGCATGTGCCCTTCAAGATGGAAACAGTGCTGTTCCATGGCAGAGAAGTCCCCCAGCCATGCCCTGGTGCAGCAGAGGAGGTTTATGGGCAGAGTTTGTCCTCAAGGGGTGCCTGGAACATTTTTATTTTTATTTTGAAGTGGAGTGAGACCCTTGTGCTGTGCAGAGGTTGAATCTGCTTCAGCCAAGTGTGAAAAACGGGTGGGAGCTCATCCATGTCAGTGCCGAGTCCCTCCTGGAAGGGGATTTGAGGTTTGAAAGAGGGTGATGTGTCCCCCAGGATGAATTATTTGTGCTCACTTCAGTGGTGCTCGCACACACAGCCCATCTCCCGCATGCGAGCCGAGCCAGTCACAGTCCCTTTGTGCCTCAGTTTCCCCAACCTCTAAGCTATCAGTTAATCTGTGGCATTGAGTTGTTCTGTTTGCAGTGGGTGCGGAGGGGCGCTTCGAGGAGCGGGGGCTCTCCCCTCAGCCTGGTGAGGGGCACTGACAGTCCATCCTTGTCTGGCCTCCAGCGCTCTGTGATGTTTTCTGCCCCCATCCCAACTCCTGTGGCCTTCCTGAAGGCACAGCAAAATGTTGAAGGCCGTCAGCGCTGAGCAAAACAAAAAGTAATGCAGCGTAATAGAGACCAGATGTCTTGGTGAGGCTTCATCCTGTCCTCCTGGTTGTTTGCCAGGGCTAATATTTCTTATTCAAGTCAGGCAGGAGCAAGACTTTTATTTTTTTTTTCCTGTAAAGCCACAGCTCTGTTCCCGTAGATCTCCCTCTGCTTTTGTCCCTTCCCGAAGGAGCCACGGCTCTGGAATTGCTGCACCGACACGCGGCTGCTTCATCGGTAGTTTCTGTGCTGATAGGGGCTTCCCTTTATTTCTTATTTAATCACCGGCTTCAGGGCCGTTCCACCAGAGAGAAACTTGGCCCGTTATGGCTGTGGGTGGAGGATGAACCACATGAATTCAGCTCAGCCTGTTTTCCAGACTGGATTGCTTCATTGTGTGCAGCTGATGGGGTTTTTATCCCTGTTGAGACCAGCGATTTGGAATCGGGGAGTTCTGCTGAGCCTCGAGAGGCAAATCGTACGTTGTGATATGTTTAACAAATGATGTGAATCATGGAAAAATGCAGAGAGGTGCAGGAGGCGGGGAGTGAGCCCCCTCGCTGGGATTTTAGGGAGCGCTAGGAGTGAAGACGTGTCCTTGGCAGGCTCCAAACAGCCCCATTGCTGGGATGTCACCGAAGAAGGCGGCTCTGTAAGTGTTGGGGGGGACGGGGGCGGGGCTGAAGAGCAAAACAATAATAATAAAATTTAAAAAGCAATGCACTGACTTTCTAAAAAGCAAATGCACAGATTTCAAAGCCGTGCCGGTGGTGCAGAGGTAACCCCGCAGGCCCGTGGGTGGATTTGTCTTGCGCAGCTCCTTAATCCAAGTTTAACCCACTCAGCGGTGGCAAGCCGCGGCCAGCCGGGGGAAGGTGGCCAAAGGATCGGGGAGTTTGGGCTGGCGGCGGGAGCGGCTCTGCTCACGGTGACGGCACAGGCAGCTCGGAGTCATCGGGATACCTTGTGTGAGTAGGTCGGGTTGGATCCCGCCTCTCCCACGGACGTGGAGGAGGTTTAACGCCCAGGATTGCAGCGTGCACCGTCACGTTGCACCAGGCTTCACCTGCGTGCCCCGCGTTTACAGGGAGGGAGGTTTAACGGGATCCTACACACTTTTTCTTCCTCTGCAGCCCAGCGAGGAGGATGTCAAACACATTTCCCTGCATCGGATAAACAGTCGGGGCTCGGAAAGCCCTCTGTGGGCAACCGAGCCGCCCAGGTTCGCAGGTACTGCTGCGCTCCGCGTGTGGCTGCGGAGCCACGTCTGGGACTCTGGCAGATGCCACTGCTGCATTTTTTTGTTTTTCATCCGTTTGCCTTCCCAGTTGTCTCGATGTGACTAGTTGAAGGACCCCAGAAGTGCTGGCATGAGCAAAGCTCTGTGTGACCCTTCCTTGGACCCGGCTCCGCTCGGTTGCCTCTTTAAATCCCGCCTGGCCGAGTTACACCGAAAGATCTCCTTTTTGCTGGCGCAGTGTTAATTTAAAAATTAGAACATCTGGGCTTTCATGGAGCAAGGCTGGGCTCACTTAGAGGGAAAAACAACTTCCTTCAGTTCACAGGGTCTTTAGGATCTAATGACCACAAATATTTGAAGCACGCAGGATTTGTACTGAAGAGAATGGCAAGCACAGAGGAAAACGTTGTGTGTTGCTGCCGTGTGGACGGGGTGAAAGATGCTATTCATATCGGTTCGGGCTGCTGAACTTTGGTCAGGCTTTTTTCACCTCGTAGTTAGAGCTTAAGTGTTTTGAAAACAAGAGGAGGAAACCAGTCTCTGGGAAGCGGCGCTCACATCTGGACACACCGACCTCGTTTTTACTCGCTTGGAATATTTAGAGAGAAACGCTGTGGGTTTCCTCACCCCTTTCTCCCTGCGTCGGGAGCTGTAATCGCTTGTAAAAATAAACAGATGAAAGAAGGTCATTAAATTAACAGGGAAATATCTCGCTGCAAGAACCCGCTGGCGCAGCCTCTGTGGGCAAAACAGGGGCTGGGGGTCGTTGGGGGAACAGGCAGGCAGAAAATGGTTCACTGAACTTCTTTTCCAAAGACAGTAATTTTTTCCACCGTGCTGGACGTGAAAAGCAGGAGGGAATTGGCAATCTGCTTGCAGTGCTTAACATTTGTAAAAGGCATTGTGCCCTTCTGCTGATCACGAGCTGTCTTCTTGTAGCGTATGAGCAATAAAGGGAAGCAGTCAGAGCCGCGGTAATGATGTTAGATTGAATAGAGTGCCTTATTTTATTTTTAGAGGACGATTTCACTTGGCACTGGCCGCCTTTATTCTTGCTGGTTATCCATAGAGATGCACCGCTGCTCTTTTTATCGAGATGGGAAACCGGGAAGTGTGTTCAATCCCTCGTTTATCTTATTTTTAAAACATAATTAAGTGCCAGTCATTGGTGAGGATGCTTAATCTGGGCAGTAGCGCCTGGACTTCGAAAACAGGGACCCAGTTGCAACAGGCTTGGTTCTTGCTCCGGCTCTGCTCGCCCATCGCCAGCACCGGCGGGGGATCGCACCATCAAAGCGCCGCGTACCACTGTCCCCTCTGTCCCCGGGGCAGGTTGGATAAGCAAAAGCCGAGCACGGGGGATACGTTCCACCTCCTCTAGCAAGAAGCAGAGCCGCTGGGTCCACCCAGCCTGTGGCCCTCCAGTTCCAAGGGTTGCAGAATGCCTTTGGGGTGGAGAGCCTATAACAACCTGTTTCCCCCCCGCTTCTCTTTTTGGCTTGCTCAATTTTTTTATCGTCATGGTAACGGGGAAATTTTGTGTAATGGCTGATAGATGCTTACAGCTCCCTTTGAAGTCTGAGTGGAAGGGGCACCCAGAAGACCTTTAAAACCCAACGTGATCAGCTCAGTGTTGTGTGCGTTGGCTTGGGGCACCTTCCCTCTAGACAAAGGCTTTTCCAGAAGGTTTGCACCAAACCTCATCTCTGCTCTCTGTTTCCCTTGAGGTGTATCCCAGCCCGGGTTCCTGTTTTCCCACCTTCCATCTGGAAGCAGGTCTTCTCCATGGATTGTGTCCCTGACTTTTTTTTTTTTTTTTTTTTTTTTCTTCTTGTGTGTGTCTTGTTTTCTTTTCAGCTTTGAAGTGTGCAGACCCACCACTGCTATGGGAGACTCTGTTGCAGACCCAGCCCGAGGGACAGGCTCGGACCAGGCACCCGGCTCAGCGCCCCAAGGGAATGGCGGGACGTCTCTCAGCGTCATCACGGAAGGTGTCGGGGAGCTGGCAGTCATCGACCCCGAGGTGGCGAAGAAAGCCTGCGAAGAGGTCCTGGAGAAGGTCAAGCTGATGCACGGTGTCTCCTCTGACAGCTTGACGAAGCTGGCTGATGGCAGCGAGGCAGAGCGTGCCTCACGGACCGCGGTGGAGTTGGCCAATGGAGACATCGGCGAGGGCTGTAAAATCAAGTGCTTGGACGATCTACCTGGCACGGCCTCCAAGATCCAGGAGGAGGACGAGACGGCGGCCAACACGGTGAAAACCGCCCGGAAGCGGCAGAAGAATAACTCTGCTAAGCAGTCCTGGCTCCTCCGGCTCTTTGAATCCAAACTCTTTGATATCTCCATGGCCATTTCATACTTGTACAATTCAAAGGAACCTGGTGTGCAGGCTTACATTGGGAATAGGTTGTTCTGCTTTAGGAACGAAGAAGTGGACTTCTACCTGCCACAGCTGCTGAATATGTACATTCACATGGACGAGGACGTGGGAGATGCGATCAAGCCCTACATTGTGCACCGCTGCCGGCAGAGCATCAACTTCTCCCTGCAGTGTGCCCTGCTGCTGGGTGCCTACTCCTCGGACATGCACATCTCCACTCAGCGACACTCCCGTGGGACCAAGCTGCGGAAACTCATCCTCTCGGACGAGTTGAAGCCAGCTTACAAGAAGAGGGAGCTGCCGTCGCTGAGCCCAGCGCCTGATATGGGCCTGTCTCCTTCCAAAAGGACTCACCAGAGGTCCAAGTCGGACGCCACCGTTACCATCAGCCTGAGCAGCAATCTGAAGCGCACAGCCAGCAATCCCAAAGTCGAGAGCGAAGAAGAGGTAATGTTGGGGCCCTCCAAGGCTCAGCTCACCCAGGAAGGGATGCCCCCAGGGCCGTGCTCGAGCGGTTGGTTCTCATCTCATAGCTTCTCCTTTACCCCGCAGAGGGGTTTTTTTTTGTCCTAGTTGCTGCAAATGATTGAAGTTTTGATTCCTGTGTCTCTAAGCAAACTGACACGCACCAGTGGGTCGCGTTGGAGGGTGCTGGGGCTCTGGAGGGGGCGTTTCTTGGTGTGGGTGGAAGGGGGGGGCATTAGATGGCGTCAAGGTAAGGCAGAAAGCTGGGTCGGGAGGGCTGAGTCGCTTCCTGCGCTGCTGAATTCCCACACGGTTTGGGCAACAGGCTGGTGCCTCTGTTTTGCAATCTGCAGCCATCTGATTGCTGTTGGAAATGTGATTTCCTCCTTGTCCCGACTTGTTCAAGATTTAGCAACGACGAGGTTTGTTCGCAGGCGGAAAGGGCCCTGGGCAGCTGGGGGCAGGAGGAGAGCAGATAAACCCATCGGCTCTGCCCTGCCAGTGCCCTGGCCAAAACAAGCCTCTGGCGCGCTCACCCTTCTGGCTGTGGGGCCGAGAGCTGCAGCTGTGGGGTTTGTTCGTGGCTGCTGCCCTGTGCTGAGCTCTGCTTTGGATTTCTGTCCTCTTTTCACAGCTCCAAGACGGTGGAAAGCCAGGCTTTCCCTGCCGGAGGGGCTGGGCTGCATGGAGGGGACGCTTCCAGGGTTAGGCGCTAATGCGGTTTAATGCCAAAGTAAACAGCAATTAAATAGGTGAACTCGAACGTATGCGTGTTACGTGTCTTCCAAACCTAAACAGCTCCTGTGGGCTTTGCGGTGTTTATTTTTAAGTGTCAAGAAGTTATCGGCACGAAGCTGCCTTGGCTTTGGTGCTGAGCTGCTGTGTCGGTGCACACTGCGAGACTGTGCACACTCACCAGAGAGTGTGGTTTTGCTTGGGCAGGATTTCTTGCAAAGAAAACGCAGTTTATTCATTTCACGCATCTGCTGACACAGAGAGGAGCAAAAGGATGAGCAGCATCCTCGGCAGTGGGGCTGCAAGGCTAGAGGAAAAAGAGCTGGAAACGCAGAATTTTTGTTTTGCTGCTTTGTTTTGAAGGGCTGATGTTTTTCAGCATGAGCATCAGCTTGAGATGGTGAGAAATGCAGGGCTGAGATGGGGTTGCCGGGCGGGAGAGGAGGGCAGAGGAGACGAGCTGGTGCTAAACGCAGGTTTTATGAGCAGTGCTAACCAAATCGGAGAAAAGCAATGCCTCTTCCAGAACTCACGAACTTGAAATACTCCCCCGGGGAGGTGGCTCGCCTCTGCAGCGGGGATGGCTCGGCAGGCTCAGAAATGGCCTGTAAAACCACAATACCAAAGGTTCGGTCCCGGCGGGGCTTGGGCAGCCGTTCACCCGGGCAGATGAGCCAAACTCCGCGCAGCTCCTTTTCTGGGTCATCCCTGTGCTAGTGTGGATGAGATCTTGAAAGCCAACTTCCCCGCGGCTCTGTCTAGACATTCAAGATCTCATGACCGTTTTCGTAACAGTGGAGTATTTCTTGGCTTTCCTGCCATGTCTGAGATTCCCCCTTTCTCTCGGCTTCGCGCTGGGGTTGTAAATCATTGGAAGGGGCCACGTGGTCCCCTGCCTGTCTGCCGGGCTTGGGAAAGGCTCCTTTGGACAAGGGTTTGAAGGAGGCTTTGGAGGCATGAGGCAGCGCTCAGCTGGGCTGGTTTCAAGGGAAACCCACCCGGTCCTGCTCCCTGCAGCTCTTGGGTGCAAACCCAGCTGCAAGCCGGGGTCGCGGTGTTTGCCGATGGGTAAATGAATCTTTCATATCTCTGCCCGTCAGCTGCTCGGTGGAAAACAACTGGCTGGTGGGGAGCGGGACGTGCCGAGGTCTCTGCTCGTGCTGGCTGTAGCTGCTTGAATAATGGAAACTGAAGCTTTACATAAATGATGGATGAAGGCAACGCAGCAGAGAGTTTCTCTTGGCAATGTTTGAAACGTATTTTGATCCCGAGGCCGAGCAAGCTGTTTAAGTGTTGCGCAGCCATAGGGATACTCAAGGCGCCTTAAGAACTTTCCTGGTCTCTGAATATCCCCCACCGGCTTCTGGAGCCATGTTGTTTTAGGTGCTGAATGTTCCTGCCTCCTGTTTGAAACCAGCGATCCCCTGCGAAAAGCAGCTGCTTCACCAGTGCTGGTGGTGGGGCCAGGAAGGTCCGGCATAAATTCCAGCAAATTCTGGAGTTCGCTATTTTGATCTGCAAGTTACTCGGTCTGAGAAACCCACAGCTGTCTGAATTGTCTTGTGCTGGCATGAGCCCTTCACCAGTTCCCCAGATTTTCTCAACGCTGGAGGTCTTTTCAGCAGTAAAATCTCATGTGTGCTCGTCTGGGAGGTGCTTTATTCCCCGTACGCGGTTTTGTCTCTGCCACCAGTGTCCATACCATCAAGCCGTGGGTCGGGGATCCGCTCCGCTGTGCCTCCCGAGAAACTTCAGTTTCTATTTTTGCAAAAAACTCAACTGTAAAAGCAAGAAGTTGCCCGCTCAGATGAAGGAAGGCAGTGAGGCCTGAATCTCCTTCTCGAGCGCTGCCGCAGTGCCTGGTCTCACGTCGGCCGCAGCCTGCAAACTCGGCCGCTGCTCGGCCGCGCGTCGGGCGTTCCTTCCCGTCTTTAAAAAAGCAAAGCCAGGTACAACCCAGCCGGGTGTAAAACGTGACGCTGTCAGCTGTCTGCTGCAAACGTGGGACCGGTGTCGGAACATGGATAACTCTGTGTCTGCTGCGGTTGGAGTGAAGTCGGCTGGCCCCAGGGGCGGCCCCGGAGCCAGGAGCAGCGCAGGATGGAGGAGAGGCGCTGCGGAGGAGTTGGTCGTTTCTGGTCGGTGACCAGCGGCTGGTGGAGAGCAGGAGAAATGGAATAAACTGTCTGAAAGAGCTGTAGGGAGGAAAAACTGCAGCGTTGGGCTGGTGGGCGTAGATCTGAAATACAAGCCGCAGGGGACAGGGCTGGAGAGAAGTGCAGGGAAAGGAGAGGTGCAGGGACAGCCAGTCTGTCGCACCCATCCTGAAGGGTGCTGGTGGAAGTGGCCTGTCTGCCCTGGAGGCTCTGCAGCCCACTGCAGAGCTTGCACCCAGGCTTCGTCTCCCCTTTGTTACTGGAGCCTGAAGCTGCTTTTTAGCTCCACTGAGGAGGTGGTGGCACCACGTTCCCTTCTCCACAGCATCCTTCTGCATCTGGCTGGGTTATTTTCCCATCAGTCTTCCCTGCATCGAACAATTTTTGGGGTTATTTTGCCATCTCCCATCAATCTTCTCTGCGCTGAACAATCCTGGCCTCTTCTACGCTTCCCGTAGGTCACCTGTTGTAGACCTCCGGGGTGTTATTTCTCCCCTGGACCATTGCCCCTTGTCCCCATCCTTGCCGAGCTGCGGTGCCAGGCGCTCCCTGTTCCGAGGCTGCTTCCTGCAGGTGCCTCTGTCCTTTGCTGCTGGTCCTGGATAAGCTGAGTCAGACCCAACGCGGGTATTAATGCTACTTAAGAAAAAAAACTCTGTGGTGGTTTTAGAGCTGGGGGGAGGCCGGCTCCCAGCAAGGTTGTAGTCACCCTGGGGTGAATCTGTCCTTTTCCCCGCAGTTGCCCGCAGCTGTGGTGCTTTTTCTAGAGAATAATTCCCCCCGCTGAGGTCTCTGTTCCAGTTCTTGCTTCGTGCTGCATAACCACTGTAATAACGGGCAGGAGAGGCTTTAAGTGCTGCTCACACTGTGGGTTTTTAAATCCTCACCGCATTACGTCTGCGTAACACGTTTCTACAGTACAGTTCTAATGGTGTAAATTTATTTTACATGTGTTAATTTTCAGCTCATGCAAGGGCATGCAAAGGAAAAGCCACAAGCTCAAAACTCATGTCGTCCTGCATCCCTCCAGTTCAAGGTGGATGGGCTGAGCCCTGGTTTCCAGGGTGGTGGTCGGGTCTTGCCAAGTCCAGGTGTGTCCCGTTCCCAGATCCATTTACAAAGGGTGGATTAAATGGCTGCAGCTGCTCAGCACGGGATTGTCCACCTGTGCAAGCTGAAACCAGGCGTGGAGGACCCGGCTGGAACCTGATGCTGGTGCTGGAGCCCAGGGGAGCACTGACAAGTGTCCCATTGGAGGAGGTGGCCTGAGACGCCTTCGGCCGCGCGCCGCTGGGATGCTCGGAGGTGGACAGAGCGTGGCTGAGGTGCCCATGCTGCAGACACGGGGACAGGGTGCCGTCCCAGTGCTGTGCTGTGGGGATACTTTGCGTCTTTCTTGCCTGTTTAAACATTAAACGTGTGAGAAGGTCGTTTGGCACGAGCTGGTCCCACTGGTGCCATTGGTTGTGCTGTGAAGTGGGTTGTGCTGGGCAGAAACGTGGTGGCGTGGAGCTGGGTGGCTGGTGGGACCGTGTGGAGGTGGAAGCTCGATGTGTCCGGCTCCCCGGGGTTTTGGCATGGTTGCAGGCAGCAACCTGGAAACAAAACCTCACCCAGGGCAGAGCAGCTGCTTAAGTAACTTCAGTAAAACCGTTCGTGGCTGGGCCAAGCTACCAGAGACGTCTCGAGGTGCCCTAGAGAGACCTGCTGGGGTGAGGGGCGGCCGAACCTGGAGCAGGGAAAGTCATCTTGCTGTCTGATCGCCTTCATTTCACCTAGCTCTACAAAAACTCCAGCCTTGCTGACTTCGGGGTGCTTGGGTTTTAATGACACCTCCTCCGTACACCCAGCAGGATTTGCTGTAAAGGTGCAGCGAGTCCTCCCCAGCGGCCGCCCCGGGGGATTTGCTGCACAAACAGGTTGTGCCGCCTTTGCAGCGTGCAGCCACCCTCGCCTGGGTCCTGGCAGGCTCCGAGTGGCAGCAGCACCTCAACTGCTCCCCCCGCTCATCTCCCCACCTCTCTAGGGCTGGATGAGGACCCCCCTGGGTCTGCACCCCCGCAGCCCAGCCGGGGCTTGGCCGAGTTGGCGTTTTCAGGGATGAGTGTGCCTGGGGTGTGCTGCTGCTGCTGCACCTCTTTGTGTTTCTTGTCGGGCTGCTGCTTTTGGAAAACACCTCTCAAAGATGAAACCCCATGACTTGATGTGAAAGCCAAGGCTGGTTGCGAGCTCTTTCACGCCCCGCTTTTCCTGCCTGGCAGACTGGGGTTTGCAGCCCTCGCCGATACTCAGCCCTTTATCTCCCCGCTGAGCCGTGACCCCCGTGTCCCCGCCAGCGTGGCAGGGCGCAGCGCTGCTGGTGCTGAGAAATCCAGCGCTGTGATGGCGAGCCCTGGAGGTCGGGAAGTTTTCATGTTAGGGAAGACGTGTCAAACTTTATAGCTGAGACCTTGCACCTGGGTGAAACGGGGAGGGTACTCCCTGTGCCTTGCTCTGCCTCCCACCAGTGTTTTAACTCCCAAAGCCTGGGAGGTGGGAAGAATAAATCACACTGATGGCCTGGATAGGAGCGGTTCATCTGTGGGATTCCTTCAGGAGCTAAGATCAAGGTTCAAAACATAGAGAGAGCAGGAGGGGAAATCCAGCTGCTTTTTTTTTTTTTTTTTTTTTTTTATTTAACCCATCTGGATTGAAACCAGTTATTTTTAAATGGGGATGGCTTGCTTTAGCTGCGAGCCTGAAGCCAGTGCCAGCTCAGAGCTGGGCTGATGGTGGAGAGAGCCGGCCAGGCTTGCATCTCCATGTGAACAAAAATGTTTGGCTGAACTGGTTCTACTAGTCAAGTAAAAAAATTTTAATTAGAAAACTGCTAATTGAATAATCAGTCAAGAATCTAGGCTGGCTGCCGGGAATGGAGCGCTGGAAACGGCAGCTTCTTAAATGCCAGCGCCTCGCTGTTAACTCGGGGCCACTGCGTGTGGGTGGTGGTGGAGGAAGAGCAAAGCTTTCACGCGATGCAAGCGCTGCCCACGGTGTGGGTTTTATTTTTTTTAACAGCGGCATCAGCGTTATCTTGAGAAACGGCAGGGAGGGTTTATATGCAAATCTGTTTACGTCTGCGTTTCTGCGTGGATTCGCTTATCGGAGCGTGTGTGCTTACAGGCGACTTTTGGATTTGCAAGCTGCTTTTTGTTCGAGGTTGCCCAACGTGTCTGACCTTGGTCTTTTCGCTTTTCAGCCCACATCCCTGCCCTGCCTCTGCTAGTCGGGGTGTGGAGGAGCGTTGGCCTTTTACCTCTGGAACTGCACCTTCAGCGACGCTGGCAGAGGTGCTGTTCCTGGTAGGGCTTGTTTCCCGGCCGCGGGGCGGCGGCGCGGCTGGCCGAGCTGTGGTGCCAAATGGCTGTGAGGATGGTGCTGCCGGCTGCGCCGCGGTCCCACCGACGGGTCCGGCTTGGGAGGTTTGGCAACCTTTCCGCAGCATCCCTTTGGATTTGTAGGGCATCCCTCTGAAGGGTTTTCCCTTGGCCAGGGTGGCAGAAGTCAGTAAAGCTGCAAAGCCTGGCTCCTCCGGGCATCCAGGTTTTGTGTCTCTTGGCTAAAACATCCTCTTTTCCCCGTGGCACCAGCAGTGTTAGTGAGGTGTTTGCCTCTTGAGCTGCTGGGATTGTAAATAATTTTTTAAGATACAAACCACTGTCATCCATAATACCCGTTTCAGCTCTGTAACGGGTAGGAAGGTCCTGGGAAGGGTTTGTGGACGTGGCAGAGGTGTCGAGGCGTGCCAGGCGTGCTGTCGAGCGCTTTACAAAGAGAGACGGAGTTATTTTTATCGGTGTGACGGTATGTGTTTACCCGGGTAGACACTTGCACTGAACGTTCCTACATCTTAAGAAAGACCAAGAATTTTAGCCTCAAACCCCAAAGCGAGCCCTGCAGACTGGGTGGCTGCAGGTGAGCCGTGTCCTGAGCGCAGGGCGCAGCGACGGTGAAGGGGATGGAGCTGACGATGGCCGTACACACCGCCTGGCACCTCAGTTTCGGCTGAGACCAGGGTATTTAATGTTCGAGGCTTCTGGTTTCCCGAGTGACAGATCTGGAAGCTCGCCCGTGCTTGGCATATGGCTCATCCATCTGTCGAGTTTGCGAGGGAGAGGAGTCGTGCCGCTGGCACCCTTGGAACATGGCTCGTTTTCCCGCTCCTTCCAGCCGCGTTTCTTGGGGAAATGAGTCTCGTGCAATCCTTGTCTCCTCCAGCAGCAGCTTTTTGAAGCATTGACCAAATGCCACAGAGAGGAGAAGCCAGAAATGTGCTGAGGTTCTTTTTTGTTTGGTTATTTTAGGTTTTGGGGGGTAGGATGCATCTGGAGGAACCCAGCCTTCGCCTGCCCTGCTCGCATGATGAGCTGTATTCACTATTGCACTTTTTTAGGACAGTTTGCTGGCTGGCTGCATAAAGCTACCTGATCTCCCTGGGGAAATCATCAGGTATTGAATGGAGACCCCAGAACTGTCTTTCCTTGGCTGCCTCGCTGCGTCCCAGGGCAGAGCCACGCTGCGATCAGCCTGCTGGAAGCGCAGGCAGGTGGGGAGGAACCGGCTCAGAACGTGTCCGGAGCTGCTGAGGTTATGCCGGCGGGTTAGACGCTAAGCAAAAAAATAAGATGCACTTAATTTCCCCTCCGAGTTTGTTATTCCTGTTCCCTGGACCCAGGCCTGGCACTGCGAGGAGGTTTTGCCTGGTGTGGTGAGCAGGTGACCTGAGCTGCAGGAGATGCCGGAGCTTCCTGGAGAGGTGGAAAAGCCAAGAGCCCGGCCGTGCTCCGTCTGGGGAGCAGCTGCTTCACTACAGCCCCAGAGCTGAACCTTGGAGGAATGTGCCGTTCCCCCACCCCGGGGCCGGCTCTGACTAATCTTCAGCCTCGTGGTGCAAACCCACCTTGCGTCAGCCCGTGGGCTTCCCGGGGCACCCCGGTCCACTTTGCAAGCTGGATAACGACCTCCTCGTTTGAAGGTAGACCCTTCGTTTGGATGTGTTAATACGCCGACACCTCTTAAACCTACCAAAGGGCTTTTGTTTAACACAGGGGGGTTGTCTCCAGCTCCTGTAGTCGACAGTTGTGGTTTTCAGAGCCGGCATTTTTGGGCAAAGTTAGTAAATTGGAGACCTAATGGCATCGCAGCCGCTGCTTGTGGAGCCGTCGGGGAGCAGAGCCTGCGCTCGCCAAAGCACAGGGTGCATCCTGCGCCGGGCGGGTTGCGCGTCACCTTGATTTAAGACGCCAAATAAAAATTGGGAGCTTGAGTCCTAAATCCAAGAGGGATTTGAGAGCTCTACCGTCAGGCGTTGCGCGCTGGCGTGGCTTTCATGGAATAGGCTCCGCTTGGAAGTGTGCGGGGACCGGGGTCTGTCTCGTGACTGCCAGGGACGGAGCGGGAGCAGCCCAGATCGTCCGTGAGGATTGCGTCACGGGTGGGGGGATGTGTGGAAGCCGTGAGAAGATGAGCTTCTAAAATGGGGTTGATTTTAATGGGAGTTGAACTGGGCAAAGCACGGCCGGTAGGTGAGCTTTAGAGGTGTCCGCTCTCGTCGTGGGCAAACATGACAAGACGGTGTCGGTAAAAGCTTTTCAGGTTACCTGCCATCCTACAGCCTCCTGCATTCCCCATCTCCTGGTTAGAGATTCTTTTTATTTCCATATATATATGGAAATAAAAACCAAAACAGGGGAAACTCTGACCACAGAATATTCCGATTTAAGGTCCCGAATGGCCCGGTGCCTGGGAAGGAGGGCGGCAGCGTGAGCCTGTGGCAGCCTCCCGGCTCCAGGTGTTTTTCCTGGGTGAACCTGTCAGGGTCTGAGCGCTGTCAGGGTTTTTACGTGCTCATGCAGAAGCAATTAATTTAAACGCTGTTATTTCTTATGGCAAGGCTAAGCCTGGTGGAATTAGCGTATCCCTGTAGCTAACGTACTGAACCCGGACCTGTTTGTTTCTTTTTGGGAAGTGAATTTTAAAACCAATTGCACACTGGTCTCAAGGATGTTGAAGCTCCATTTTACCACTTTTTGGCATGAAAATAATGGATCTGTGGGCCCTTAAGCTGCTGGAATGGTGGGACGGCTGGGGTAGAGGTGGAAGCTGCTGTTAGGGCGGCCGCGCAGCGTGGCGTTCGGTGGCTGCGGGGAAGCGCGGTCGGTGGCTTCTGCCCATGGTACGAAGGGTTTGCTTGGCTGCGCAGGGATGCTGCTTCACAGAGTAACCCCTCCAATGCTGAAAGCTCTCTTTGTCAGCTTGGAAATAGTTTAATTGTTGTCAGGTTTTTAGAATTTGTCCGACAGTTTCCCTGGGGTTAATTTTGTCTGCCGAAATGAGAGGCTAATTTAAAGTCCAGGGGAGAAAAAGAGGGTTTGTTGATGGCAAGAGGATGGTCTTGAGGCAGATGCCGGCATGAGCATCCCTGCCTGCCCTGGTAGCTCCCGTCTCTGCAGCTGATTTGAGCCCAGAAAGCCAGAGCTGAAACCTTAGCTACACCTCTGGGGTAGAAGATTATTTTGAAGGATGTAAATGGGGAAAATCTGTGTGGGTTTTATGGGCATTTAGCACTAGATCTGCCGATGAGCCGCCAGCCCGGCTCCCTGTTTGGTGCCACCACGAGTGGCCGCGGCCGGAGGAGGCTCCAGTTTAGATCCTTGAAATTGTTGTGGTGTTACTCTGGAAGCATCGTGTGCCAGTTTAGGTGCCGCTTTCTATCCAAGTGTAAAAGGCAACAAAACTGTGATGGGGTGGGGTGGGGGAAAAAAATAAAAATAAAAATGAAAAGTGATCGTTATGAACGTGGAGCTAAACTATTGCTTTTTTCTCCCCCTCTCCCTCCTTCCTCTCTCTCCTTTTAAACAAACACCACCCCCCAAAACTGCCACCAAACCCCCTTTCCTCCGTTTCCCAGGAGCTCTCCTCGAGTACGGAAAGTCTCGATAAGTCACTCTCTCCTGTAAGTGGCCCGTTTCGTTCCTGCGCCCGGGCTGCCTGCCTTCCCCGCGACAGCAGCATTTCCTCTCTGCCACAAAAGTCCTAAACCCCGGCACCCGGCAATGCACCACAAGCAGCTCTGGTCCCCAGCGGTCACCCCCAATATCTGCATCGCTCACCCCCAGCGCCGGCAGCGTGCCGGCCGCCTCTCGTGCCACCGGCCAGGTGGTGCCGGCTTTGGCTGAACGTGCCCAGCGTGTTCAGTGAAACGCCGGCAGAAAGGGAGCTTTGGGCAAATTTGCTTGCGCTGGTTTGGCTAAAATAAAGCAGAAAATCCCAAGGGGGGGCCCTGGGTGCTCGTTCCCCTCCTTCCCACCCACCCCACCCCACCCCCCTCAAAAAAAAAGCAGCGAGGGGCAGAGGAACCCTCGTACCGCCAGCAGCCGGCGGAGGCACGGGAGGGACTTGGCTGCTGATTTTGGTCCGAGCAGTCGCTGACCTTTGCATGGCGGTGTCCGCGGATGAAAGAGGAAATGCTGTTTCCTTGAATTTTACTTGAAAGTTCTCTGCCAGATGGGATTTAATTTGCTTTTTCCACAAATCATTCCCCCCCCCCCAACTTCTGTGCGTTAAACTTTCAATCAAAACCCAGTGTCTCCCTAGCAGAGTGTTTTTCTTTCAAAATGAGCCTTTTTAATTTATTTTTTTTCCCCCCCAATCAATAGCATCTTCCTCACCTGTATCATTTTCCTGCCAGTGTGTGTGTGTTCTCCACCTGGGATTCCCAGTGGGCTTCCACACGTTGGATATGTAGTCCATGATCAAAACTACGTACCTGGGCAGCGGTGCCTTGCGTAGCCCCATCCTCTGGGACAGGGTCTGCTCGGTGGCCTCCAGCTGATGTAGCCTCTGGGTTATTTGACGTGCACCCACTCGTCCTTCTGTGCTGCAGAGGGGAAATGTTCACACCTTGACGGTGCAGGCAGGAGAGCTGATGCTGCCGTTGTGTACCGGCACAGGGCATGAGGCTTTTACCCCTGAGTCCACCCCGATGCAGTCTCCTCCTTTTCATTTTTTTTATCAGTCGCCTCCAGCTCTGCTGTTTGAAGTGGTGCAAGGGGCGCAGGGTCTCGGGCCGCCATGGGTGGGAGGCAGGATGCTGGGCTGGTCCCGGTTTGCCACCCAGCTTTAGGCGAGTCACTTGCTTTTTTCCGCCTCCCGCTCCGGCCAGCGGAGCGAAGGCAGCGGCGTCTCTTCCTCTGGTGGCTTTCTGAGGCTCGGTGGCAGCAGAACGCTTACAGGCCCCTCGGTCCCAGGGCCTCACAGAAGTGTCCTGGCAGTTCTCAGGCTGCGGCGATGGGTGTTGCCGGCACCGTGGCTGTGCCATCCATCTCGCTGACACCCGGCGCCGGGCGGTAGCAAGTGCCTGTTCCTCTCCCCAGTGGCAGGAGACCTTTCCTTCCAGGCTTTCCAGCCCCAGGTTGTTTATCCGTGGCAGATGCTCACTGCAGCAGCTGTGTTGCTTTTTTTGCAGCCCGTTTTTTTTTGCAACCGTTTATGCCAAATTCATAAACCCGTTGCAGGCACCTGCACCAAGCTGAAGGCTCGTGGCATTTATCACTGGTGCTGAAATCCCCATGGCAGGCAGCTAGGCTGAAGGGACCAGGTAGCAGCTCTGCTCTGCACCGCTGAGTAGTTTCCACCTGTGAGTACATCAGGTGGGTCTCCCTCCTGGGGAGCGAGTGACCGTGGGCAGCAGGAATGGGGGGCAGCCACGGTTTCGCTGTGCGAAGCTCTGGAATGACGAATTGCGGTGGTTTGAGCGGAGGAGAGGTGGGATGTCAGGGCAGGGGCAGGTGGGACAGCAGAAGACACTGTGGCAGCTGAGGCTGGAAAGCGTCCCAGGTCAATGCTCCCGTTTCAGATGCTTAAACCTCCCCCGGGCACGATGGCTGCGCAGAGCCGGAGCGGCCTTGCCCCTTCGCCACGACGTGACACCTCCGGCACCGCTCCAAAGCCGTTGGCCGAAGCTGGGGCTCCCTCCACTGCCATCCCGGTAGCCAGGGACAGATCGGTGGCATCGTCCCTGCCCAGGCCTGGGAAGCGGTTGGAACCCGTGTGGGGAGATGGATGCTCCTGGAGTGTGTCTTAGCAAAACATAAGCACAAATCCCTGACTAATTTAAGAGCAGGAATATTTATTATTTTTTTTTCAAAGCACTGCCAGTGAAATGTTTTGCTGTCGTCGAAAGTAAACGGTAGAAAGTAAATATTTATCTTGGCTCAGAGCAACAGAAGGATCCTTCGGGTGGTCGGATGAGGGAAGAGCATCTTCCATCCTTCGCTGTTTGCTTGGCTTCAGGACGCTGATATTTATGAGCCAGGGCACAAGCAGCTCTCCGCAGCCCAGCTCCAGCACGACGGACTTTCTGTGGCTCTTCGGGCAGGCTGGGGATGGCGTTTCCTGCGATGGCTCAGCCAGCGACGGCCCCAGCTCAGCTCATGCCTTTTCCCAAAGCTGCTTCTCCATAACAGGATGCGAAACTTCCGTGCTGAGTCCCCCGATAACAGTGAAGAGCGGAGCGGTGCTCGGTGGGATGCCTTTGGAGCGGGGTGGGATGGGGAGGACGTTTCCCGGCTGCGTGTTTCTGGCTGGAGGAGCTGAGACCTGAAGGTTTGCAGCTGGAGCAGGAATATCAGAGGTGTGGAACAGGTCACAGAGGTGGGGCCGGGGCCGGGACGGCTTTGCTCCACTCGCAGAACAGGGAGAAGATGCTTCAGGAGATGCTTTGGGATCCTTGGACTATGTGCCAGACCTGGAAACCTGCATCGGCCAGAGCGCAGGAGCCCTTGGAGGAGCAGGGACATCGCAGCCGTCGGGGTTCGATGGCAGAGGACAGGGAGAGGGGTCGGAAGGAGCAGAGCATCTGTGGGATATCGTTCTGCTTTTTGCAGAAATTGGATTAAATGCAATCGAGGGAAACTGTCCCGGAGGTCAAGGGAGCCTTGGGGTGCAGGGTGGCAGAGCAGGGTCTGATGGGACCAGGCGCTTTCCAGTGCATCCACTGGTGCAGGGTTTGAAATATTTATCCTCTGCCTCGTACGTGAAAGCGACATTGCTGGCTTAGATGCCGTGCAAGCGCTTCCTCCTGTCCCGAGGATGCCTCTGCTGCGCTCGCCAGCAAGGTGGGCAAGAGAGCAGAGCGCTGTGGAGGAGAGGACAGCGCTTACCCCTGAGTTTGGAAGGATTTTTGACGTGGACTACAGATACAAACGATTTCCCCACCTGCTCTTTCCCAAAAGGGAACCACCAGACTGATCCTTCTCCTCTCTTCACCATCCCTTTATTTTGCTGTGCAGCCATTCCCGGCTCTCCGACGTTTTCCTTTGCTTCCTTTTCTCACGCTCCGTAGCTTTTTGCATGTGCATTTCCAGCATGATTGTGCAGCGAACACTTTGCAAGTTTAATTCTGCATCTTAAATGGCAAAATCAGCCACAATCGTTTGTTGTCCTGATTTAAAAACTTGGGGAAAAAATGAGCAGAGAGCTCAGCTCAAGCCGGTGGGTGCTGGGGGGCTCCTGGGTCCAAGGGGCTTCCTGAATTATGGTTTGATCTTTGCAAAATGGTCGGATGGAGCCTCGATGGAAGCTTCAGGGTGAGGATAGAACAAAAACCAGCGCCGAGCTGGGGATGGAGCCGATTTGCGCTCCCTCTGCCGGCTGCGGGCTCCGGGCCCTGGGGATCGGGGCGGGGGGGGCTCCTGGGGGGACGTCGGAGTTATGGGGAGGTGGGAGTCTGGACAGCACAACGGGAAGGGAAAGAGAGCTTCGGTCCTGTCCTGCTCTGCTCCCGGGTGATGAGCTCAGCTCATCGTGGGAGCATCATCTGGGAGCAGGGAAGAGCCTCTTTCTCTCTCTGGAATTTATCCCGGTGCGTTTAGACTGTGGAGCCTGACTGCAAAACTGCCAGCACCTTACTGACCCGCTGCCTTGGTAACACTCTCCCCCCACCCTCCTTCCCTAAACCTTTTTTAGCCAGTCAGACTTGCCCCCGAGAGAGAATTCATCAAATCCCTGATCGCCATCGGGAAGCGCCTGGCCACCTTGCCGACCAAAGAGCAGAAGACCCAGCGGCTCATCTCGGAGCTGTCGCTGCTGAACCACAAGCTGCCAGCGCGCGCCTGGCTCCCGACGGCCGGCTTCGACCACCACGTGGTGCGGGTGCCACACACCCAGGCGGTCGTCCTCAACTCCAAGGACAAGGTACGGCCGGCCAGACAGCGGCTTTTGCCTCAAAAGGCAGATTTTCGTGCTCAGCACGGCCCCTGTTGGGGGGTCGAGGGGAAGAAGGGCTTCACATGGGTGCTGAGGGCATCTCCTGGGTCCTGGGAGCGGGGGGAGCTTCCAGAGCGGGAAGCGGTGGGGTGGGAGATGTGCCAGGCAGCTGGGACAGGGAGGAGACCCCTGGGAGCAACCGAGCTCCGAGCTGTGCGCGGCAGCTCCACACCTACTGAAAATCGCCGCTTTTCCTCCGAAACGCACAGGCCCTGCAGGCGCGGAGCGTCGTGCTGCCTCCTGCAGCCGCCCGGCCCTGCTAACGCTTGGGTTTGCTTCCCCCAGGCTCCCTATTTAATCTACGTTGAAGTACTTGAATGTGACAATTTCGACACAGCGAATGTGCCCGCTCGCATCCCCGAGAACCGCATCCGGAGCACCCGCTCGGCCGAGAACCTGCCGGAGTGCGGGATCACGCACGAGCAGAGAACCAGCAGCTTCACCACCGTCCCCAACTACGACAACGACGACGAAGCTTGGTCCGTGGACGATATCGTGGAGCTGCAGGTGGAGGTGAGGCTGGGGGTGCCGGGCAGGGTTTGTCCCTTGCTGGTGCTGCGGGATGCTGCTGGGATCAGGCACAGCACCGTGCAGGATGGTGGTGCTACCCCAGCTCCTGCCTGGGGGAAAAGAGGGGTGGGAATCGCATGGCAGTAGCTGCTGCATCCCACCTCTCGCACCTTCCCCCTCCCAGCTGCCAGAGATTCACACCAACAGCTGTGACAACATCTCCCAGTTCTCTGTGGACAGCATCACCAGTCAGGAGAGCAGGGAGCCCGTGTTCATCGCTGCTGGAGACATCAGGTGAGGCTGGCGCAGCGAGGGCAGCCCCGGCAGTAGCTTTATCGCGATGGGTTACGAGTTCAGGTGCAAAAAGGCGGGGGGTGCAGAATTCCTCTGCTGGTTTCCTCATAAAAACCATCTGCGCTAAAGGCTGAGGAGGGGCAAACTCTGGGCGGCGAAGGCTTATGACAGCCCTGAACAGAGGCAGGAAAAAGGCGCTCTGGGCTGGCACGGCCCCCCCACTCACTGCCGGCACCTTCCGTGCCGGGAGGCGGGGGACGTGGCCCTGGCGCGGGGCGTGGGGTGAGCCCATGGGCTTCGGCAAGTGCTCTGGGTGCACGTGGTGACGCTACTTTCTCCCTCAGCAGCGGGTTTCGCTGCTGTAACAGCTCTGTCTTGCAGGCGGCGGCTCTCGGAGCAGCTGGCGCACACCCCCACCTCCTTCAAGAGGGACCCCGAGGACCCGTCTGCTGTCGCCCTGAAGGAGCCCTGGCAGGAGAAAGTCAGGTAGGGCTGGAAGCGCTGGCTTGGCCTCGGCGCTGCAGGGACTTTGTCTGCCCTGGAAATCCAAGGAAATAGCTCTTTTGACTTGCCCGGTAAATAACCACGGCCTCGACTTTAGGCCCTGCTCGTCCCCAGGGTGGGTGTTTGCTCGGGACGCGGCGGGGAATAGCAGCGAGCAGCGGGTGTGCTGCAGGAGGGGAAAAATCCGCAGCAGACTTGCTGCTCTTGGGTTAGGCTTTGAGGGGCTTTACCAGGTATCTATAGGCATCCTTTAAGTCAGAAGACTTGGCCGGTCCCAAAATAAACTGATCTGCGTACCTGCTCCCCAGATTGTGTGTCCAACCCCCAGATTTCTCCTTGAGCGAGAGAGGGAGCCCCCTGGGCTCTATACATTTGGGGGTAGTCTCGTCCACCTTGTTCTGATGGGGGGGGCTGGGAGATTCCGGGGGAGTTAATTCCCTCCTGCTGTCTCGGGGATGGCTTGTGGCTCAGGTGGGATTTGCACCATTGTTCAGGGAGGGCTCGGTGCGCAGTTCTTGCAGTTCTGGGCACTGGAACTCATCCTGCTGCCGTCCCAACCGAGCAGAGCTGCTACGTTTCCAGAGGCCTTCCTTGCCCCCAAACCTCTGATCGGAGACCCCCGGGCTGGTTGCTGCCCACCCTCCCTTTCCTCACGCTCCCATCCTCGCCCGTTCCCTGCAGGAGGATCCGGGAAGGGTCCCCCTACGGCCACCTGCCCTCCTGGCGCCTCCTCTCCGTCATTGTCAAGTGCGGGGACGACCTCCGGCAGGAGCTGCTCGCCTTCCAGGTCCTCAAGCAGCTGCAGGTGAGACGAGAGAGGGGCTGCTTAGGGGGCTGCAGCCGTGTGGGGCCGCCCTGGGCCCTGAGGGATTTTCTCTCTCTCTCCCACAGTCCATCTGGGAGCAGGAGCGTGTCCCGCTCTGGATCAAGCCATACAAAATCCTCGTCATCTCTGCCGACAGCGGCATGATTGAGCCAGTCGTGAATGCTGTGTCCATCCACCAAATCAAGAAGCAATCCCTGCTTTCGCTGCTGGATTATTTCCTGCAAGAACATGGCAATTACAATACCGAATCCTTCCTGACGGCCCAGAGGAATTTTGTGCAGAGCTGTGCCGGTTACTGCCTGGTCTGCTACCTACTGCAGGTCAAGGACAGGTGGGTCCCCACGCCGTAGCTGCATCTCCCACTGGGATTTGTCACTTTGTCCCCAGATACAGCAGGGAAATCCTGGGAGCGGAGGGTGCTGCTGCTCCCAGGGCCACGCACGCGCCTGCAGAGTTTAATGGAAAGTTTTCCCTCCCGTGCACAGGCACAACGGCAACATCTTGCTGGATGCGGATGGACACATAATCCACATCGATTTCGGGTTCATCCTCTCCAGCTCCCCCAGGAATCTTGGCTTCGAGACGTCTGCCTTCAAACTCACCACGGAATTTGTGGATGTGAGTGAGTGGGGGACGTGATGGCAAGGGGTGATCCCCGCGCTGCTCCTGGATGAGCCGAGGGCGGGAGGTGCCCCGTTTGCAATGCGGGTTTGCTCAGAGAAGTGAAAATCCCTAAAAAATCCTCTCGTGCCCATCCTGTTGACTGTCCCCCTGCTTAGGGCGCCCCTTTGTCCTAAAATGTCTCCATCCGCTGCCCTCCACCCACACGTCCTCTCCCCTGCAGGTGATGGGCGGGTTGGACGGCGACATGTTCAACTACTACAAGATGCTGATGCTGCAGGGTCTCATCGCTGCCAGGAAGCACATGGATAAAGTGGTGCAGATCGTGGAGATCATGCAGCAAGGTAAGGGGGGCGGGGGACCCCCGAGGTGCCACGCGTGCGTCCGGGCTGCGCAGAGCATCACCCAGGAACGGCTCAGGGACCCTCAGTGCGCGGAGGAGAGCTGGTGAGGGTGGGAGAGCATCCAGAGGGGTCTTGTATGAGGAGAGGCTCCGGGCAGCCCTCTTAGGGTCTGGGGTCTGGGCGGGGAGCTCCTGCCCCAGGGAAAGGCCTTGGGGAGACACTGGATCCCTGGAGTGGGTGGGTGTGAGCAGAGGGAGAGGGAGCATCCCCCGGTCCGCCATGGAGCACTACAGGAGCGGAGACGTGCCTGTGGCGACGGCCGAGCACTGCGGTGCCCCCAGGAAGCCTGAAGCACCCCCGAGGGATGGGGGTCGCCGTTCCCTCGGTGTGGGACCGGGCCCCAAACGTGGCGGTGTCCTTCAGCAGCGGGTCCTGGCTAACCCTGCCGCGGCCTGGCAGCACCGGGGGGGTCCCCGTGCCACAAAGCGGCCTCGGGGCCAGCGCCAAGCGAAGGGTCCCGCTGGATGGAGGCCGCCGCGCCCCTGGGGGCTGCGTTCGCCCCAGGCCCCCGTGCCAAAGCCTGTCCTTCCCTCCCCGCAGGGTCGCAGCTCCCCTGTTTCCACGGCTCGTCCACCATCCGCAACCTGAAGGAGCGGTTCCACATGAACATGACGGAGGAGCAGCTGCAGCTGCTGATCGAGCAGATGGTGGACGGCAGCATGCGCTCCATCACCACCAAGCTCTACGATGGCTTCCAGTACCTCACCAACGGCATCATGTGATGGCCACGGGCCTCCCTCTCCCAGAACGACTCCGCGCCCGGCCCGGGCCCGAGCTTTGCTCCCGGGGAAGCAGCTCTTGGTCCTCGATGGTAAAAAGGAGGCCAAGTCTCAGCGTCGTCCTGGGGCTGCTTTTGCCAAGGCTCCTCAACAAAATGAAACAAGGACAAACAAACAAACAAACAAAAAAACAAAAAAACCAAACCCCAAGCGGTCGAAGCAGGAAAAAAACCCCTCCACTTGTGAAAATCAAAGCGAAACGGATCATGCGGTAACCGTGCGACGCGCGCGGGGTCGGGGCGGCCAGGTGAAAGCAGCAAAGGGCCTGGGGATGTGGGGATAGCGCTCGCCCCCCGCGCTGCCGCCTCCCTCCTGTCAGTATTACGCCCGTTGGTGTCCTGTGAACCCCCCCCCCACAATCTCATGAAATGTTCGGGACCTGGGGGGGACGGGCCTGGCCCCCACCCTCCGGCGTCCGCTGCCACTTGAGCCTTCTGCTGGTCCCGCATGACGGCAGCGGAGGTGAACCCGGGGGGCCCTTCCCTGCATGTTCCCCCCCCTACCCCGGCATTGCTCAGCCCCCACTCTGGGCCCGTTTCTTTCTTGCACCCCCTTTTTCCCCTCCCCACCCCCCTCAAAAGTCCCCTTGTCCCAGCCAGCGTAGGGCACCCCCTCCCGTAGCACCCACAGCCGGTACGTCAAGGTTGGGGGTCCCGAGGCCGCTGCCCAGCTGGGGTGCCGGTGCTGCCCCCCCCCCCCGCTCCTCCCAGCACCTTTTCCTCTGACTGTGTTCCAGGAATTTGGGACTGTGAAGCTTCCCCCCGCCCCCCGCCCCCTCCCCTTGCAATAATTTCTGGCTGCTGTCTCTTGTCTTGAATGTCAGGCTGCGGCCGGCGGGTCCCCTCCCTGGAGCCCTGGGCTGGGTTTGACCAGGAGAAGCTCCAGGGATGGGACAGGGTGGGGGGAAGGAGCCTGGTGCCTTCCCGGCCCCCCCAGGCTCGGCACTGCCAGCCCCAGGGGAAGGCAAAAGGGCAGCCCAAAAGTTTTAGCTCCCCCCCCCCTCGCCCCCCCACCAGGTCTCCGGGGGGGCCCACACCCCTCCCCCCCCTTTTTGACAGCCCCTTCCTTTAAGAGCAGCGACCCCCCATGCCCCACCCCCCCCCCCGTCCCCCCAGCCTCAGCCCGTCCTGCTGGTCAGATGTGCCGCCCTGCCGGCATGCGAGCGGTGCCCCCCACCCGTCCCCCTGCCCCCTGCGCCGGCCTGTAACCCTGGATGTCCTCAGTCTCTTTGTTTAGCACTAATTATTTGTCATGTTGATTGTTTAGCATTAAAAAACAAAAATTCTATTTTAAAATGCTGGCTGCCCGTGGCCAGGAACCACCGTGGGGGGCATTAATCAGGGACTGAGTGGGGGTCCCCATGCCAGGGGCACCCCCAGCCCACGGTCGCAGGCAATCACAGCCCTCCTCTGGGGTTCCCCTGTGTTGCAGCAGGGTGGGGGGCTCAGCGCAGCCCCCAGGCCTCTCTGGGGAAGCAGGGATGGAAGGGGGGGGCCCCCTCAGCCCCTTCCACCTCATTTTTGGGGCAGGACCAATACCCTTGCGATGGGGTGGGGGACGCAGGACCCCTCCCGGGACACACGCGGGGCCAGGTAAGCAAGACAGGGCACAGCAGGGGTTAAACCACTAAAAGTTTAATTGCATTATTACTACAAGAATAAAGGATACCTGAGAGCCTCTTGCAGTGCCCGTAGTTTTAATGTAGCATAATCACAACCCCTAAAACAAGTGTTCAGCCGCCCCCCGCCCGCTTTAACAGAAGTGTCGATCTAAAGGCACTGAAGTGCTTGAAAACCAAGATTACAAAGCAATTTGTTTTGTTTCCTTCCTCTAAAACTCGTAGAAACTTTAGGTTCTTCTCTATTATTAAACATCATTTACACGTTCACAGCCCCACGCAGTACGGCTGGGGGGTGGGGGGGTGGGGAGGCTCAGCGCCAGGGGAGGGGGGTGGTCCTGGCCCAGGGGCTGGGGGAACTGCTGGTTGCTTTTATTTTTTTTCTCCTTTTATTTTCAAAGCCCCCCCTTGCTCCATGTGTGCCATTCAGCTGAATCCACCTGCAGCGAGGGGGAGGATTACCGCCCCTTGCACTTAAAAAAAGGAGGGGGGGGGGGGGGGAAGAACCCAACCCCAACCCCAGCAAACCAGCTTTCCCCACCCCAAAAAAGTAACGGGGGGGGGGGGGGGGGGAACCCCAACCAACCAACCCCAAAACAAAACCCAAAATCACAACAGTAGTTTGTTTTTTGTTTGTTTTTTTTTTTTTTTTTGTCACTTTTAGTGTATGATACAACTTTACACAGCGTGTTAGAGGTTATTCACAAGGAAATAAGGAGGAGCCCAAAGTTAAGTTACTGAAATAATTACTCACACAAATACCCTACCCCAAGCACAGGCGCTAAACAAACAGAACAACTAGAAGTTTCTTTTCTGGCTGGTTTTTTTTTTTTGTCTTTTTTTTTTTGTTTGTTTTTGTTTTTTGTTTTTTTTTTTTGGAAGGTAACAGTGGGACACGGTGACAACCCCGAGCAGGTGAGACCCTGCTGTGCTGGGGCCAAGCGCTCACACGCGTGTGTGCAGGGATGTGGTTCACAGTGGCCGAGGGGGAGCTCGGTCGGGCCCCGCGGTGCTGAGCCGTGCTGGGCTCCACGTTGTGCCCGCCAAGGGGTGGCCGAGGAAGAGGAGCAGCTGGTGAAGCCGAGCCCAGGCAGCAGCAGAGCCCTCGGCCCCCAGAGCTGGGTGGGAACGGGTGGGGGGCGGCTGTGGGTGACGGCTGTGGGTGACACCAGTGCCCCTGGGAAAAGCCCCCCCAAGACTCACCGTCAGCGTTTCAGTCTGTAACGGGATCCAGCAGCGGCTTTCCCTCCTCACGGCCCCTTCGCCCGGAGAGCGGCCGGCACGGATCCTGGGGGGACTGGCCCCCCTCGCTGCAGCGCCAGCCAACACGGTGCAGCTTCGTGGTGCCCGTGGGGTGACGGTGCTGGCGGGCACATGCTGAGCTCACCCAGGGGCCTGGTTTTGGCTTCTGGTTTTTCCTCTGCCAAATTAAAATCTCCTCCTCCCCGGGGAAGCCGCCAGCCGGGGCCTGAGTGCGGCCGTCCTGGGGCACGAAGTGACCAGCGTCCGCCGTTAGTGCAAGTGATGGTGAAGGACCTGGCACATCTGGCAGGTGAGCGGAGCCAGAGAGGGGCCGGGGGGGTCTCTGTGACAAGCCTGGACTTGGCTTCTCCCCCCAGTTCCCAGCAAAACACAAAATAAACAACATTGAAAAGGGAAAGGGAGAGAAAAAAAAAAAAAAAAAAAAGGGAAAAAAAAAAAAAGGGGTGGATTTTGCTGTGACATTTCTGCCATCACTTTCCTGTGATGGAGAAGTGGCCCCTGGTCCCCAGGTCCTGCCCAGCGCCACCAGCTGCCTTCCCATCCCACACGGGCAGAGCGGCAGCGAGGCCCAGGGTGTGAAGACGACAGCTCGGGCTTGCCCAGGCTGGCCGCGGGGTGCGGGGCGTCCCTCTCCCCTCCTCATCCCCGCGGGAGGAAGGCCACTGTCCCTCCCCGCAGGCACAAGCAGCCACGGGGAGAGTCACGTCCCCGGGTGAGGACAGAGCAGCGAACAAACCGGCCTCCCCGCGCACCAGGCAGCGCGTCCGGCCTCTGCCCTTCGCCTCCTGCACAAGGCAGCCGCCATCCTGCCCGCCCCGGCAGCCCGGGGGTGCTGAGCCCCCGCTGAGCCAGGCACGCGGGTCCGGCCGGACCGTGCAAACCCCGTTACGGTCTCTTCCCCGCGCCGCTGCCGAAAGGCTGCCCAGGAGGAGGAGGGGGGCCCAGGCGGGCGCTGGCAGCCGCTGGGTATGTACCCGCTGCCGGGGCGCTAGTTCTCGGGGCTGGCGTTCTGCCTGGCGCGGATGAAGGCCATGCCGTGCGTGCGGAAGTGTGTCTTGAGGTTGAGCTGGCTGTCAAAGCAGCGGCCGCACACCTTGCAGGAGAGCTTGCCGTCGGCCACGTGCTGGGCGCCTCCTTCCAGCGGGCTCCGGGGCCCCGGCTCCTCCATCTCGCTCGCTCCCTTCTTCTTCTTGTGGGTGATGAAGCGGTGGCGGTTGAGGGAGACCTGGGAGGTGAAGCAGAGCCCGCACTCCCGGCACTGGTGGGAGCTCTCGTCAGTCCGGTGCTGGGGGATGTGCTCCTGGAAGTCGGCTGAGCTGCTGGCGAGGTAACCGCACTTGCGGCAGCGGAAGGGGGCCTTGCGGTCGCCCTTGGGGTTTTTGGAGGGAGGGGTGGTGCTGTCGGGCTCCTCGCTGCACGAGTCACCCTCGTCCGAGGAAAGTTTCCGCTTCCGCCCGGACACCTGCGGGAACGTTCCGGGTGAGCGTTACTGGGTGCCCAATTCCAGCAGCTCCGGGCACAGCCCAGCCCGCTCGGGGAATTCCCAGCGCCACGGGGCTCCCGCAGCGGCCCTGGACGCGCCTGGGGCAGCTCCTCGGCAGGTGCCCAGCGCACCGGGAGCTTTTCTCTTCTCTCCCGGCGCACGGCGCGGGGCTGAGCCGGCCAAGCGCAGCCGCTGCCACGCTGGCAGGGAGGGCGGGAGCTAAGTGAGCTGTGCCCAGACGGCGCCCGCACCCATCCGGCAGGCGCTGGGCCCCACGCTGGGAGGGAGCTGCTGGGCCCAGGCCCCGCGGGACGTGTGGAGGCAGGAGCAAGCCAGGATCAGGGCTCACGGCGATGCCTTCGACCCTGCCCCAAACCTCCGCAAGGCCCCAGCCCTTTGCCAGCACCCCAGGACAACAGCGAGCGCGTACCTGTGTGGTGCCGGTCCCTATCCGGGCGATAACGACCTCCTGGCTCTTCATCTGGTCGGTCACTTTGATCCCGTGTCGCACCTGGATGTGTTTCTCCAGGATGAGCCGGCTGCTGAAGGTCCTTTTGCCCTCGGTGCAGTACCTGCAGGGCCCGAGCAGGCAATGAAGCGACGCTCCGCAGCGAGAAGATGCTCTAGCACGACTGTGCAGGACCGAGCCCCGGCCCCCTGGGAAAGCTGCCCCCAGCACCCCGACCCCCGACCCTGCCCGCAAACGTGATCATCCACGTCCCTCTGGAGGGTATAAAACCCCGCAGTCCCTCCCGGTCCCTCCTCGCCCTCCTGCTTCCCAGACACGTGCTGGGTGCCCACCGTATCAGCTGTCTGTAGCTTTACCCTCCCGACCAGGGCTTAGCCCGGGGGAAGCGGAGCTGCCCCCCTTAAACCAGACCCCCCTCCTCAGCCCGAGCGGGGGCAGGTGCTGCGGGTACCGGCAGGGATAGACGCGCTTGATCCCTTCGTGATTCACTCGCACGTGTCTCCGGAGGCTGGGAGCGGAGCAGAACGACCGCTCGCACAGGTGGCACGGGAACTTCTTCACCGACTGCAAGGAACAAAGAGGCAGGTGGGGACGGCACGGGGAGCCGAGGGGAGCGCAGGGCTCCCCCCGCTGCAGGCGAGAAGCTGGACGTGGGAACTTGGCGCTGCCTCAGGTTCTCCCTCCTCGCCCACGCCACGGCGGCGCGTTTGGGTGACGAGTACCTGGTCTTTGCTGCTCACCCAGGTAACGTCCCTGCCCCCCAAACCTCAACCCTGACCGAGTTTGTGCCGGGGGGAGAATCCATGTCCCAGCTGCAGCAGAACACGCTCCCGGCCCAGCAAGGAACCAGGGTGTCCTGCCCCGCTGCTCCGTGCCACACACGTTCCCTGCCCCCCTTCCCGAGGACTTGGCCGAGCCGCAGCTGGAGACCCCAGCTTTCTGCTCACCTTGCCGTGGTCCTTCTTCATGTGGGAGACATACTCATCGCGCTCCGGGAACCAGGAGTGGCAGACGCCGCACGTCCACCCGCTGCCCTTGGACTTGTTGACCGTCTTGCGCTGGAAGCGGCTTCGCTTGGTCTTGCGCAGCTCAGGGGAGCTGGGGGGCTCGTCCTCCTCCGTGGAGGACGACGACTCCTCCGAGATCTTGGACACGGGCGTTTCGACAGGCTCCTGCTTCGGCGTGAGCAGGATGGCTGCCTTCTTTGCCAGGTCTTCCTTTGGCTTCTGGGGCTGATGAGTGTTCTGGAAAGCAAAGACCAGGGTGTTGGCAGCTGTCTGGGGTCGGGATTCTTCCCTCGGCAGCCCAGAAGAAAAGCCTGCGCACCCCCAGGCCGCAGCCTGCAGCCAGGCTCATCTCCTCAGGCTCTGGGTGACAAGGGAGCCAGATCTCAGGGCCCTGCTGCATCAGCGATGATGCCCCCGGTGAAGGAGGGCGGCTCAAATATTTACATCAATAATTAACATCAAGGGGCTCCGCAGAGAGCGCCGGGCGCGGGCACAGCGTTACCTTGAGGTGCTCCAGCATGGTGCGCTTCTGGGCGAAGAGCAGCGGGCAGTCCGGACACTTGAAGACACTGACCCGCTGGTTGAGCAGATGCTGGTCGAAGTGGGAGGAGAGCAGGGGCTTGTGGGTGAAGACCGTGTCGCACATTGCACACTTGTAAATCATTCTGCCGGAGGAAAAAGGCACCGCTGTCGGCACAGCTCGGGCTGGGGTCAGGAGGACCCTGGAGGAACCGTTTTGGCAAGGGGGTTGAGAGCAGCCCTGGGCACGGTCAGACCCACACACAGGATGGGAAAGTAAAAAGCAGGTGGAGGCAGCTCCCCGTGCTGGTGCTGAGCTCTTCCCGCAGCGTCCCACCCACTGAGGATGCTCCCGGTTCTTGGAATCACAGAATTGTTTAGGTTGGAAAAGACCTTTAAGATCATTGAGTCAAACCACGAAGCCCAGCACCGCCCAGCCCACCACAGGCCGCGTCCCGAGGGCCACATCTACACGTCTCATAAATACCTCCAGTGGCTCCCCCGCTCCCCCAGGGAGCCTGTTCCAGCACTTGACAACCCTTTTAGTGAAGAAATTTTTCCTAATATCCAGTCTAAACCCCCCCTGGCGCAACATGAGGCCACCTCCTCTCATCCTGTCACCTGCTGGGAGTGATTTCTTCTGGCAAAATCTGTCGGGACGTCGGCTCTTGGAGCACTTACTTGGACTGCTGATTGCTGAAGCCAGGGTGCTGCGTGTAGACGTGCGCGTGGGCGCTGGGGGCCGACTTGAACGCCATGGGGCAGATGGGGCACTTGTGGAACACCTCGCAGTGGGAGGTCTGGATGTGGGACTTGATGGAGTTGACCCCACCGAAGACCACAGCGCAGCTGGGACACCTGGAGAGCAGAGGAGAGCAGGGGGTGAGGGGTAGGGGAGCTCAAGCCCCCCCGTGGCGACTGGCACGCTAACGGCAAAGAGAAACCGGAGCACAAGGGTGCACGCCTGCTCCCCGTCTGACCTGCCCCAAGGACAGCAGGATCCAAACCAGAACTGGGCACTGGGAATGCTCCAGTAAGGAGCAACCAGTCCCGCCCAGCACCGGTGGATCCAGGGCCCAGGGAGCTCATCAGAAGGAGCAGGGAGAGACTGCAGGGGTCTGATGCTGCCAGCCAGGAATGAGGTGACATGGTGGCCAGTAGGTCCCAGGAGGAGGAAAATTCCCCTGGGGCTAAAGGGGTGAGAGCCAGAGAAAGGGCGCAGCGCGACGCTGACCCTCAGCCCCGCGCCCAGCACTGGTGGGGAGAAGGAACGTGAATTCCTGCCCCACCTGCAAAACAGAAACCCGCCGCAGACACGGGGCTCTCCCCGCTGGTCCGGCACATCCCCCCGTGTCCCTCTGCCGAGCTCGGCCCTACCTGTACCCCACTCTGCGGGAGAAGTGCAGGCAGGCCTCCTTCAGGTGGCTCTCGAAGTTCGCCAGGAGGAAGTTCCCTCCGCACTCGGGGCAGACGTGGGGCGGCCGGTTTTTGTGCATCCGCTGATGGGCGTTAAAGCTGCAGCGATTGGACATGATCATGGGACACGTCGTACAAACCTGGGGGGGGGAGGAGAGCATCGAGAGGTTCAGCCTGGCACGTACCCACCTGTACCAAAGGGCTTTTAAGCCTTTTCTGCAGACGGACGTGGCTAACAGCCCCCAGCACCCGAAGCAGCCCCAAGCCACGTGCCGCCAGGAGAAGCGCCGGGACTCTGCAGGGCACGTTTCAGGAGATAATCTGCTCGCGCCAGCTTGCCGGGTAATTGTTGAGGGCGTTTCACAAGCAGACAAGATGCCTTTTCCAGGCTTTTCATCACAGATGGGTCCCAGATGCAGCGTGTGCCAAGGGTTAGCCGGGGACCAGCCGCTTGGTGAGGGAGTTTTACCGGAGGGAGCGGGGGCGTATTCACAGCAGCTGCCAAAACCGTTTTGAAACTAATTCCAACTCCAGGCCAGGAAACGGACATGGGGGTCTGGAGGGGAAGAAGCCACCAAGGCCTTGAGGAAACAGGACAGGGCTTCCAACAGGAGCTGCCCTGACAGATGTGATAACCAGGGCAGAGGTGGGGCGAGGAAGGAGAGGAGCAGCCCCCAGGCAGATGCCACGCACAGCAAGCTGCAGTCGGGCTCCCCTCGCTGCCGGTGCCCAGAGTGGGGCCCAAAGTGCTGCTGAGACAGACCCAAGGGTGATTCCGGCAGCAGGGCGACGAGAGGGGAAGAGAAATCGGACCGGGAACAGCAGCTGAAGGCAGCCCGGGAGATGGAGCAGGGACACAGGGGCATGTCGGGAAGGGAGCGGTGATCAAAGGTGGCAGGTGAGGAAGAGGATTACAGAGGCTTACAGCCTCAGCCAGCCCCATCCCTCGCTGCGCCGAGGAAAGCCTCTGGGCCTCTTATTTTTATTTTTTTAAAAGGAAGACAAAGCCATTTGTCGGAGGTGTTGGTTTAGGGCTGAGCCCGGCTGCTGGCTAGGTGAGGGCTGGTAACAGGTTTTGCCCTGCCAGCAACTTCACACTGGAATTTCCCCGCTCAAGTGCTCCCCGCAGACGGGCTCTCTCCGAGCTAGAAGTACTATTCTGCTGCATTCACAGGCAGCAGGTGCAAGCAGGGAGATAAGGACAATTTCCCCCAGCTCTCCTGTCCCTGATCTCCTTCCCTTTGTGCCCTGTCACTGCTCCTGCTGCAGCCCCACTGCACATACCCCCTCTGCTGCGTCCCAGCCCCTCCATCCACGGGAGGGCTAGGAGGGGGGATGAGAGTACGAAATCCTCCCCCCGTTAAAAGAAAGCTCCTCAGAACAATCCATGCAGGCATGTGAACTTCTGGGCTCCTGGTGACCTTCAGACAGAAAGCAGCCCTCCTCTGCAGCAGCGGAGCCGCAGCACCGCGCTTCAACAGCGTCCTGGCTACAGCAGCAGCTTCGAAGTAAACAGAGTTACCAGGAAACAGCAAATTCCTTCTATGAAAAGGAAGCCGAGGGGGCTGAACGTCTCTGGAGGAAGGGAAAGGTGAAGGCATGGCACCGGCAGGACAGGGCTCCTCTGTGGACCTGCCCCCCGCCTTGCCTTTGAGAGGTCATCCCTCGGCAGCATTAATCCCGTGTTAGCTGGATGCTGCCTGCCCTAACGAACCAGGACGTGTTGGCAGCAGCAGGGAGCGTCAGGGACCTCAAGGCTGGCTCTCCAGGCAGGGTGGGGGGAACCCAACACACACACCCCCCCCCTCCGCCGGTTCCTCCAGACTCCATTTGTGCTTCAAGCCGTCAAAAGAGGAAGCAGCGCCCAGAGCTCTAACATGGTTCCACGGGGACGGCTGCGTCCCACAGCGGGTGCTGGCAGGCAGGGCACCGGTGCCTGGGGACCCGCTCGTCCCTCCCCGCCGCGCCCTGGCTCCTTCACCCGCGGGGCAGCTTTATCACCCGCCGACAACAGCCTCCCTTCCCTCCGCCCGGCGCCTCACGGGCACCAGCCAAACCCCGGCTCACAACGTTCTCCTTCCTGCACGAGTTTTACATCAGGAGGAGTCGGGCGTGCACAGGCACGAGTGCCCAGATCACACCTGGCGTCCTCCACTTCTGCCCCGCATCCCCAGAGACGGTTTGCTGTGGCTCCAGCACCCAGCTCCCACCTACGTACCGTGCTGCTGGTCGTCCCCGTGGTCACCGCCTGCTGGAAATGCGCGGCCAGCCCAGCTTTGTCCTTGCATTGTTCTTTGCACTCCAGGCACCTGAAGCAGCTGTAGTTGGTCTGCTCCGAGCTGTTGCTCAGAGGCAGGATGGGGAGGTCCTGAGCCCCGTTGGCCGTGGCCAAGGTGTCCTGAGCCACGCCAGTCACTTTGCTAGCGGGGAAGGAGGTCACCGAGACCAGGGGGGTGATGTCCGGCTGTCCGATCATTTGATCCAAAGCGATCGGCCTCATGACCAAATGGGAACACTGCATCACCAGCCCTTTGTCCTTGTGCTCCCGCGCGTGGAGGAGCAAACTGCACTTGTTAAAGAAGACGAGGCGTTTGGTGCAGTGGTTGCAGGTTACCTCGATGCGCATGCTTCGCCGGTCGTAGTGGCGAGCCAAGCTCTTCTCCAGGGCGAAGGAGTCCCCGCACTCCAGGCAGCGGTATCCGAAGGGAGGCAGGGTGAGGCTCGCGTCGGCCGGAGGATTCAGGTTGGGTTTGTACGTCGGCAAGAGGTTTTTACTGTTGAGGATCTTGTTAAAGGCTTCCACGAGGCTGGACTGGCTCCTGGAAATGACGGTGCCCGCGATGGTAGGGGAAGGCTTCTGCGGCTGCACCATCACAACCGTGGTGCCGTTGACTTTCTGGTTGGCCGTGGTGGTGATGGTTGTGGTCTGCGTCACGGTGCTGACGTTGGTCCTGGTGTCGGCTTTGGGCAGGGTCTGTGGCACCAGGTTGATGATGTTCTTGGCCACGGCTTTACCCGTCTTGGCCGGCAGCACCACGGATTTTTGCTGAGCCACACTGGCCGCGATCAGCATGGCGCTGCTGGCGTTCTGGATGGTGGAGACGGGCAGGACAGTGCCTTTGAGCTTGGTGCCATTGCCAAGCTGAACACTGACAATTTTCGGCCCCTCAATGTTTTTCAAGGGGCTGGAGAGCTCCATTTTCTCCTTGGGCACCTCCAGCGCGATCCCTTCCTCTTTCTCTGCCAGCGCTGAGAAGCTGACACCCTCGAGAGAAGTCTCCTGGGAGCTCTGCTCGGCCGAGCCCTTGGTGGAGCCTGGCTCTGAATCCGAGGAGACCCTGGTCACTGTCCGGGTGATGCTGCCACAAGATGTTTTGATGGTTTTAATCCGCACTTTCAGGGGCCGTGAGGAATTGGAAGAAGGGGAATCATTGTTGTTTTCTTCTTCCTCCTCCTCTTCTTCAGCACTGGACATACTCTGTGGACTTCCCATCGACTTCTCCAGCATTTCTTGCTCTTCCTTGAGGGTGATGTTGTCCAGCTGCTTTGGAGAAGTGGGGAGCCTGGGGCTTTGTACCACCGGTGAGGAGGCCTTGAAGAACGGCTCCCGGGGGCTGGCAGGCGAGTGTTTCACTTCAGGAAGGTTGCTGGCGCTGCTGTCAAGGTTTGGGTCAGAACCGGGCCAGGACGCGATGGGAGAATCATCCGTGGAGTAGCGAACGGTGACCGATTTCAGGTGCTCCAAGGGACTGTCACCCAAGGCTGCAGCCAGGCCCTTCGGGCTGGCTTCGTGGCCCACCTCCTCCGAGTCAGACTCCTCTTTTTTGATGCAGGGGATGGCAGGAGGGGACCCATTTGCACCCCCTGCCTGGCTTGTTTCAAAGGACTGCGGGAAAGCCGGGGGCAGGTTCTCCGTGCTCTCTCCCATGGGCTCTTTGCAGTCCAGTGACGGGGTGGGGGATGGGGAGAGGGAGGGCACAGCGAGGGACTTCTCCTTCGGTTTACACTCCCGGGGTCTGTCAATCAGGTTGGCAGCGTTGTCTTCGTTGGGATCGGGGCTAAAATGGGAAAAGATATCCAGGGGTTTGGGGCCTTTTTCCTTCACCCAACACTCCCCGTTGGAGGATGCCACAGCTTCCACAGACCTGGAGGTGGGGGACCTGGGCATCTCAGCGGCCCCAAAACCATTCTGCAGCAAGCGGGGCCCAATGACGTGCCCATCTTTACCGCGCCCATCCAGGGCATCAAGCTGCTCGGGGCAGACAGTGTTCTTCACAATCACGCTGACAGCAGTGATGTCTGTGTGTGGGAGGACGTGGTCAGGGGGTCCTGGCTCCCCGGGGACTTGCTTGATGTGAGCGTCAGCTTCCTCGTGGCCGGAATGGATGGCCTCGTTCGTGTCGATGTCAGGAATATCGAAAGCTGCCAGAAGGTCATCAAAATCTGGAGTTTTCATGTCACCCATGGTGGGGAATGTGGCAGAATCTGCAACAGAACAAGGAGAGGAGCATTAGCATCGTGACTCAGGCACACAGACAAAGCCAGCAGAGACACGGATGGGAACTTGCTCCTCCTGAGCCCTACTCCAAGCACAAAATCCCCACACAGCCTTCCCTTTGAACCCCAGCCTTGAGCCCCTCGGGCAAATCGCAACAATTCTCAGCCTTTTTTGCTGCGTTTGTCTGCACATCCTTTTTTGACTCCCAGCCAGGACAGCAGAAAGTTCAGAAGGATCCCAGCACCCTGGGAGAGACGTCTGAGCCCGTGGGATGCAGCCTGGCGAGGAGCACCGCTCCGAGGCCGGAGCAACTCCCCACTACGTACAAGCTGAGGGAGGGCAACAGCTCCTTTGCGGAGGATCGGCGGGCAGACTCAAGTCGGGATCAGAGAACTGCAGAAAGAGCAAATGCCTCACATGGGGAACGCGCCGTGGGGGACACCCAGCATGACGCAGGAACCGTCCTTCCCCGGCGCAGCAGCAAGGCCGTCCCAAGGCTACCCCGCAAGGCCGCGGCTCACGAGGAAGGCGTCTGGAAGGTAAAAGCCGGCTCAAATAAGAGACCTCAGACACAAGGGCTGTGGAGCAAAGGATGAAGAAACAGGGGAGGCTGAGGAGAGACATGGCAACAGGTTTCAAAACATGGCTGTGGCAGAGACAAAGGGAATAATGTTCCCCCTGTCACTGCAGGCTGGGTAAGAAATCCCAGGATTAAGCTGCAGCCAGGGGATGTGGCTTAGACAGCAGGAAAGACTGATTTATAAGGATAACCAGGCAAAGGAGGCAGGAGGACAGGGGTGCTGCGGAGCAGCTGGGCGCACGTCTGTCCAGGGGAGCCGACCTGCTGGGAGGGGACGGGGGTCTCAGAGACGGTGTCGGGGTACACCATCCTCAGGCTTTCTGCTCTTAGCGTGGAGGACAGATGGTTGCTCCTAACATCGCTGGGCAAAAGCAAACAAAAAAAAGAAGAGAAACGTTTATCTCGAAGGCTGTGAAGGGTGAACGCAAACACCCTGCAGCCCCGTGGCGAGCCGGCCCTTGCGGTCGCCTCTATCCCCAGCTCCCGGCGCTGCCTCTCAGCTGCCGCAGATGAAGCCAAGGCTGCTGGAGCACCCACCGCCCGTCTGCCGTCACCCTGCCCTCGCCCTGCCTCGCCGCTGCAGGGTGGCAGGGCAGCAGGGCACCACGCTGCTCCTCTCCTCAGACAGCACAGCTCACGCGCCCGGGGAATGGCCGCAGCTTACGGCTTCCGAGGAGACCCGCCGCCCGCCCGGCTGTCCCGGCGATGGGAGGGAGAGGCCCCGGCAGAATCCACCGGCGGTCCCTTGCCACGAGAGTAGACAAGGACGACACACAGCGTGGATAAATCTGCTTTTTACAAAAGGCAGGGATTCCCTCCCGGGAAGTTCGGTTTCAAACCCACCAGTGCCAGTGGGGAAATTTAGCCTGCATGGCCAGCACCCCCACAACCCACTGCTGGAAGCCCTCGATCTCGCCACCATTTATGCCAGAAACAAGTCACAGCTCTGAAACCTGCCAAACCACCAACAGGCAAAAAAAAAAACCTGCAGCGTTTGTCTCAACAGATTAGCCAGAGCATCCTCCCGGCTGGCGGCACCTTACAGACACCTTCAGCTGTCACATCTCTGGGTCACAGCATCCATCCCCTTGTCCTACCGGTCCCTGCGGAGGGGAGCGGTTCAGTCCCTGCTGCTGGAGCCCTCCATGCTGCAAACACACCGCTGTGATATAGAAGACTGAATCATTTCCTCGGTCCTGTCCACTTATTTGTGAGGAGTGGGATGGATGGGTGGGTTCTTGCCGTCTTGGCACCGGCCAAACAGGCAGCAGCACTAACGAAGCCAGCTTCCACCTCTCGTCTAATCAGGGATGAACACAGGCTGGCCTTCCTCCTGCAGGAACAGCTTCTCTCCTCAGACACGTCCCTGTATGAGCCTCAAGCCGTGGAGGCCACATCACGCTCACCCCCATCCCTACACAAACCAGAGCAGCCAGTTCAGCGCTGAGGCTCCATCTCACCTCGGTGTAACGCTCCAGCTCCAGCTGGTTGCAGAGAGGCTTTTGCTGATGGCTGCAGAATCCCTGGGAGAGGGCACCGTGTCACAGGCCAGAAAAGCATTCCTTCCACTCTGGCGCTGCTCAGGGGAAGGGCTGCATCCTTGGAAGTGTTCCTCTCAGCCTCCACGGCGATCTCCATTTTGGAGACCGCACCGTGTACACGGAGGGCCAGACATGCTGCGGTGGCAGAGAACGCCAGCCTGTGGCATTCTCCCCTTCCCAGACTGGAGGTGGTGGAGGAAACGAGCGGAGCTGGTGCCTGTCCCAGTTTCAGCTAGGAAACCGTGACAGTGCCCATCACCTCCAGGGCAGCATCTGGCCTCAGGGAAGCAGCAGGTCCCACCAGCCTCCTTCCCTGGAGGTGAGCAGCAGGGACCAAGCTCCACTCCGCTTGTGTCTGAAGCAAAACCCACCCACTTCCTTGTGCAGCTGCAAGTCTCCCAACCAGCCGTCACCCTCCTCCAACGTGAGTACCTGGTGACAAAGCAGCGTGGAGGCCAAACGGGGTTGAGAGACAGCCTCCGGACTGCTCTCACCTGTGGTTCGGTCTCCTTTTTGTACCTGGTAAACCCCCCTATATGCCCAATTCAGCTATACTCGGGCTTAGCAGGGTTGTAGAGACGCTGGTGGTTTTTCTGAGAGAAAGCTTAGTAAGGAGGCTTAGTCTAGCTTTATTTTTAACTCTCACCGTAGGTCACCCCAAGGGGATCTCCACTGGGTGCAGCGCAGGGTCTGTGGGCCACCAAGGAATCTGCTCCTCCAGAATGACACTGACATTAAAAATGCAAGCGGGTGACTTTCTACCGGCATCGCCTCTGCTGTGCCCCAGCTGCGGACCCACAGGTCCTGCCGCGGCACCGCGGGGTAAGAAGTTCACAGGGCGAGCGCTCGCTGGCGCTTAAATCTCCGCTAAAAGCCGAAGTCTTAAATCTCCACTAAAAGACGGAACGGGCAGCTCTGTGGGGCAAGAGTAGTATTTCTTGCCTGCAAAAGCACAAGGGATTTGACACTGGAACAAGCCAGTGGGAGACAAGAAAAGGGCGACCTCGGAGGAAGGCATCCACGCCACGAAATGGAAAACCACGGACACAAAGAGCAGAGCCACCTTCTAGCCAGGGATGTTCCTGTGAGAGCAGAGCAGCCACTGCGGGACACCAAGGATGCTACGGCACAGGCTGTACCAGCCAGGCAGCGGAGGGGACTCCGTTAGCCACGGGAAGATCATCTTTGCAAGGCTCAAATACACAGGGATAAGGTCTTGAAGAGCACAAGTGGAATTTTGCTTCTTAATCTCCCCATAAACATCTGGGGGTTTTAACCAGATGTTCTAGTCCACTTTGGGAGGAAAAACATGCATTTGGGGGGAAGAGACTGTCCCTACCACAGGGTTGATGACCTAGATCCCAAACAGCAAAACGAGCCTTTCCTGCCTGCATGTGCCCCCCCAGACCTCGCTCTGCCCAGCAGGCCACCGGTCCGTGCTGCTAAACACCTCCCAGCACCGGCTCTGGGGAAGCAGACTCGTTTTCTGGGAGATTTCACCAAGTTCATTCCACTTTCTAAAACCAGTTTTCACCACAGGCTCTCCAGGCGAGGCAGGCCCTCGGCCATGACCTCAGCAGAGGCAAGCCGTTGGTGAGAGGACCAGAAGGAAAAGCACCAGGCTTTAAAATACTGCAGCGGGGGGAGATACCGAACGCTCCGCTCCTCTTCCAGCACTGCCATCTGGCTCTTTAGCACAGGATCTCTGCTGAGAACGGTGTGACACAAGGACATTTGTTTTTCAAATGACTGTTCTAATCACCGTTTAGCAGGATACAAATATTTACAGTAAAGCAGAGAGAAGCAGGTTGACTACGCTGGGAAAAGATTCCCAAGAAGAAAAGAGGCGACTTGAGGGAAATCCTCCTCTACCCAGCACGGAGGGAAGAATGCCGGCTCTGTCCCCAGAGTGGCTTTGGGTCAGCGAGCTGAGCAGAGCCTGGAGGCTGGGGGTGATGGTGGATCCATCTTCAGGCTCAGTATTGCTTTCTCCCGTGCCAGGGGATGGCTGAGAAGCAGCCTGGAGGAGCCAGCCTGGCTGCACCCCCAGCAAGCACCTCCTGCAAGGCACGTATCCCCACCACACCCCCCCAGAGAAAAAGACCAGGGCTAAAACCACAACGCTGCTGCGAGGAGCTTCTCTCCTGGACAAGGATGCACAAGCACACGCCGACAGGAAGGTGAACCTCCGCTGGGCTGAGCGGAGCCCAGAGATCCTGGCACAAAGAGGTCGCTCCCACCTCTGCAGCATCACCACCGGCTCCTCTCGCCACTGACTATGGGAAAGGGAGTGCTCCCGTGTGCTAATGCCACCGAGGACCTGCCTGGTGCTCCACCTGGATTATTGCTTTTATTTTGTGCTCAAGTCCTGCTCTGCCATGAACATTTAATCATTTTTATCAGGGTTTCTGACAGGGAACGAAGGAACCCACAGCATCCGATTTCTCTGGGCTCACAGATGGGTTTTAAATATATCCCACTGGTGTTTTTAAGTGTATCTTTCAATTACTTCCTTCCCAGCCCCACACTAAAAAGTTTCTGGCCTTTCTTGCCTTTTAAACACCTTACCACTGTCTTGGCCAACCACCTCCTCCTTTTAAAACCAAAGCTCATTACAGATCCTCTGCCTCTTTTTTTGAAAGCTCACAGCTCTGAAACAGGAATGAAGTCATTTACGAACCGTTCATCGCTTCCATGCTCTCAGAGACGCTCTTCAACTAATGGCTTCCCACAAAAGGGAGGCTCCTCCTCGCAGGAGTCCCTGCACAGGACCGATTACACCAGTGTTTCTCCTTGTTTGGTGTTAATGGGAAGGTCTCTGCGCCGGAAGGGTTTGTTGTTGTTCCCGGAGATCCTAAGATCCCCCCAGTTCTGTGCCTCCGATGAAGGGGAGAGTCATGGCCTTGAGTCAGTAACTCCTATCAAAAAGGAGACAGCCGAGATGGGAAGAGCCCAGCTCCCCCTCGAACTCTACCAGGCTGACATGGGGAGCTATTCTGGTAGCTCAAAACACAACTCTTTTCTTAGGCAAAAGAACTATTTTCTTAGGTGAAACAAAGCCAACGAGGGGGGAAGGGAAGGGTATTTTGAACCTTACTGGCTAAGCAGTGTTAACTATCTTGCCTCACAGAAAAATAAGAACTTACAACAAGCATCAGCTCCACACAGAAGCAGCTCTCCGAGGACAGCGGGGTCCCACCACACACAAGCTGCCCCTCCGCGGGCTGGCAGGACCCCCACGGTCGCGTGGCTCAGAGCCAGTCTGATCGTCCCTCAGCACGGTGGTCAGCAGTCCCCTGCCTTCACAGCTTGGGATACCACGGCACAGGGGCGAGAAGGAGTCAGAGATCCAAACCCATCTGCGGAAAAGATCCCTAAACCCTCTCTGGATGCGACAGGGAGCAGCTGCAGACCAGAAGGCTGCCAAACTCGTTCGCCAGCCTGCCCCAAATATCACAGCCCCGCTCTGAATCAGAGGCCAGACAACTCCACGCCTGGAAGTCCCCGCTCCGCAATCCTGCCTACAACCGAAAACACATCAAATTACGTGGGGCGCAGGATCACCCCAAAGAGCACCCGACAGACGGTGACCCTGATGAGGAGCAGAAGGCAGGGCCGTGTCCGGCTGGCAGCGCGCGGAGCAGGGCCACACCTCGCAGCCGGCACCGCCGGCCGGGAGATGGCACGTGGGGTCTGAGCCACGTGCCGCTCGGGAGCGGGACACGTCGCGGGATCAGCGAGGAGGCTGAGCTGGGTAACCCAAATCCCTGGCTGGAGAAGGAAGTCAGTGCAGGCCGACGAGTCTGACACCACGGAGCTACTGGCGTCCCCTTTCCACCCCTTGCACCCCAACCGTGCCGCCGACCCAGCTGCCTCGTGCCATCGAGGTAGGTGACTCCTAAGGTCAAGAACGCCAGGCGTCACTTCTCCACGAGTCACCCCCAGCTTACACGGGGCTTTGAACTGAAATCATCAATGTTATGCTAAAACCAGCCCTTCCTCCAGCAAAGCACAAGGCGGGCCCAGAGCTGAAAGCAGGGCAGCCACAGCCCGTTATTTGCATAATGAATATATACACACACAAACCCCAGCTAAAGCAAGTCAAACCAATAACCACCAGGCTTTCAGTTTCAAGCAGGGGACAGTTTCGCATCAGTCTCCTGTTCACAAAACCATCCCAGTGTCCAGGGCGGCCACCCAGACTCCAGACGCAGAGGCAGGATACAGCCCTGGCAGCACAGCTTTGCTCTGGGGTCAGCCCACAGGACATCAGCTGAGCGCAGGGACTGCAATCGGCAGCCCAGCACACTTACTCAACAAGCACAGGTACCTGGGATGCAGTGGTGCCTGGCTGCAACGCAGCGGGGACGCACTTTGGCTGGTCCCTGGCAGGAAGAGGAAGCAATTCTGCTAACGCCGCTGCGAGGTTCAGGTTTCTGCCTTTCAGGAGAGCAGGATGCTGTGCGAGAGGCAGGTCCTGGGCTACTGCCCTCCAGGGCACAGCAAAGACAGCAAAAATCCACAAGCTTTGGAAGAACCACCATGAAGAAAGGGAGATGCCGTTTGCCAGGTCTGGATCCACAGACCTGCAGCTCCAAGCCTGGAGCAACCCAAGCATCTCTCCACCAAGTCCACCCGTGCGGGAGCCCAGGTGTTTCCCACCAGCAATTATCCCCCCAGAGAGACTGTCACAGGTGAGGCCCAGACAAATTAAAGCCGAGCTCATTTAAGCAACACAGAAAAGCTGGCCCAGGGCTCACACCGGCCCCATGGCGGCCCCTGAATCTCTCTGGCTGAGGGGGACCACTGCAAGCCCCCCAGAAGGTAACAAGGCTCACAGCTGAAATAATAAGACAGTGAGTAACTGCTGAAACACAACTGTCATTTTTTACAGCTCATTTGCTTCTTTAGTCTACCATGAAAAGATAAAATGTTGTTAAAAATCCCTCCCTCGGCCATGCCTCCCTTAAAAGAAAAGCTTATTTGCTCGTTGGGGGGGTTGCCCAGCTCCCTGCTTCAGAAGGACGCAGCCACCAAAGCTGGCACAGCACGTGTGGAGACAAGGCTGCTCTCCTTTCCCCAGGCTCCTCCTGCTTAAAGCCCCCCAAAACGTGCCCACGCCGCTCGTGCTGTCAGCTCGCACACCTGCCCACCCATTGCCGCCCCACATCCTCCTCCATGTGCCGCACCAGAGACAATTCTCCATTCCCACACCATGTTCCCACGCCGCTCCCGTGCCGGGTCGCGTTAAAACATATTCAAGGGATCCTGCCCTCGCAAACCATCCGGCTGTGCCCACCACGCAGCCCTTAAAACGCTCACGGCGTTTTGGAGATCCGCGTTCTGATCCAAGCTGTAGCCACGCCAGCCCTCGTGGGCAAGGGGCTCTGAAATGCCGCCCAGCCCTGAGCCTGGCAGGGGCTCCGAGGACCCCAGATGCCCAGAGCACCCAGGGGGCTTCCTTCCCTTCACCCATTTTTGGTGTGGCACTGTCTGCAGAAGCAGCAGACCCCCGGCCGCTGAGCCCGGCCCACCGGGGCCCACGCCGGAGCAGTTCAGACAAAAGAGGCCGAACGCTGGGACTATTTCAAGGGCTTGCTATTTTTAAAAGCTGCTTTTCCTGTTTCCCTTCCTGACCCTCGCCAGGACTTGCTGCCCGCCAGCAAGTTTGCACCAAAACAACGAGAAAAATTACCCTGCCAAACCCAACTCTGGAGGAAAGTTCAGCCGAGTCTATCCCACCGTGCCACCCTCCTGCATCCCGGCGTCCAGGGGGGCATCCAGGGGGGCTGCGGCCGTGTCCGAGGCCAGCGGGAACGGCTGCGCTCCCAGCGCCACGTGACAGGCGGGATTAGCTTCCGAGGCACAGAGGAAACCTTTGACAAAGCCTGTCCCCGTGCTGCTGCTCCCAGGCCTCGAGCTGGTGGCTTCCCTTGGGCTGCCAGCGCCGAGGGAGCCCTGGAGAAAAACAAATCTCCACCTCGGGTATCTGCAAAACACAAAATAATGAGGACAGGATCACCTGGTCGGCGGGGAGCTGTGCGGATCGCCGGCTCTCTTCTCCTCCCGGGGCTCTGGGAGCTATTTTAAAACTGATCCCCTGCTAAAAAGCCCCAGCCTTTGTGCAGAGGAGACGTCACCGGTGAGAACAACTGTTTTTAATGAGCCGAACGAGCGCTGGGTGTTATACAATCTCACTCCCTGGTGGAGACCTGGCAGGCAAGGGGCAAATTCCCCCAGCAACAAATTTGTAGCACCTGGCACAGCTTTTCTCCATTTCAGTGGCTCTTTTGCTCTCCAAATCCTCCCCAGCCCCCTGTTACTGGCAACTGGTGGAGAGGAGGGAAGAAAAGCCGGCGGTAGCCCTGCACTCGGTTATTTATGCAGCGGCCAGCGTTCATCTGTTCCCCTTCCCTTCTCTCCAGGGGCAACTCCCACGGAACAGCCGCATTAATGGTTGATGCAGCTCGCAGCTGGTGCCAGGGAGGGCCAGCATCTGCCCCAGCACGGATAAAGCCACGGCGCTGCAGCCCTGCAACTTGTCAAAGAAAGTTACAGCCGGGAGCAGAGCCCAGAGCGCTGCAGAGACGCTGCCCGGATTTTGTGGTCAAGAGATTGTGTGAGATAAAACGCACAGCTTGCCTTTGTTTTGGGACTGCGAGTGTAGTTTTGACAGGTTTTGCACAAGTTGGTACGAGCAGCCATGGCTTTGTAGCAGAAAGCCACTGTAAAATGAGTGGGCTTTGTTTGGGTGGTTTAATTTCTCACTGCAACATGGACAGTGCCCTGCTCCAAAACAGGCAACTCCAAAAAGAAAAATTTCCTGGAAGCATCCAGACAGAGCTCTTTTCCACAGCAGGAAGCTGAAACCAACTTGGTATTTTTCAGGTGACATAGAACAGTGTCATTTCACTGTCCATATTGAGGAAAGGCCAAAAAGTAAACAAGATTTCAGAGATGAAAGGACTTTCAGAGACATTATTAGTCTGACACCAAGCTATTAAGGAACGACCCGGAAAGATTGCTTGCTCGGAAAACACAGGCTGTGCTGCTGTCAGCCCAGCAGAAAACCATACATGGGACTTGCCAGAGGACTTTGTTTTTCTCTCCATCTCCAAACAGCACTTATCTCTTAAGTGAGATCTGGCGTACAGGTAACGTCCCAACGAGCTCGCACTCTGGACGAAGCTGGGGTTTAGCCCGTCGCATGTGAGGAAACTCAGGCATGGGGTGATGTGAATGCAACGGAGCCGGAGCAGCACCCAGCCCAGGCCCATCTTCCATCACATCAGGACTCGTTCTGCCACCAAGGGATCCCACCCAGCCAAAACCCCGTACCTGTTGGAGCTACATCCTTCCCCTCTCCGCTTTCTTCGCTTCTGCGTAGGCCCCTCCTGGGCCGGCTGCTCTGGGAACCACCTTCTGGTATCTACAGCATGGTGCCAGACAGATCCTCCAACTTCAACATTCGTTAGCCGCCCCTCACTACTTTCCAGAACTATAATTAGTTTTGCTAATATAAAAGGCAGAAGAGATTCAGCCAAGCTTCAGAAGAGATAACACAGGTCAGAAGAGAAACAAAGGTTAACATTAAGAATGGCTCTTGCACATTAAAAGTCCTTATTTAACTCCATGTCCATGGATCCAAAATTAAAATCTGTGAGTCCACGGATAAGGAATTAAATCTCCCACACCCCCTTTTCTCCTCTTTATCAGGGAGGAAATACTACCTCCTGCTTTTGGGGATGAAGGAAGCAGGCAGAGGAGAAGCATCAAGGGCAGCACAGCAACCTGGGGAACAGCCTGTGCAGGGAACTGGCACCCCCACGTCCCCAGCTACCAGGGGGTTTCCACCCCTGGCAGCCCCTGCTCGTGCGCATCCCTCATACTTGTCCCACGCCTTTCCGCCCCTTCCCACGCAGCATTTACACCTCAAGCGATCCACAAGGTCCCCTCGCCATCACTCCAGCGACACGCCCTGGCTCCCACTCGCATCCACTTGCTCCGTAACCGTAGTCCAAACCCGCAGAGCCCATTTCCAAATCACAGCACCCAACCCCTTGCCAGCACACGAGATTTCTCTCTCTGCCTCCTGATCTCCTAAGAATTTGCTTATCTAGCAAGCCTTTAGCGGCACAATTTGCAAACGCTGTCCCCACTGCGCTTCCGGAGAGGCAGCTGCTGTGCCAGGGACCCGAGCCCAGTACTGACCTGATGGGAAGGAGCTTCTGGATGGAGCGGAGAGGGAGGAAAAGAGGGAAAAAAAGGGGGGGGGAAGGGACAGAGAATGGTCTCAGGTTTCACGTGTAGGAGAGGGGGAAAATGATAGAAAGGCAGGCTGGTTAAACAAGAACCAGCAACATGTCCTACTCCCAGCATGACATCATGAGGTCAGGGCTCAGCAGGGATGGCTGCAGTGGGAGGGGAGGTTCAGAGGGAGGGGGAAAGAAAAAAAAAATAAAAAAAAGAGAGAGAGAAATAAATAAAATAACCCAGCACCAAACTCCTCTGAGCCTCTGGCACTGGGGCAGGGTGGCTCTGGGTTCGGTGATGGTCTAACGGCAACCGCTGCTGGCTCTGCAGGCGGTGGTGATGTGAGCTGGAGGGGTCCCCCCTGCCACCTCGCCCCCCAGCGCCGCGGCTGATGGCCGGAGTGGCCCCCCCTTCCCCTGCCATCTGCCAGCACCGGGATCCAGCAGCTCCACAGCTCGGGCTCCCCGCCGCTGCCATCCGCACAGGCAGGGTGCGGGAGCTGCGGGGAGCAGCAGCGGCGACCGGGGCTCTGCTGACATGAAACCGGGTTTCTCAGCCTCCCCTCCACTTAAAACCCAAAGCAAAACCCTCGATATTCCCAGAGGGGCTCTCCCCATCCCCAGGCACGTGGCCTGGCCCTTTCCAGGCAGCCCTGGGCCAGAGGGGTCTGCAGTTGCTGAAGCAGCAGCCCCTGAGCCTGGTCAGACTTGGATCCACCAGGCAGGGGAAAAGGGAGCAAGAATCCCTCTGCTTCACCGTTTTTAAGATCAGGGCACCCCAAGGATGCTGCAGAGCTTTGAAACCCATCAACAACCACAGGGGAGAAACATTAGAGAGAAAATATTATCCGATGGGGGAGCGCAGAGCACCCCTCCAGTCCCTGTGCAAGACAGAGCAAGGCAAAAGCTGCAGGGTCTCTGGTTTTAGGATTCTTCCAGGTGTTGCAACAGGGGAAAGGTCCACGTCAAACCCCAGAAGCATCCAGAAGCCCGAACCGACCAGTCCCCACCTTCTTCACCGTAACAGGGCTGCTGGAGCTTCAGCAGCTCGGTTAGAAGCAGGCACTGAGGAGGTAAGCTCACGACAAAGCGAGGCAGCGTCTGGGGAGTTTCATAAGCCATCGCCTCCACGGCAAATCCCCCAAGCTCCTCCTGCTCAGAGGGAAACACGCACACAAGACCCGAGCTTCCCGGCTTTGGGAGCTCAGTTTTCCTTTTTCCAGCAGGGAAGCTGCTGTCTGCAGCCTGACATCCAGTGGGACCTAAGGCGAAACCCTCTGACGGGAGCTAGGCTCAAAGCACACGGGAAAAGAGCCCCTAAGGGAGCTCTGAAGACCAGCTCTCCCCAGCTTTCGGAGGCAGCCGAAGGCACCCAACGGCACAAGCAGCAGGGCAGGAACAGGCGCTCCCTCCACACAGCCAGCGGCACGGAGGCATCGGCAGATCCTGCCGGATCGTGGAGAAGTGCCAGGCCCGTTCCTGATGCGGGAGCAAACTTCAGGCTCATTCCTCACACAATCTGGGCCGCGCTCCGGCCCAGCAGGGCCCCCACCTGCCACGTCCACCTCTTTGTTCAGCTGTTTTCCAGGGTTATTGCTAGCCAACAGTATCATTTTCTCCCGAATGCCCAGCTCCACTCGATTTACCAAGAACCTGGGGGAGAGACGTGTGCTTCAGGCTTTCCAAAAAAGAGCTCGCACCTCCTGGTTCAGACCAAACAAGGAACGGATCGCCCCCAAAAGAAACTTTTAGCATGCACTCAGAAGAGGAAACGATGCTGGATGAGTGGCTGGCGGGGGTTCGAGTAATTAAGGCCTCAGTACAGCAAAGTGCAAAACACTATCGGTACAAAATCCAGGCGCACGGCACCTCCGGGAACAAAGTCTGCACCGAGGAATACGCCTGTGCTTGGTGCGTAACGGCCGCCCCCTCCCTGGGGTTTCGTCTCCCCCGACGTTAAGCAGCACTTAGCCGTTTTTCTGGGCAGGGTTTCTCTGCTTTCAAGGCACAGGCGCCACGTGCTCAAGCAATGGACGTGCCCCCAGCAGATGCAGTCCCTGCACAGGATGGAGGCTCAGGGGGTGTTTCAGGGTGCCCAGAGCGGCTTTCACAGCACCCCTGTGTGCTGCTGGCTGCAAAGGCCAGACCCAAAAAGCAACCACAGCTGCAGGATGTAAGGGACAGAAAAGACATAACAATGATGTGATCCCAGCCGAGTTGCACCAGCATTTCAGGCTTTTTTTTTTTTTTTCTTTTTTTTTTGTCATTTATTGAATGCAAACATGCTTGGATACCCACAGTAACAGCAAATGCTGGTGCCAAAACGGTTCCTGTGGGCAATGATCCGATAACCTGTCGCTTGAGGGCTGGTCTGTACAGAGCAGCTCATGGCCGTGCTTCCTGGCATGCCCCATCTCAAGGCCAAGGGAACAAAAGGGGTGGCATGATTCAATCCAGATCCGATTTCAATCGATCCCAGTACGCCTGGATGGCCATATATTCCCAGCAGCTGTTACCAAGGTGGGACAGAATGGCCCAGCAGCACTGGTTTTGAGGGAAGAAGCCATGCAGGTATTGTGGCCTCCAAACACGAGCACAGGCTCTGCTTGGACAGCCGACGCTCACAGCTGACCCACCGACTATTCGTTTCCAGTCCATTCTCTCCAGCACACAAATTCAGCTTTTGCTGGAATAAAGCATCCCTGGAACTGGGTCTGCTCGGGGATGCTTGTCTCCTCACAGCCTGTTCTTCCACTGTCAGTGAGCTCTGGGCAGGGAGCCTCCCACGCTTCACTGCTCCATCCCCCTCCGATCACGCCGTTGCGAGGCCCAAGCTGTCCTGCTTCGATGGCTCCGGTGGGGTCCCGCTGTGGCAGGTCCCCCTTCTCCAGCCAAGATCTCAGCCGCTGAACCGGCTCTGCTGCAGCGGCCGGCGGGTAACCGGTATGCTCCGAGAGTGCAGCATGGCCAGAAACCCCAGCAGGGCTGGTTCACCCTGCTCCTGCGGCCGGGCCGGATAACGCACCAGCAGAAGGTGGCATGGTGGGATGCTCAGCGGGGCTCACTAAGCCTGGCTGTCAGCTCACTGACAGATGGGGAGAGAATGGTCACTTTCAGGTGCTCCAAGAGTTTAATTATTAATTTTTCCCAATGAAATCTACTGCCTCTGGGGAGGCACGCTGCCTCTTGCCCCAAGAGGAGCCTGTGCCCTGCTGCTGACATGCCTTGGAAAGGGCTCCGCCGGACTGTCTGTCCTTCCTTCCTTCCTTCCCCCTTTCCTTTTTAGTTTGCTTCTAGCACATGAAAAGGCTCTCTGGGGGTACCAGGTAGAAAATAATACTCTGCCAGGGTGCTCCACGGGCCATTTGAAACCCTCGGCATTGTTTTCCCTGCTCCAGGCGGCAGCAGGGGATTAAAACTTCAGCCATTATGCGCATGTTTTGTGCTCCATTGTGCTCCGCTCAGCCGTCCCTCCGCATTAACATCTAAACAGGTCGCACAGTCCAGCCAGAGCCGGGTCTGGGCATCTCCCACTGCAGCAGCTTCACGGGGGCCACGGTCCCTTCCTCCCCATACACCCAACCACCGGACCGGTGCCGAGCGAGCTGGATGTTTCCGCAGGTCAAGCGGGAGCGGAGGACAAACGCAGGGCGCTGGCAGTGGTTTTCTGAAGGGCCAGGGCAATCCCATCGCCTGCGGTTCTCCCACGTGGCGTGGCAAAGCCATCTCTGCGGGCCAGGAGCAGGATCCCTTCCCGAGGGGAACAGGCAGGCCCTTCTCATCCTCGTTCGGGAGGCAGCACGTCAATGCTTATTACTGCAGCTCACTGCAGCAGCCGTTCCCCTTTGCAGAAAAAACCCCAAACCAAGGGCAGCAAACGCCTCGGCTGAACTGGCTGCTGCGCTGCATGCCTGCACAAGCCAGCCAGCACCGTTTCGGTTCAGCTCGAGGAGGAGGAGCGCCGCTTGAAACCCCTTCCTGGCTCCATTTCCTACGGGAGAGCGAGCAGACAGAGAGCTGGTGACGGCACAAGGCCCAGCGTTTGTACCGAGCGGGTAAGCCAGTGCGGCACAGCACTCCGACCCCGTCCGCCAGCACGGCAACACAAACAGGCCTCGCTCGGATGCCCCCAACCACACCAACGGGGAGAAGCTATCCCCCAGCAGAACTAGCTGGGACGAGGCAAACGCAGTGGCAAATCCCAGCCACCAAACCTGGAGCCAAGGCCATCCTTCTGCCCAGACCCAGCCCTGGCACACCTAGAGGTTTTGCTGGCAGAACTCACGCGGCGTGGGCTAAAAACCGTGGGAGGGGGAGCAGAGAGCAGCAAAATCCTACTCCAGACCAACAAACAAGGCCAGCAACTGCAAAAAAAATGGGAGTTTTTTTGCATTAGCACAACTGATTTCGGTCAGGCAGTATATATCTATTTCTATAAATAAATTATATAAGCTGTATCTGTGCAAAAGGGCTCACCAGCTAAAGCCCTACTGCCGGGAACAAGGTGCCTGTGTTCCCGGAGCATCCGATGCAACCCAGCCCCGTTCTGCCAGGGCAGGCGGAGGGACAAAGATCTGTGCCCAGCAGCACTATCTTCCCCTCCTTTTTAAACGCTGCCTCCTATTTCACACACCCTTATTGCCACCACCTTAAAATTTAATAAAGAAAATACATTTTCTCCCCATCAAAAAACTTCCCCTCGCAGCATCCCCAGCTGCAGTCTGCCTACTGCCTCCCATTTTCAAGGAGGATTGAAGTTTGGAGGCCGAATTATTTGCTGCAGGATGGATGTAGGTAGCTCTTGGGTTTAGTACTGTACAGATATCCCCAGAAAACAGAAAAAAAAAACCCAATCCATGTTACTCTCACACAGCACGTCAACCCTCCCGGACCAGGGAGCGGCATCCATCAGCCTGGGCTGCCCCGTCATTTCAAGCATCATCTCCGAACGCTCTGGGCAGAGGCTGGAGCTCCTCATCGCTGCAGAGCCGAGGGGGACGGGAAAGAAACAATCTTCTTGCCACTTTCAGTCTGTAAATGCTGGCTGCAAAGAGCTTGAACCCTCTTTTTTATATATATATATAAGACAGATTTATGATGGAATAATTAAAGTAATTAAAAAACATGCTCGCTTTGTTCTGCACGCTTGCTCTGTCCACCTATGGTGGCTTCTTGGGGATCCTTCCCTGCTGTTTGGGTCACACGTGGCAACAACAAACCCCCCCAGATCTCCCTCCGATGCATCAGGGGGACAGAAAAAAAGGAGAGAATAACCTTTACGGCGAAATAAAAAGAAAGGGCTGGTGTCAGACCCAGAACTGGCAGGTATCACCACTGAAACAGGTTACGCTCATTTTTTATCCTTCAGTAGGCTTTGCAACGGCAAGTGAGTCTTGAAAAGCAAGAGCCAAAGCTAAAATCAGCTGCGAAGGGAGGGGGGGGAGGAGACGGTCTCTCACCAACACGCAGCAAACACACAGATTCCCCCTGCCGGGATATGAATAGCTAGCTCACAGATTTCACTGAATTCAAGCAAAAACAGATGCTTCATCAGGAAACGGAGCAGGAAACTCAGTCCTTCCCCGTCCCCCCATCCCTGCAATCAGGTGCAAATCCAGGGCGAGGAGCCTGGCAGCCCTGTCCCCGTCCCAAGCTCCCATCCCGGTGCAGAGCACAGCTGCCACGCAGAGACAACACATCCTGACCGGAGGCTGGCTGGGGATTAAATTCCCATACGTTTAACAGAATTAAGTCTCTACCATCTGCTAACTTCTGGAGATATCAAAACAAACAAGTGGTGGATGAGATCCAGAAATCCCAACAATTTGGCTGGCCTGAAAAATTAAGTTTTTAAACACTGGCAGGCATTTTTGTAGCCACGATCAGCATAATGCAGCCTCAATGTCAACGTAGAGAGGTTTTTGTTACCATGTTTACCAGTATGACCAGGCTGCACACCGGTCTAGGCAGACAAGGGCTTGGTAGTTCTGGGCAGACATTTCATGGAAGAATGACCAGGATCTCCCCAAGCATTCGGCCTAACAACCCTCCCCTCACCTGGGATCGTTTCCACCTTGTGATGAGCAGTTACCAGTTATCTCCATCCTGGCGCATTTCGTGCTGGTTTCATCATGCTGGGTTTTACAACATAAAGTTTCTAAACTCAGCCAGGACACCCCGTTTATTCTAGCAGTATAAACAGAAAATCTGCCACAGAAGACGCCAAAAGGAAGGGAACACAGAGTTCCCTCGCTCCCATTGCACGCTGCGACGGCCCCACGCCATAACGGTGCTCGCTTGCTATTAGCGCATTATTATTTTTATAGTACCCCCGATGTGTGCTTAGGTACTTGATGGTACAAATAAATTAAAGCCCTAGAAAATATCTTGCAGGGGGCAATTCCGTGTTACCAAAAGGAGGGACTAGACCCAGGAGAACCCAATCAGGGTGGAATAAACCCAGAAAACGAGAGACGAACGTGGCTCCTGCAAGTTGATGAGAGCTTTGGGCACTGCTGGTACGTACTCCTGGTCGATTCAGGAGGTCCTGAGCTACCTCCACACCAGCACCACCTCTCCAGCAGCTAGAGCCTGGCATTTCTGCACGGTCGCACCAGTTCAGAGTGGTCGCTATGCACTGGGGCCTGCTCACACAGGCCAGGCTGCGGGATTAACACCAGGAGAAAAAGGGCTGGCAGAGCTTCCCGATTCTCCGATTCTCCTGCTGCTCCTCAGACCCTGACCAGGAAAACTCGGGGGAAGGAAATCTTTGGGAAGCCCCTCTGCCAGTCCTCCTGCCTCTGGGTAATGCCAGCACAGCCACACGTGGGACATTTTTTTTCACTCCTCAGACACACTAAAAATACCTCCTTTGAGCAGCTGCTTCCACAAACAAGGCTCAGTTCTTAACGCATTGCTTAAAACCTAAGTATTGAGGCTATCAGACTTCCCCTGCTCGCCTTCTAGGGAAGTCTCTTTGTATTAAAGTAATTGTGGGACGGTAATCACAGCCCCCAAGGGCTGCCTGTTACCTGATGACATGCAGGCACCAGCAGCGAGGAATTAAGGGACTTCACAGGGGCAGAGGCCAAGAAATGGGAGGAGAAGAGGGAAAAGAAACTGGGTTTGAAAGGAAACAACATATTCTTACTACTAACCCACACTCCCCCCCAAAAAAAACAGGAGGCTCATAAGGAAGTGGCCAAGACCTGTCAGAAATAGCCCCACTGAAATGCTCATCTTACCCGCAGAATGTCCGCTCCCTGCCCCTTGGCATCCTCCTCCCAAGACTTCAGAAAACACCCCCAGCCCAGGGCCAGCTCGCTGCCCACAGTCTCAAAGTGGGCCAGAGTCCCCTGAACCTTGCTGGGCACCTCCAGAAGCGACAGCAAGAACCTGCTGTTAAGTCTTCGCTGTTCCCACTTTCTTCCTTGCTGGAAGTCAGGGTGGCCCTAGACCCCCGATCCAGGATGCTACCCACATCTCTGCAAGGCTTCTCCTGCATCTGGAACCACACCAGACCCTCCTACAGAGCTTCCTGATACCTCCCAGCCACCCCCAAAGAGGCAGACAGCTGTTCCAGGACCCGAAAACACATAGGCTACATTACCAAGGTTGCAACAGGATCCTCTCCAGACCTCCCAAGTTCTCTTCCCCCAAAAACCGGTGTAATAGCGAGATTCCCTCCTCCCAAAACCCCAAACCGCTGGGCAGCTGCAGCACTGCTCGTGCCAGGACACAGGGGTGTGATAAGAGACCCACACGCCCCATTCCCAACCACCATCCTCAGGACAGCGGAACTGAGAGAAACCAGAGGGGACCTAGACAGCCCAAAGCCCCCCCCTCCCGGCTTCTTATTCACACGGCCGCTCCTCAAAAACTGGAGGAGCCAGAAAAGCCCCCCAGGAACTGACACCACCTTATTTGTGAGATGTTACAGCTGAAGAACTGGGGGGATGCCTGCCAGACCCCCTCCGAGCCCCATGGGGGACCGGGAAGGCTCTGCCCCCCTCCTCAGCACCCCCCAGGCAGGGAGCGGGAAGGAGCTTGGTCCCAGGAGCTCTGCAAGGGAATGACAACAGCCCCTTCCAGAGCTGGGGAGAGGCAGGATCGGGCCCTCCCAGGGGCTGGGGGGCAGGTGAGCAGCCGCTGCCCCCCCTCCGAAGCCCACCCAGCTGAAGAGGAGCTGCAGGTCTCACCCTGCCCCGAACTATAGGGAGGCATGACCAGAGCCCCCCAGTATTCCCAGTGACGTGAGGGTGGGGGGACGAGCCCAGGCGTCCCCAGGAGATGCAAGTGGGCGCTGCCAGCCCCTCCGCTGCTGGGGAGGGAGGGGGACGTGACCAGGCGACACAGGGGAGAGGAGCCGCGACCAGCCCCCCTCCCCCAAAAGCCCTCAGGCCCGGGGGAGGGATTCGCTCAGCCTCCCCTGCAGCCGCAGGGGAACACGACCGCGGCCCCCCCCTCAGATTCCCGACGGGAAGAGCTGTTTGGCTCCCGCGCCGCGTTCCGAGGGGGCCGGGGCTGGATGGCCGCCAGGCTGCCGCCACCACAACCGCCCCCCCGCCAAATCTCCTCAGGAGGGCGAGGCCGGGCGGCACCTCCCCGCCAGGCCCGGGAGGGGGGCGGATGCCCGTTACCCCCCCCTCCACGGGGGGAAGGGGGTGCCCGTGACCCCGCCCCACGGCCGAGGGGGAGGGGCCGCCCGTTACCGCCGCGGGAGGGGGGCGCCCCTCACGCACCCCCGGTCCCAAGGAGGGAGGGGGGCAGGACCGTCCCCTCCTCACGTCTCACGGCCCGCTCCGGCCGGGGCGGCCCGCGCCTCCCCCATCGGTGGCCGGGCCCCCCACCCCCGCACCCGTCCCGTGCCGTGCGCGCCGCGGGGCCCGGTGGCGGCGGTACCTGCTGCGGCGGGGGGCTGGGGGGGGTGGCCGGCTCCCGCCCAGGCCCCTCGGCGGCGGCCGCTTCTCCTCAGCCACTTCCTGCTTGGCTCGCGCCCCCCGCCCTCCGCCGCCGGCCGCTCGCGCGCTGCGCTCCCGCCCACCCGCGCACAGCGCCATTGGCCGCGCCTCCCGCCACTCGCCAGCGCCCGCGCTCCGATTGGCCGGCGGCGCCGTCGCTCTCGGGCGGTCGCGACGGTTCGCACTCGCCGTTGGCGGAGCGGACGGCGACTCACGGATGGGCCCCACCCCCTTCGGAGGGCGCTCATTGGGGCGCGGGGGTGCCAGTCAAATAGTGGTCCCCGCCCACACCGCGGCCCTAGCTTTCTATTGGTGGTTGGCCCTGGCTCGCCCGCGGGGCAGCCTCGCTGCTTATTGGCTGGAGGCTTTGCTCGTCAAGTCGGCCCGCCTCCTCCCGCTTTCCATTGGTCAAACGAGGCTGTCCTTCAAGCACGGCTTCCGGCAGGTATTGGCGACGGGGAAGGTCCATCAGGGCGTCTCCGAACGCTTGTTTTCCTATTGAGCAAGGGACCTGTAGCTCAACGCCAGAGCCCGCCCCTCCGCCAGTCCCATATGTCGGAAGCTCTGAGGTGGTTCAACCGGCTTCACCCATTTGCTGGGACTCAGGGAGGGGCCGCGCGCCTGCCCCGCCCACCCCATGCAGCACGTCACACAGCAGGCCCAACCCATTGGTGAAGAGCCTTGTCATTCCGGCGCGCCCCGGCCTCCGTGCTCCCCGATTGGCTGGCATGCTCGCCAATCCGCCGAGATACAGCCCCACGGCCTTTGAGGCGCCTGGCCGTCACTTAACATAAACGCCCGCCCTCCCCCCCGATCGCCTCCGCACGCCGTTGGTCCCTTCCCCAGCCCCGTGACCTGACAAAGCCGAGCCACCGCCCAGTGATTGGCTGACTCTGCCGCCCGTCAACCGCTAAGGCATACCCCCTCCCGCCTCACTGTAAACATCCCGGGGCAGCAGCGGAGCACGCTGGGAGGTGGCGCAGGGGGCGGGGCTTGGCACTGCGGCCCCGCCCCCAGACACGTGTGCAAGGGGGACCCGGCGCCCAGTGCCCCCAGCACAGAGACGTGCCGGGGCCCAGTGCCCTCAGTACAGGAGAGACCCAGGGCCCAGCCCCCTCCAATACCGGGAGTGCCAGGGCCAGTTCCTCCCAGTACAGGGGATTCCATGGGACCAGTTATGCCCCCATGCCAGGGAGTCCTGGGGCCCAGTATCCGCCAGGGTGGGGCAGTCCCAGGGCACAGCCTCCCCCGGTCCAGAGGATTCTGTGGGCCCAGTATGCCCCAGTTTCAGGGTGACCCAGGGCCCAGCCACCCCCTCCAGTGCAGGCAAGACCCAGGGCCCCGTGCCCCCAGTGCAGGGGGAACCAGAGGCCCCCCAGGAGGGCCCCAGCCTGCCCCCCCACCAGGGTCAACCCCACCGAGGCGCCGGGACAGAGACGCCTGTGGAAAGCCTTTATTGCCCCGTTACAGCAGCACCCACCTGCTCCGCACTAGCCGCGGCCCCCCAGGCAGGCAGCCCACTCACCCCACGGCCGACGGCAGCAAGCCCCGGCCCCGTGCCCTCAATTTTTCTCCTCCTCCTTTTTGTCCTTGCTGTCCTTGGAGGCCTGAGAGGCCAGGGAGCCCATGGCGTTGCGGATGGCCTCGTTGTTGGGGTCCACGCCCGGCAGGTTCTCCAGCACACTCTGCAAGAACTCGGGGTCCTGCATCACATCGTAATCGTCTTCCTCCTGCAGGAAGAGGGAGAGGAGTTGGGGACAGGGGAAGAGGGCACAGGGAAGGGATGGGATCCCCTCCCAGGGACAAAACCTGACCTTAGCGGGTTCGGAGGTATCCATGGCTGTGCTGCTGTCCACCTCTGCTGCCTCCGCCTGGGCAAACTCTGTCGGAAGGGAGGGGCAGCTGAGGACGGAGGATTTACACCCCCACGGCCCCCCAGAGCCACCCCTGCGCCCACCCCACAAGCGTTCGGGGCGGTCTGGGCTCTGCCCAGGTGACAAAGCCCCACTCTGGGGTGTGGGGGCTGGTGGTTCCAGCCCAGCGGCAGAGGAGCTGCCCCTTGGCTTCCCTCACCTGCTCCCTGCAGCGACATCTGCATGGCATAGGCGATCTGCTCCTCCTCCGTCATGCTGCTGAGGTCAGGCAGCCCGGCCCGGCCAAACTCCTGCTGAGTTATCGTCATCTTCAGCAGAGCATCGTCTGAATCTGCACAGACAAAACCCACGCTCAGAACACAGCCGGGGTGCCGCCCCACACGCCGTCCCCTCGCACGCACGGCCTCGCTGGGGAAGTGGTCCCCGCAGCGTCAGAGGAGCACACCCACCTCCATTCAGGAGTTTCAGCCAAAGCAGAGGCAAGTCCCCAGCGCTGAACTGCCTCCCCCCCCCCCCCGCCCCCCCGAGACCCTGTGGCAGAAACCGCCTCTCGCCTCGCTCCCCAGCGACGCTGGGAACAGCCACGCCGTACAGAGGGGTCCCACCACAAACGGTGCTGCAATGGGCGCCCTCGCAGCAATGAACACTGCCATGGGAGCCAGTCCGCCGGACGGACACCCTCCCCGGGGAACATCCCGCCTGTCCTGCCACCTGCTTTGTTCCCTGCTTAGCTCCTCACCATCCCCACCAGTGGCTGCGATCCCAGCCTCGGCCGCAGAGGCGGCCGCAGCCCTCCTGGCCTCCTCCTCTTGCCGCTGCCTCTGCTCCTCCATGGAGACACGCAGAGCCTGCAGAGACAGGAACCGGCAGGGAGCTGAGCGAGGCAGCGCTCAGACAGAGCGAGCTCGGCACCCGCAGCCGCCTTCCTCCCCGCTTCGCTCACCAGCGCCAGCTCCGGGTCCGCGCTGGGGTCCACGCCGAACTCGAAGTCGCTGGCGCCCAGGCCCAGCATGGCACCTCCCTCCCCGGCCAGGATGGGGGAGCTGATCAGGGCATCGGCCAGGCTTGGCCCCGGTGGCACCGTCACCAGGTGGGAACCGGTGCCGTCCTTGCCGTTTAAGGTGTTAATGAAGGCGGTCAGCTTGTCCGTGTTGGCTTCCTAGGGCCAGAGAGAAAGGCTGGGACTAGAGCTTGGCCTGGCTCCCTCTGGCTCTGTGAGAGGGCAAGCCGACGGCTCCGCACGCCCCGCGTCTCTGCGCTATGAGGGAGCCAACAGCCACAAAACGGAGAGGTGTTTTCCCAGAGGAAACGCTACTCTCCACATTAGCGCTTTTACTGGGGCAGCTGCTGAAGAGACCGAGGCTCAGAGAACTGTTTGTATCCTCATGCACCCAAGCAAGGGCTCTGGGCTGGACAGGATATAAAATCCTGCCTTGGATCTTGTGCCAGAAACACAGCAGAAGTCTCACCTCTTCTCCAAAATTGATGATGTCAACGTTGACTTTCTCTTTCTTAAGACGCTTCGCCAGTTTCACCAGCTGCAATGAGGAAACACCAGGGCATTAGCTCCGCTTTTGGCTCTTACCCATGCTCAGCTCATCAGAAACCAGACAATAGCACTTAGGATTCAGTCCTGGAGGCACACAGCCCACAGGCAGCCCCCCAGTTTCCAGCCCTCCCAGCACGGACGCATGTGAGGTATTTCACCTCTTTCAGTGGGACAGGAGCTACGGCGTAGTGCCCGAGGTCCTGCGAGGTGGCACAAGCGAGGCAGCTGCTCCTGCCGAAGCAAGTAACCGTCCCCACTGATGGGGACAGCAAGAGCCTGGGACAGGCAGCATCTCACGTTTCTGGCCCGTTCTTTCACAGAGACCCAGAATATCTGGATTAATTTCACTTGTGTTATTTGAGGTGCCAGCAGAACAGCATCTTCCCAAGTCTTAGAGCATTGTTTCTGCACAGGGACACAGATTTCTTCCTGCAGCTCCTCAGGCAAAAAGCCCAACGTGGTTTAGGTGACGGCCACAAGCCATGAGGCGCAGGACACAGCGCAAGCTCCCTCTGCAGTTCTGTCCTTGGCTCAGGCCTGGCTGTGCCCAGGGATCCGGCCTTCCCTCTCCCTCCCTCTCCTCCCTGCTGAGAGCCGCTCTGCTGGAGAGGTAAATAGGCGCCCTCGCTGGGGTATGGCGCCTTACTTTCAGAACTGGGCAGGGAACAAACAATAACCCCGATTTACGGTTCAAGGTAGAGCGTGGAGCTGAGCCAACATATTTTCCTTTGGCCGTTACTCACATCTTTCTCATTATCTTCTACAGGGCTCCCAACAAAGGCGATGATTCGCATCTTATGGTTCTTGCCTTGGCGATGTTTTAAAGCCAGCTGCAAGACAGAAGTCATATTGTACTTGAAAGACAGTTCTCGGGAAAAAGAGGTGGACAGTTGTCACCCCTGATACTTTTCCTATTACGCATGAAAATTTAGGCTAAATGCCAGCAGAAACTGCGCAGTAACGAGCTTCACCAAACTGTCCGCAGCAGGCATGTCTCAAGGGCCTCCCCTTTGCTGGCAGTTATAACTCAGCTGGGAACAGTCTGTTGGCAGAGAGACAGTGTGGGACAGAGCAAAGAAATGGGACAAAAGGGTGGCCACGTCCTGGGGGACGCTCCTCAGCTGGGTGCTGCTCTCCCCAGGGTGGGAAGGCCTGTGCAGCTCAGCTGGACCCCTGTGAGGCAGCTGCCAGGTGCCTCTGAAGCAAACCAGGACCACACTATAGAACTTCTGAGCTTTTATATTGGGTTCTATAAAGGAGGTTTCACCTGTGTTTTGCAGACGAGGAAACTGAGGCAAAACCAAAACGATTTGCTCAGGACTGTTCAGCCACAGAGGCAGGGAAAGATGCCCTGTACCTGCGCCATCAACAGGGCAGGTAACTTAAGAGAGACACTAAGGCAAAAGGAATTACAGAGAAAGGTGCAGACTCACTCGTGAGGAACCAAGACCACTTACGTGAGCAACTCTGATCCCTGTGCAAAAGGTAATTTTCCCTTTGGGTTGCACCGTGTGTAGCTTTGAAAGGATCCGGCCTGTGTCTGGAGTGAGCGTGGTCAACACTTCACAGTTACTGCAACAAAAACATGCTCATCTTAGCGACCTCTTCTTTGTGAATTTCTTTGCCAAACCCTTTATTTGCTATGGGGGTAAGAAAAGCCCTTCCTGCACTACGCCTGCAGCCGTGTACGCTCGGAGAGCCCGCCAGCACTCGGCTCTGGTGGGTCAGTGTGTACAGGGAGCAAGACTTCTAGCCAGGTTTCCAAAAAATACCCAACCCAAAGTAATCTGCCTGCATGAAGGCTTGTGTGTGTGTCTGTCCCCTGCTCCAGCAACCTTGAACCCACTGGCCAATTTTAATCGACTCTGGCGAAGAGGGAGCTCACAGAAGCACCAAAGTCCTACAGACTTAAGGAAAACGGAGGAACCACTCTCCTGGGGCCACCCATGAGCTACAGTGACAGCTCAGCCTTTATCTGCCACCCTTTGGGACACAAGGCCACAAAAGGATGGGTCTGGCAGACCTCCCGAGATGGAACATACCCTGGCACTGCAGGAGCGAGCCCAGGCAGCTACAGACTGGTCAGGAACCAGGTTTTCTGGTCAGGAACCAGGTTTTCCCGTACTAGTCCTCCCAGAAGAACTGGTTTGGTTTTAGACTGTGCTGTTGCTACCCTGTTTTGCAACACTCCCCTGTTCCTTCTCCCTGCGCTCTCCCAGGGGGGTCCCCAGCCGCTCTTTGCCTGCTTGCCGGGAGCAGTGGCCCCCTGAGGCCAGTTCCCCCCCCAGGCGTACTTGGCTAAGGTGATGAGCCCCACGTTGTTCTCGGGGTTACTGCGGGTTTTTGAGTGGCACACAATGTTGACAGCATCTTGCTGGGCTTGCAGGCGAGTGGGTAAGAAGTCTCCATTCCTCATGTACTCGCTGTTGTCAACACTGAAACACAGAGAGGAGGGCGTCAGCTTGCAAAACAGTTGAGGTTTATCCCCAAAACATGCTTTTTGGGACAGCACACCTAATGTCACACAGCTGGGGACACGCAGTGGGACACAGACATTTCCTGGGGCAGAGAGACGAGTTGTCTCTGCATTTCCCTGAGTTTTAAGATCAGATCTGACCTTTGGGTCACAGGCCAAACTCCAGCCTGGAGCTGGAAGCTCCCACTCCTCGCTGAAGAGTGCAAGGGGTGACTGCAGCCAGACACAGCCTCAGACCCACGTCTCCTCAATGCCTCCTTCCATGTCCACAGCAAAAAAAAAAGCCACAAAACACCACTCTATGGTAAAGTACAAAGCTCCGTGCTCACTGCTGCCATGGGGTTTTCATCAGGATGAAAAGCGGCTTTCCCAGGGCAGGGACAGTGGGCGCTTTTCAAACCCATCTCTGCTCCGGTGTGGTGCCGTCCTCAAAGTGACATGGTGACGAGCTGAACCCCTGAGCCCCACAGCCCAGCCTCAGCATCCTACACCCGCAGCCGGTGTCAGGGCCTGCACAAACCGCACGGCACGAGGCCAACAGTGCCCCGCAGCGTCTAACGGCAGCACCCACATCACCACATGGCTGTAACTAAATCCCCACCCTCTCTTCCATCAGCAATTAAATATAGCACACAGCAGGCAGGAGAAGCCCCTCTCTTATGCCAGCCTTCAGGAAAGCGACCCTGGGAAGGAGGCAGGACTAGCTAAATAAGAGCTCGAGGGTTTGTTTTGCCCCCAAATTAAGACTTCCCGAAAGAGTACTCCCAGAATTTCTTAGTTTTAACACCAAAGAATCTACCTGAGACCATTTCCCTGACTGTGCTCAGGCTCACACTGGGCCGCCTCTCCTCCGACCCATACCAAGTACCCCAACACAAGGCGGGGAGTGAGGAGGTGGCAGTGGCCGAACTTCACCTCAGGCACAAAGACACACCATGACCTGGCTGAGGCCATCTGAACCGCAGCTTACTATTCCCAGAGCAATAGAGAATTCCTCCCACTCTCCAGGGCAACAACATTTTAATACCCTTCAACGTGAGTAAGCAAAATACCACCCAGAGAAAACATCAAGGACTTTGATATATACTGTCAGTGAGTCAGGCTGTGGTAACAGCCTCATCCAAACAGCAGCGGGACACGTACAGAGCCAAGGAAACAACAGAACCTGGGCAGATATCGCTGGGTTTCTCTATCGTGGCCTTCTTAAGGACCAAAACCAACAAATAACAGGACTGTAGCTGCTGTGGCAATAATGACCCATTCGAGTTCACCTCCACTGCCAGCCCTGGCTGTGTTTGGCACCCAGGGACAAGACCCTCTTGCCACAACACCAATGTTGAGCAACAACAACAGAGACGACAGCTGCTTCGCGCAGGACCACCGCAGCCCCGCCGCACCCCAGCCGTGTGGGGCAAGGCCCCCAGCCCGAGGGGCTGACCCAGCACCCTAGCAGGGCTGGGGCTGAGCAGTCCGGGGCTGCGTCCCAGCTACCTGCCCTGGCTCTCCCCCACCACAATGTGACCCCAGTTTGTGTCACAGAATTGCCTGACACTGCGTTACACCAGAGCCCTGTTGCAGCCACCTGCCACATCCCTTCATCGGGGTCTCCTCTGCCCCCCAGCAGCCCCCTCTGCCCCATGCCTTGCCAGCCGGGGCCTACAGTGGCTCCTTCACCCTGCTCTCGCCTTCTCACCCCCCTCCACCCTGCTGGCAGCCTTCCCCAACATCCCCCACACTGCCCCATCTACCCCAACCCACCCTGTCCCATTTAACCCCCTTCCCACCCCATCCCATATACTCATCCTACTTACCCCCACTCCCCTCCTCGGGGCCATCCCATTTACCCCTCCCACCCCATCCCATTTACCCACCACACAACCCCCACCCTGTCCCATTTATCCTCCCACACCCCAGTCTGTCCCATTCAACCCCCCCTTCCCCACCCCAGCCCAGCCCATACACCCCTCGTCCCATTCACCTCCACTGCTCCCACTGCCCGTCCCATTTACCCCCCTCCCCACGCCAATATGTCCCATTTAACGCCGCTCTCCCCCCACAGCCTGTCCCATTTACCCCCTTCCCCACCCCAGCCCGCAGCTCCCCCCTCGAGCACCCAACCCCGTCACCCCCGCCCCAAGCCCACCCTCTGCCCCCACCCCAGTTTCCCCCGCGGCCCGGCCCGGCCCGCGATGACTCAGGGAAAGCGGCGGCGGGGCCTGGCGCGGGCGGGGGGCGGCAGAGGGGGGTGGGGGGCGCGGGGAGCCCCCGCCGCCGAGGCCCGGCCCGCCGCTCACCACACCATGGTGCTCTCCAGAACCATCTTGCCTCCTTCCCTCAGAACCGGCCCAGCTCCGACCCAACAACGCGCTCACCCATTGGCTCTACGCTACCGGCCAATCCTCGCTTTCCGTCTTGCGAGGTGCGGCGCGGCGCGGGGCACGCTGGGAGCTGCAGTCCCGGCCAGGCTGCCATGGCCGGGGCGGGGAGCGTGCCACCAGGCCCAGGCCCACAAAACCCCACCACCACTCAGGGGACCGTCCCCTCCCTCCGCCACCGCCATCACGGGGAAGAAACGTGGAGTCCCCACCAGGTCCTTGCCCCGGGGATCCCCGCAGACCCCCCACCCCCGGGACCCCCCCCACCCCCCGGGACCCCCGGACAGAGGAGGCAGACGGGCAGGTTCAGCAGCACACTGTATTGCGCGTCCCACACAGCGTGGTTCCAACAGCGGACGAGGCCACAAGCGTTACAGAGCCGAAAGGACAACGGTCACGCGCGGCACGAGCTGCTCCCGGGGAGGGGGACATGGCTCTGCCCCTCCCGGGGGTCCCAGCAGTGACAGCGGCGACGCCGAGGCCCACCAGGACACGAGGGGTCCATCCACGCTCCATCCCACCGCCCGGCGTCGAGGCAGCGGCGGCTGCTGCCCGGTGGGGCCGGAGAAGTGATGTCCCCTCCCTGTGCTGGAAAAAAGCCGCTCAGGTGTTTAAAAAAAAAAAAAAATTAAGAGGTGAAAACCCGTCGTCGCCTGGCACTTTGAAACACGCGCACACAAAAAAAAGCAGTTCTGAAAACCCATTACAAAGCAGAGGTCAATATATAAACGCCACCCCCCCCACCTCCCTACTCACTGAGTAACTATCCCCAGGAAAAGAAAAAAAACCCACCACTTAAATACAACTTCATAAATATTAAATCATGGAAAAAATTGAGACTTTTGTTTTCTTCCCTCCTGGGAAAAAAAAAAAAAAAAAGAAAAACAGACACAAACAAATACGGGTTAGGAGGGAAGCTAAGGAACAAGTGTCTAATATAGACAGTTACTCCAGCTATAAAGTGTAACCTGCCGGGTGGAGTTGGAGGCGCAGGCAAGGAGGAGGAGGAAGATCCAGCAGATCCTCCCACTCATGGGTCTCATCCCGACGTTAATCGGTGCCGAAAGGTTTGAGAGCCCTTGAGAACCCAACAGATTGTGAACAGCAACCGTCCTCACGCTCCACCAACCCCCTGGGGATCCGGATACCCAGAGTAAGGCCATTCCGCTTGGTATTTTGGAAAAAAAAGTAATAGAATTTACAAAAAAAAAAAATTTGCTTTTTCTTAAAAAAATATTAGCTTGTGTCGCATCCACTTTAAAAGGTTGAAGTGGAAGGTGGGAAGAGACTTGGCTCTGAAAAAAAAAAAAAATCCCTTTCTACACCACTACATTCTTTGTTTCCTTAGCAATCATTGCTAATTAGTATAGAAACCCCTTGCACTACCACAAGGGCAAGCTTTAAATTACTTTTTTATATATATATAAAAAAGAAGAGAGGATTCTAACCCACCAGGAACACGGGGAAGAGTCACTTCATTTCTTTAAAAAAAGCATTTAGTGAAAATAAACATCAGTCCAACATCTGCTCTGAGATCTCTAGAGAAGCGCCTGCAGCCGGCGTGGGCCAAGCGGCACCGCGGGGAGACAGCAGCAGAACGATCCTCCCCTTCCAGCTCATGATCTGGTTTAAAACCGGACTCAAGATGCCCCATCCTTGCGCGGAGGCAGATGTCTGGCCCATTTCGGTAGGAATCTCGGTTTCCAGCCGCCGGCAGCACCGGTGTCGACTGTGATACAGGCAAGATATCAAAAGGGAGCCGAGCTATAAAAACGGAAGGGATTCTGCACGCGGCGCCCGCAGCATGACAGAGGGCAGGCGAAGGGATCGGAGCAGGCTGGGTTTGGTCCATTTGCTTAAGAAATACTTCTAAAAAAGTGTGCCCCTTACGAAGATCTCCCTTCACCTGCGACTCCCTGCTTGGCGGGGAAGGAACGAAAGGGCTTTGTTTAAAAACCGGGGGACACAAAGCAATCCAAAACCTCCCTGATGTCGGAAAAGCTTCGCACATTCCAAGTCCTCCGAGCAGCGCAGCACCTAGCTCTCCTCAGCGCTGTCTCGGGACGATGCAAGGTGGGGAACAGAGGAGGGTACAGCAGCCAGGAGCGGCTGGCGGGGGAGAGGAGCTCATCCATGGTCAGCACAGCCTCTGCTCCCCCTTCCTGCCCCTCTCACATGGGATGCTTTCTGGTGGAACACTGAAAAAAAAAACCCTATTCATTAACAACAAAAAAATTACTATATTGCAGACTAAAAAGAAGTGATAGGACTGAATTCAGGAAAACATTTAAATTAAAAACGTTTTTAAAATACAAAATAAAACCACATTGCTCTGTCGCAAACTGCCCCAACGAGGCTCTAATGCCCGTTTCCCTCCCAGTGACTCCAAAGAGTCGCCCTTCTCGCACGGTCTGTGGTGTCAGCATTGGAAGCAGCTAACTCCCTGAAAGTCAGATCCCTTTTCCAGAGGGTTTCAGCCCACGCAGAGCAGTTCCTCCTCCTCCTCCCGACAGCCAGCTTGGCTCCTGCCAGGCTTCAAAGGAAGGAGGACAGCGGGGACACAGTGGTGGGCTCTGCTGCAAGGAGGCTTCCAGGTGTCCGAGGCTCAGCTGCGCTGGCTCGGTCTTTGTTAATACTATCCCGCTAAGTGTAGCCCAGCCTTCCAGCTTTTAGGTTTCTGTCCAGATAAGATAACTTTTAAAAAAAAAAAAAAAAAAAAAGGTCAGCAACAGGGGCTGAACGTTTGTCAGACTCCACAGACCACGCAGAGCACAGAACAATCTGCTTCCATCGCAGCGGCGTCGGTGTGGCTTCACTGCAAGGAGAAAAGAGGAGATGCTGGAGAGGGGCCAGCCTTCCTCCGAGGAAGAGCAGCAGGTCGGTCTCCTGCCTGATCTTTCCCTAAACCTTCTCCACCCTGGGAGAGGCAGAGCGGAGAGGGCTGCTGAGTTCAGGCTTACCCCCACCGCCACATTAAAACAGGAGGGTCCGTGAGGATTTATCACCCACCGCGGGGACAGCGAGAAGCGCCTAGGCAGCTTCACCCTGGTTCATCTCCACCATCAGTCCCACCCTGGGCCCTCAGGAGAGGGGCACGGCTCCGCTTCGCCTCCCGCCGATCTCACCACAGGCAGGAGCAGCAGATTATCACCAAGGGCACCAGCAGTGCCCAGCACCAGACAGGGATGGAGAACATCTGCTCCTGCTCTGGTCGACTCAGCCATCCCCTGGGTGCCTGTGTTCCCAGCACCGCCAGGGACCACACAACCCCCACACTTCACCCACCTCCAGCCCTGCTCTTTTCCTCCTCGACAGGGAAGTACTCACAAAGCTTATCTCCGTTTCTTGCAGGTCTTCGAGCTGCTCTCTCAGCTCTGCAGAGCGCTCCAGTATGGAAGGTCCTGGGGAACCGCTGGGGAAACAGAATGGGGAGACCTGTAAAGCAGTTTTTAAAAGCGAGTTGTCAATCAGCCACGTCTCCAGGGCTGGACCCAGCAAACAGAGCGTCCCAGCACGGCATGGAGGCGTCTGCCAGGCAGCTTCAATGTGGAGGCGCAGGCAACACGGTCCCTGCTGGGGCAGCACCCAAAACACCACCCAGGAAATCATCCCTCCTCATCTGATGTGACCTCAGACATTAGACACGAGGATCTTTTGCCCAGCCAAGCAGCAGCACCTCTTCGCAGAAGTCTTCAAGCACCTCATCAACACAGAAATTGTCCTGGGTGAAAACAGTCCAGAGACGAAGAAACCACGAAGTGCCACAGCCCCGTGAGTCTCAGCCCTTCCAAGAGGCACCCTTGCTTGAAAAAGCCCCTGGCAAACCTTTTATAAACCTTTTATAAACCTTTTATGCTCCGAGTGCGAGCTGCAGCCTGACAGCAGGATACGTAAGTGGCCATGCTGAGCGCCTGATAGCATACACTGCCAAAGAGAAAACGCAGGGCACAGAACGAGACTGGCTTCAGCTCCATAACCTGTTATATCCCCACTTCTCCCACGATCCTACTGGAAGGCTGCAACCTGCTGGCTGAGGAACTCCAATTCCCAGCTCGGGCACTGCTGAGGAGATGGTGACCACAGCTTCCCTCCTCACCCCCGGAGCAAGAAGTCACATCCGAGCGTGTCCCTCACCTCAGGGCTCGCCGGTGCACGGAGGAGGTTTCAGCACTGCCCTCCCGCACTAACACCCGGGGCTCATGACAGCCTGCCCGCAGTGGTTGCCTTAATTAGCGAGGATTCGATTGCCTGTCGCTTGAGTGCTGGACGCATCGAGCTGTTTGGCCATCAGGTCACCCCATGCAAACAGCCTTGGGTCAACACCCGAGCGGAGACACGGGGATCCCCGCCAGGCAGGCACAGCTCCTCACACCCTGCACCCGGCTCTCCGAGCCAAGCCCTCTCGCTGCTTCCCACCGGCGCAGATGCTCAGTGCTGGTTACAGCACAGAGCCCTTGAGGTCTGTCTTAAAAACAGCACTGCCGTAACGCAGGGCTGCAGGATGAATCGGGATCAGTTAGATTGGAAAAGACCCTTAAGGTCAAGTTCCAACCATCAGCCTAACGCTACCAAGTGCGCCACTAAATTAGTGTTGTTTCACCATGAAAAGAGGGGGAGATGCTGGGGAGGGGAAAGGGAACTGCCCCCCTCAAATGTAGGGGATCACCCTCTGAAACCCCTTGCCGCAGGATGCCAGCTTCTATTCCCAGCAGCACACGCCGCTGGTGTCCCCAGCACCGGCACACTTCTGCCGGAGGTTAATGACAGCGCTGGGCTGAGGACCAGCAGCACCCTGGCATCGCAAGGGCACCCATGCCTGCACAGCATCGCGCGGGTCACCAGCAGGAGCACGTCTCAGGCATGGCAGGCTGCACGCCACAGCAGCACGTGGCAACATCTCTGCAGCCCACGTGAGGCCGTGCTGCAAAGGAGACTGAGGTTGTCACAGCAGGGATGGCAGGGCTGAGCTCGTGCTCCTAAGGCAGATCTGGAGCAGGCCAGACCCTGCCCTCTCCCTGGGAAGGGCAGAAGCTCTAGATGGAGAGTTTTTGGGTGAGATCGCTCTCCTTTGTACAGGACTACAGAGATTTAAGAGGTCACCTCCCCCAAAGGGTGGTAAACACTCCGCTAGACCAGCTGATTCTGTAGGAAGGAAACAAGCAAAAAAATAAACACCTTTTAAAATCCATTCAAGTTACATTGTTATAAATCAACAATCCACAAACTGCTTTCAACCTTCTGAGGGTTCCCAGAGTTTTACATGTCTCCTGAGGTCACAGAAGCGGATTGAAGCCTCCGAGAACAAGTCTGATGTTGACAGCTCAGATCCCAAGGCCCCGCAGAGTGGAAAGCACTGGTCTGTTCTCCCTCCTGGATTTCGTTACCGCCCTCTGGCACTGGCACAGCGGTTTATGGGATGTTGGCAAAAGGCAGCCACAAGCTCGAGTGCCCACACGGCACAGCAAGCGGCATGTTTCGCTCCAGAGGTACCAGGCGCGAACACAGATCAGGCTTCACATCAGGGGACCCCCTGGGACTCACCCCAAGGGTGCAGCAGGTTTGATCTTACCTACCAGAACCTGTGCTTGCACCGGGGAGGGAGCCCAGCACCACGCGGGGTAAGCAGGACAGCACCCCGAGAGGTTTTACCATTGAGCCTTACAGCAGACAGACACGTTAGGGACTGCTGAGCCTTGGCACAGGGGCACGCTGCGTTACGGTGCTGCATTTTAGGAGTGAACCGGCAGTATGGAACTTCTGCAACCGCTGGCCAACAACAAGCGGGAGGCCAAACCCCAGGGTAAGCCTCCCTGAGCGCACCCTCCAGACAGAAGGTTTTCAGGCAAAGTCTGGTTCCTGCCCTCACCTAGACAAGCAGATGCCAGGAGCTGTTCTAGTCAAATCCTTTGCTGAGCTGTCAGCTTTATGCACTTGTACGCCCACTGACCTACGTAAAGATTGAAGGAGAGAGACCCGCAGTTAAGTCAGTAAAAAGAACACCTCAGGCATGCCGACTGACGTACTGGAAAGGAGCAGCTCTGGTTTAGGACCCCTACCAAGAGGTTTCCATGTTTTACAGAAGTAAGGGGTGTTAATTACAATTGCATCTTGTTCTCCTGCAGCTCGGGAGAGAGCAGGCACTTCCCTCAGTGCCACTGTGCAGGCAGAGGGTTGGGAATGGGGAAGACTCTTTCCGATCGCTTCCAGGAAGAGAAGTTAACACCTCAGAACAACTTCTAGAAAGGGATCGTCCTCTGACCACAGCTCCTCCTCGTCCCTGCTACTCTCACCACTTCAGCAAGAAACGAAACATTCAAAGGCAGCCACCAGCTCCCTCGGGGCTCTCCATGCATTTCAGCTTCTGAGACATTCAGAACCGCACCTGCACGCATCCTGCAGCCTCCTTTCACGAGGAGCTGTCGGAGCTCAGTGCTACCCCAATCAGTAAGTTGCAAGTGAGCCCAACCCTCCGAAAAGAGCAGTGGGAAGGTCACCTTCAGCACCACCCACCATCGCGTGAATGCTCTTCACGTCCATTTTGGCAATGACACTTTCACCAACTCACTTTAATTGGCACAATTAGCTCTGCTCCAGAACAAAGCCATTAAATACAGAACATACAAGGAACTAAAAGCCACTGGGACCCCCAAGACAGCCCAAGCAGAAGATGCAAGATCACGTCACCTGTAACAGACCGCCCATCGGAACGGGGACACAACGCTCCCCCTTTGCACATGCTCGAACTGGCAGCGCTCGGCTTGCTCCACAACACAGACCACTCAGACAGGTAGTTCCACAAGCATGCCCAACCCCCAAACACCCATAAAGCAGCACAAAGTCCTCCCGTTGCTCACGAACTGGACTTGCAGGGGTCACTGGTCTGCCATGCACCGCAACAGCCAGAGCCTTACCTATTTGCGGGCGAGTTGAGGCCTCCGCTGCCCAAGGAAGAAGTGGACAGGGTCGTGGCGATGGAATCGCTGTTAGCTTCGTCTACCGGCAGGGTCCTGGGCAGGAGATCTGGGCGACCAAGGTGGGAACCTGAGTTGAAGCACAGACTGTTCCATCACCAGCACCAGTGGGATCGTGTGGCACGAGCTCCCACACTAGCCAGGGGTCAGGATCTGTGCTGAATCCCACCCGAGACATTTCAGACACCTGAAGACTGAAGAACTCGCCCTGCAGGCAATTCTCCGTTCCAAGTCCAAGCCTCCACACCACTGCCCAGCCCAGCTTCTCCCCTGGCACAAACCCCACGGGCACAAGCTGTGGGGAAGAGACTAGGGGCACAGGGGACTGCCACGCAGCCTCAGCCGCTTCCCAGGGGGAGCAAGGTCCACGCTGGATGCTTGGACAAGGCTGAAGGACCCCACGAAGACGCGTGGGCTAACCGTTCCCCACCTCACCACCTGGTCCCCTCCTGACTGGCTTTTACCACCTGCCCTTCACGTGTTGCACCAGAATGCCTGGCACAGCCAAGCCTTTACGGGCTCGCTGCTCCTCTAGGCTTCCTTGTGGGGCCGTCAAAGGCCACCTGGTGAATATGAGTTTTTGGCCCCGTCTGATTTCTTGCACACACAGTCCCAGAAAAGAGGCAAACCCCCGGCAGGGCCGCAGAACACCACAGAGGTGTCCTGCACAGCTCAGGAGGCAGCAAGCTTCAATTAGACAAATAAAAGCTGAAAAATAACTTCTCTAGGATTGATGTGGGGTTTTTTGGGTTTTTTTGTTTGTTTTTTTTTTTTTTAAGCCCAGGCACCAACCTTGCTCTATGTCCGCCTCCGTCATTACTTGTGCTTTTGTCTCACAGGACATGTGCGACTGGGAAGGCACTCCTTGACAGCTCCGACGAGGAACCGCTGTGCCAGACCGGCTCTTCTTGGAAGGGGATGGCTTTACTTAAAGACAAAAACCAAGAAAGCACTTTTCTAACGCGTTCAGGAAGGAGTAAAAGACTTGCCAGTGACAGAGTCTGGCACAAGATCTGTGCCCTGAAAGAACAAGCTGATGGATGAAACAATTCCTGCGAGATCGCATCTGTGAGCCAAAAACAATGTAGGAGGAAGGAAGAGGTGACAGAGCGTAACAGACTTCCTCAAGCTCTGGCCTGCTGCTGTCCACCTTCCCGGACCACAGGCACTGAGCAGGAAGGAGCCAGAAACCACAGCAATCGCCAAGGGAACCGCCGCGTGGAGGTACTTACGTGGTATTTTCTTGAATGCTGTGTTGCACATGAACCGTTGGAACCTTTCGGCGTAGAAGCTGGGTCTGTGCACAGATACAGTGTCCTAGAAATCCAAGGGACAAACGTTAACGTGTGAATTTGAATTAATAAGCGATCGAGGTTAACACGAGCTTCTCTCAGGGTGTTAAGCCTTGAACCACAGGCTGTTGGGCTGGGAACCATTGGGGATTCTCAGTCGGTCCCACAAGCAGCCGTGAAAAGCAGATTAGCTACAAGCAGTGGGCATTATGTATAAAGCAATCAGTACTTGTTAATGAATAAGTAGGTGACCAGCATTAACAAAGCCAACAGTTCTGACAGTACTTAGAAATTAATATGAGGGCAAACACACACACGCCATAGAAATCCAGGATCCTAAGCCAAGAAGGAGCAAGGACAGTGGGCACAATTTAAAAAGACACCAGTATTACTGCAAAACAAGTCTAAAAGTCTTATTTTTCTACTTACCCCGTCGTGTACAAGGGCCTTCCAAGAGTGCTCCAGCTTCTTGACAAATCTGACAAAGGAAAGAAGTAAGAACAGCTTTCAGACCAAGTCCCCACTGTCCGTATCGTATCGTGCCTGCTCAGTACCCAGCCTGGCTTCGCACAGCAGCAGCCAGCACACCCCGAACGCAGGCTGCGTCGGTTCCGGGTTCTCTTCATGGCCCCATTTTTCTAAGACTGTTCCACAGACACCGGGGCTGACTGCACGGTTCACTCTCCCAGGGGAAGGGTTTCACAAGCGTAATTATCAAGAGTAGTTAACTTACGTAGGTAAAGTCTCTGTTAAATGTCACTGCAACCTTCTGCACATTGCGTTTTACTATAAACAGAGGAAACGGTAAGCCCTACAGCTATTTTTTATTTTATAGGTGTTAAGTGGTTATGGCCATTTTAAGCCACCACTTGTTTTTTCCTCGCCGCTTCCTGCACAGTGCCTGCGTACAACCACCACGGCACACCAAAACAGCCTCTGAAGAGTACGTCTATTCTGGAAATTTGAAGCAAATACAGTAAGCAAGACGCAGGAATTGATCCCAACATGCCTGACCAGAAAATAGGAAGTGGTAAATTAAAAAAAAGTTTATTTGTGCCTTAACTATTCCTTGAAAGCCAACCTTGACAACCAGATGGGGGCAGACAATGCTGTAAAGTCTTCACCCTTCGGCAGCACAGAGCCGCTCTTAAATGTCTCTTACCTGTAGGACTGCAACACGTCAATGATGCCGATGTAGAGCAGCAGCCTCTCCCCCTTCGCGTTGCGGGCTGGAATGCCTCCCATCCTAGAGGACAGGACACAAACGTGAAAGGGCATCCTCGCAGCCCACTCCTCTCACGCAGCCTAGCGCGGGCTGAATGTTACGCCAACTACTGAACAAGTGTCAACATACCGGACGTACCTACTGCTCAGCTAACAAACCGAGGAGGTCAGAGCAAAACGCTTTTTCAGTAAATTAGCTAAACCTCCTGAGAATCGATCCTCTTTTCCATCTGTATGACACTTCTATTGAAGATCAGGGTTAACCCCGACTCGTGCATGAGAAGATACCAAGCAAGTAAAGAGCATCTGCTACCACCCACACTAAGGTGGCAGCTGGACTTTATCAGCATTTCGTCTGACCTAACAAACACTCACTATGCCTCTTCCAGATGGAGGGAAGGAACTACTTGAAGCTGCCAATAACTGGCAGGCAGAGAACTCTCAAATGCCACCTGGAAGGCGAGAAAGTCTTTTGTATATTGAGGAAGGGAAATCAAAGAGGAAAGCACAAGACTTGATACCAAGAGCTCTCCACCCAGTGTGACAGCAAGCCTGCAGAGCCCAGCCTGCACCCAAATTAAGCTTCCCATTAGCCAAGCTTGGGCTTTGCCCCTCGCTCCTGGCAGAACTTCCCGGGAAGAGCCACACTGACACAGACTCACTGGTCATCTGTTTCTATGGTGCCCCCCCGCCGCGCCTCTCCCTGGATGGACTCCATGGCTGTGGAGTAGAGGGCCTTCTGGGCGGCGGGTCGTCGCGTATCAGTCTGGGACGTCCCGTCTGCCATCGCATGCTCTCGCTGCGCCAGATCGATGTTATGGATTGCCACAAGCAAGCTGTAATCCATGATTTTAAAGCTCTGCAGGACCTGGGCGGAAAATCAACAAAGGCTCGTTCAGAATCGCAAGCGCAGGGAAACTGTCAGAGCAGACATTTTCCGAAGCGCAGTCATGCATGCCCGGACCCCCAGCGCACGCAGGGGACGGCTTTTAATCTGCCACCTGCGCACCATCAGCTCATCAACAGTCGCCAAAGGGAGTCAGAGGAAAGCACCGGTGGTGCTCCTGTGCAGCCGGGGACCCAAGCCAGGGGAGAACGCTGACTTCTGCACGGCCGCCCAACTTGAGACCGGCCTCAGCGAAGCATCCCACCCCTCCTCCCAATCCTGCCCTGCTCCCAGAGCTCAGCCTGGGCAGAGGGTGCTTCCTCCACCTTGAGAGACAGCGCTGGGTTTAATTCAGGCTGGAAGGAAACCGGGGGCCGGGTCCCGCTTCTTGTCCAAACCACCACCAAAAGAACCAGGTTCTCCAAGGTCAACAGGCAGAAGCTACAAGGTGGCAGCTGCCATCTCCTTTCCGTGGGAAAGGCTCAGAAAAGATCTCTCCCCACCACCCTTCACCTTCCACTCACCAAACAGTCTCTCTGTAACGTTTTGCACAGAGCATTATACATGTCAGAGTCCAAGAAGAGGCCATCAGGAATGTCCTGCATAAAATCCAAGTCCTTGTACGTTGGGAAGACCTTCTCTCGCTCCTTCTGGGATGCTCGGCGTTTGTAGGTGGAGCCCTTCAGGTCGTATTTCAGGTGCATTTTGACAGAGCGCGGCAGGAGGTTGTTCATCACAACAATGCGAATGTTTTTGCCTCCGGCCTGGACACAGTACAAGCCGTAGAACTTTGGCAGCAGCGTCCTTGGGTTCTGGTTCAAATTCTGAAACATCAAAGACACAGGAACACCTTCAAAGCCATCCTGGCTATTCAGAATCCCTGCGCTTCTCTACTGAAATGACTCAAAGCCATGGCCGAAGCAGGTAAGAGACAAGGGCAGGTGAACACAGGGAAGAGACAGGTGATGCCTACGGTCGTTAATAACCTCTCTGCAAAGCTGAATGGGTCAGGGAGATCGTAGGAAGGAAGGAGTTTACTGCTCATGCACCCAGAAGCTAAGCTGGGGAGGCTTCAGAGCAAAGGAAGATCTTGTGCTTAGTAAGCCTTTTTAAATTTGGCACTTAGGTCAAGCTAAATACATCAGGACAGAGAGGGATCGAGGCTCTCATGGCTACAGAAGGCACTAGACAGAGTTTTGAAGAAAATCAATGTGTTTCTGGGCTACAACCACAGCAAAAACATTTCACAGAATCATAGTCATAGGATGGTCTGGGTTAGAAGGGACTTTAGAGACCACCTAGTTCCAACCCTCCTGCCATGGGGTGGCCTCCGCCACCTTCCCCTAGATTTGTGGGTTCAGAAGCAGTTTAAGGAATTCAGCCAGTGAATTCCCAACAGCACCAAAAGTCCTAAGGCACTTCTGTAGGGCAAGACTATCTCGCAGCTAAATTCCGTTTCACAGAGGAGGCTTGTAAAGGCCAGGCTGGACACAAACACGAGAGTCAGATCACACGCACGTCATGTTCAGGCTGGGATCTGATTCTGCTCCACAACTGAAGCAGCCTTTTTTGCCAGAGCTGCTTTCATACAATTAACATGCCTCTACTCTCAAAGCTGCTGCTGCTTCTACATGCAGAAACTTAAAAGTCAGAGTCCTTCAACTCTTTATCTTCGCAGACAGAACCAAACATAGTCCTGGGAAGGCAAACACAAGTACAGTTTTGCAAGACAAAGTACCACAGGCGTGACGCTGCGCAGCATGGAAGCGGCGAACAGCTCCCAGCTGGTCACGAAGCAGCCTGCGACCCTCCAAAGGGGTCCGAGTCCCAACGTGCAAGCGCAGCACCCAGGCTTGTGACACCCCGGCAGCCTGTGTCAGCCCACGACTGCCTCAGGCACTGGACAGTTGAGAGAGAAGGTGCCACTCAGCCGGGGCACAGACCCAACTTCCACTTGCGTCTAGCAGGCGGCACGCAGCAGTCCCTGTCACACCGTGCGTCCTGGGGACCCTACCCCAGCTCGCAGAGAAAGCCTTGCCCAAGTGACTCACCATGTAGTAGCCAGGCAGCAGCTTCTGCAAGAACTCGGCCTCTTTGTGCTGAACCGTTTTGATGATAAACTCATCGTCACTGGATACATAGAAGAGGGATCCGCTGGCCCCCGAGTTTGAAAGTTCAATGAGTGGCTCGTTGCAGAGCGAGTACTGAGGAGGACAAGGCAAGAGAAACAGGAAACTTCAGCATGGAGGTCCTTCCTCTTAAACATTAACAGCGGCAAACCCCAGCGTCACACGCAGCATCCACTGCTGTGCTTACAGGGCTGGCCACGGGGCCTGACGGCACCCACAGCTCCGAGGGGGAGAAGAGGACAAACACCCACCCCACAGAGCACACCACCGACGGGAACCCACTGCAGCCAACTTACCAGATAGTCATCTGGTCGGATCCCAAACAGCTCCCGGAAATAGCGAAAGGCCACTGGAGCGTAGGTTTTGAACCGAAAGTCATTGTAGTGATGTGCTGGGGTCAGGTTGCTCCCTTCACTGATCAAGGGGAAGCACACACACAGGTATTTGTATTTGCAACATTTCTTAAGAAGCTGCCCTAAAAGCAAACACCTGCTGGATGGTTGCTTCTAGCACGCTGGAGGACTAGAAAGCACCCACAACAGCAAGCCTTGGTTCACGCGGCCGATGGTGGGCACACAGAGGGAAGGAAGAGCCAGGGTTCTTCAGAAGCAGGTCGCAGGCAGAGGCCAGCGATGCTCTGCAAGCAGCGCTGAGTGGCTCTGCTCAGGAGACCCGCGCTCGCTCCTGCACCCAGCTGTCCTGGCTGGCCACGGCTCCCTCGTGTGCAAACAAGCAGGGTTAGGAACTGATGCTGCTGCTCACTGCCAAAGCGCCACAGAGAGAAGGAAACAAACACTGACCTTGGGAAGAAAATACTTTCTACTACGTAGAAATCTTGCATGAGAACATCTCTTTCGGGTTTGGTGCTCAAGCTTCCAACTGTGTGTGTAATGCCGAGCTGAATGGCACCTTTCAAGGCAGATGACGTAGTCTGCAGGGGCAGAGAAAACGAGTTAAGACAACATGGAGCAGCAGAGTGGAAATAGGAATGAAAGGAGTTAAAGAGAAGAGAGCCCCCAGTTTAAAACAGCACTGTTAGCTGGGGTATTTTACACCTTCTGGCTGCAGCCTCATCATTTCTTTCTCATTGACTAACATCACCTTGGAGATGGGAACACCTGGGAAGATCCCTACATCCCTGACAGCATCTTGCTTCATCCTTACACTCTGGGTAGTCGAGCAGTAAAGGACGTGAACTGGAATCAACATCCAGCTGGTCCTTAAAAGAACTGAATGCCATTTCATCCTCCCACAGCACTCATCAGTCAGAGGGGGAAGATATACAGGGACAGATTATCTACTGCCCCTACAAACTTCTTGTCACCTTGGTCTTGGAGCTATAGGCTTTGAAGTTTGCCCTTCCCCAGCTTGGGCAGACTCAGGTCTCCTACAGCAGAAGGCAGGCATGGCCAGCACACAACGCACGCTTCTGTTGGTGCTACGCATCCCTCCGTCTGCCTCTCCCGCCAGGTCATGGCTCCTCAACCCTAAGGAGCCGACAGTCATCTTTAAACAAGGAGCAAGACATGAATCCCAGCCCTGCAGCCTCCGCACTGACTGCCCCAGAACAATGTAGGACTGTGTTCTTGGAACTGCTACTCACACCAAGAGTCCTCCTCTGTCTACGACACACATGACCTCATCTCAGACCACTGGGACGCGCTTCAGCCCAGCTCGTGCCGCGGGCTGCCTGGTCCAGGACAGCCGAGCTGAGGTCTGCTCAGCACCCCGACACTACCCAGCCGGTCAGTTCCCGGAGCACGCAGATACGAGCTCTGCTGTAAAGCCTGCTGGAAATGTTGAGGCTGCAGAGCAGGTGCAGGCTGGATTTGTGCACTGCAGCTCACCGACATTTCACTTGGCTTCTGCATAAAGCAACTGGACCCAGAACAAGATCCAGGGCTCATGAGCCAACTAGTTCATGTTTGTTTCCTGAAGCTAAACAAAGCCCAGCCTCCTGCCACATGCAAGAAATCACTGCGGATCAAAGCATTTGGCACAGAAGACACCGCAGTATCTGGGGGGACAAACATCTCAAGTATTTTCCCCAGACACGCATCCTCCATGAAGCCTCATAAAACCAACGGGAACATTTCTCTCACTGAACTGGTTTTCTGTTATCAGGTTGGACCAGATGATCTCCAGAGGTCCCTTCCAACCCTGACCATCCTGTGACAATGTCCTTTTGTACCTCAGCTACCTGTTTGCGTCAGCTATTTACTCCAGTATTAGATGGGGAAGGAGGAGGACCCTGACCCCGCTTTTCCTCCTTACCCTTTAAACACTAAAGGTGCTTGAAAACCAGCTCAGCTCACCTAGCCCTGCTTAAACCTCCAGGACACTCTCGCTGTTGGGAAACAGAACTTACAAACAGGGTGCACAACGCCGCCTTGTTTGTGAACACAGAGCCACGGGGCCAGGTTGCCAAGGAACAAGGATTTTTTCTCTCCTATTAGCCAGCACCATCAGCTGAGCAGCTGACTGCCTGTTTACAATCGCTTTTATAGGGCAAAGAATTTTAAAAAACAGCTTACCACCTCTGGAAAAGAGGGGGGTGGAAAACAGACAGGCTGTCCGCTAGTCTCATTCCCAGATAAATCCCATGCACAGTCCCACCAGGCTTCTGGGACCGTTGAAAGAAACATTTCAGGCATTTTCCATTGGCTCCTGCTTTTCTCTCCTGTTACTGCCATCTAACCTCCTACCTCTGAACTTGCTGGGAAACTGAAAGCCAGATCCCACTCGAAGACACGAGCAGTTTCAAAAAGGGCAGTATAACAAAAGCTGGCTGCCGTAGAAACACCATTTCAATTCCTTCCCCTCTGGTTCCTGCTAGAGATGGAGGTACAGCTGGGTTGGAGATTCCAGACCAGAAGCTTCGCTTCCACAAAGCGGTGCGATGCCCACACGGAGCCATTCCCCATTCAATCTACATCCCAGATGCCAGCACTTTAGAGGGAGTCGGCCCAGCCTGATGAAGTCCAACAAACGGGAAGTAGCATCCACAAAATACCCACATTTACAGGCTTTTTCAAAATCCCAAACAATCTCCCCTTTGTAAAGCAAATTCCAGTAATGCCACAAGATCTATAGAAACTATTGTGCCCCAAGAGCACAGCAAGCACCCAGCAAGCCAGAAGGGGCCTAGGAAGCGTTGCTAACGGGCAAAGTTTAAAAATAATCCCCTCTTCAGAAGACTACAGAAGAGGGGCAGAGACAGTCCTGTGGTTCCTTTCCTTTGAGATCATCTTCAGTGACTGTCACCGCTGTTGCCCGCGGTCTAACATCGAGCCTCGTGAGACAGGCTACCGCTCTGGATGGCACTCGCCTTGCGAAGAGAACGACAACAGCCAAACGAGCGCTGCGAGAGGCAACTTACCTTTTTATAGGTAGTCTCCCCCGTGGAGTCCACTCCTCTGTGGCCCTTCTTTATCGTCTGTGAGCCCGGCTGCCCAGAAGAACCTGGCATCTAGGATTGGAGTAAAAGACCGTCAGGACCACGGCTGTAAAACCCCATGTTCCAGAGGGTAGTGGCTGCCCAGAACCACCTGGCGTAATTTTGCTCTTCTCAAAGATGGAGCCTGTGCAGTGCACCCTGCCGATGCCCCCGAGCCCTGCGTGGGGCGAAGGGAGGGCACGGCACCAGCTGTCCTCTGGGACAGCAACAGCATTGAGATGCCTTCAAAGAACCCACTGACTCCTGCGTGATTGAGGCTGGACACCTAAATAGAAACGCCCTCACACCAGACCACCCGGGTCTGCTTGTTTCTAATCACCATCATCACAAACAGATCAGCCCTAAGCAAGCCCGGGCCAGCTGCAGCTGATCGCTGCAATTTCTGCCAGCAAGGCCAAGTCTTGGAGGAAACATTTTAGGAAGGTGGCAAATTCTACTCTGATTCATGCCACAAGAGTTCGCTTGACTCATCGTCTTCTGTCTCACACACGCAGTTGTTAAATGGTGTTTCTCAGTCCAAAGGAGCTGAACGCCTCGCTCACAGCAGGAGAGCTGCACCGTGTTTTGGTGGCACAAGAGTTGTTCAGTTCCAGGACAAGCTGGAGAATCCCTTGGTAAGGAGAAATACTCCTGACTTCCCAAATGAGTACCTGCACCTACAGTACCTACCACTGCCTGGCTTACCCCTGACTTCAACGGGGTTGGGAAAACAGCAGCCAAGTGTGAAATTTAAGCATTCTCTCAGCCAGGGGACAAACCAGGTTGTCAGTCAGAAACTTACCTCAGGGGTGAGTGATTTTTTGAAGGTAGATGATCCTGCCAAAAGAACAAAGGCATGCTCAGAAAGGGTTAATCATTATTATGCATCACCAAAAAAAGCCTGACACACCGCGAGCATTTTAAGGCATCTGAAAAAGCACTGACTCACGGCTGATTTCTTCCCCAGCTTCTCTGCTTACAGCAGAGAAAATTTTTGTCAAGCCACAAGGAAATGCTCTTCTGCTCACCCCTCGACAGCCACGCTCAGCTTGTGCGTCAGCTGCCGGCCAGGGTCCGCTGTGCCCCCGCACCGAGGGGCAGGACCACCTCCCGAGGGGACATCGCTGATGGATTACTGACATCTATCAGAACCAGGAGGGCCAAGTGCTCTGCAGCGTTTCAGTAATGCGCTGACCACGCTTTACCTTAAAATTATTTCCAGGACCTTTTATTGAAAGGCTGAAAATGCCAAGCCTTCCACTCGAAGCCAAGCCCAGGGATTTCCATAACTACCATGCTGTCAAATATCTGCAAGGTGGTGTACTTCTATCTTTTAGGCCTGAATTCCCATTTTGGGATTTTTTTGGATGCAGGAAGGGGGAAAAAAAAAAAAAAAGGCAATTAGATGACATCGCCCCTCCACGATGTCTGTCTACACCACAAAGCCACCAGCCAGCTCGAGCCCAGCACCGGCGAGGCCAAGAGCTCCCAGGACAGGGACGCTGCCCCTGCCAAGCAAATGCATAAAATAGTGATGTGCTTTCTGCCTCCAGCCCAGAAAAGCAGACAAGCTCTTTCATTTTGTTTTTCTTTCTGCTTCAGACACAGCAACTGAATTTATTAATTTTTTTTAATCTTTTTTTACACAGGAGCCATGACCACAGCCTTACAAAACCGCCCCCGCCCAAAAGCAACACCCTCATCGCACCACGGAGCAAGCAGAGGGTTGCTTCCCCCGACATCCAGTAATTGTTTTACCAGATTAAGCATTACAACATCTAATCCTTGCAGCGGTACTGGGTCCACCCACCACTCGCTCAGCAGAGAAGCCCCTTCTGCTCGCCTGTTACAGGCAGTGTAAAGCCTCACGCTGTGATTTCATCAAGCACTACAGCTCTACAAAAACCGCATTTCAGCAAAAGGAACAGAGGTACTTCACAGCAAAATCCATCAGCCTTCTGATCCCCTTATCGAGTGATCAAAGTTCTCATTTCAATACATATTAAACAAGCAAACAAGAAGAAAATCTGTGACAAACGCTCTTAGCTAAACAAAGCCAGCGCAGAACGACCGGCTCCAACCGCCTTCCCACCCCCTCTCATCTCCTTTAAAGAAAAGAAAGTTTGCCCTGACAAGCTCCAGTTTTTGCATTTGAAGTTTCTCACAGCCAGCCCTCCTCCTCCACCTCCTCCTCCTCCTCCTCCCCCCCCCGCACGCTCGGTGCTCTTTGGAGCCAGCCGCCCGTCTCCACCTCTCCCATCGCTTCCCTCTTCCCCTCGCCACCAGCCCAGATTTGGGAGCATCTCCAGCTCGGAGGTGGCTTCTGTCACTTAACGTCTTACAATGAAACCAGTAAAGCTCAACTCCATCACCCTGCCACAAGGCTTTTGAACTTGCAGAGATCCATCAGGGCACAGGGACGGAGGAAACATCCCCGGCATCACAATATAACACCTGTTCAAGAGCAGTTAAACCTTTTTTTTTTTTTTTTTTTTTTTTTAAGGAAGCATCTGTAATGATGTCAATCGAAACCTCTGAAAGCCCCATGATTTAAGCAACCCTGAAGCAGCACTACCAGCCTCATCACCTTGGAGAGTCATCGTGTTAATATTTAATCATCCGTGCAAAACGGTATTCCACCAGGACTTAACTAAAGCTCTCTCGCCAGAGGACCCAGCAGCGAATCTTCCCTCGGCTGCCTTAATCACGTGCCACACATGTTAAAAGCCAGAATATCCGAGGAGCCTGGGCTGGAAAAGCTAAGCACCCTCAGGTGCGCCTGGCTCGTCCCCCAACGGGGTATCTGCACCCGAGGTGCCACCGTGATTTTAAGGAAGGTGTGCAGCATCTCAGCACCGACCAGAGACCTGGCTTCACCTTCTCCCCCCAGCCCAAGACCACAGAGCATCTTGGTTTGCCCGTTCACATAGCGATTTGGGAAGCGACAACACCACCTCCCCACCCCCAATCAAGCCGGTTACAAGAAGGGGTGAGTCAAGCAGGGAAAGCCGCAGCCCGCAGTCGGAGCGTCGGCACGGTTGCAGCATCGCTCCCATCCCAGCACACCCAGTTTCCGCAGCAGGAAGCTCCCCCTCCCTCCCTCCCGCTAGTTTCCAAACGACTGCGCTGCCGATTGGGAAATAGGTAATTCCTGTTTGACCACGACAAGGGGAAAAAAACAAACCACCACAACGCTTCTTCACGCGTGAGCGCGAGGATGAGCACACGGCTGGGGAGGTCTGCTCGGCTCCGCGCAGGGGTCTATCTCACACCCTCCTGCAAAAACAAGCTCTCTCGGCTACCAAAAGAGTTACCAGCTGAGGTCAGAGAACAAAACTCCAAGGTCTCCATAGGAAAACGCTCCAGTTCTCTCCATCTCTCTTTATTGCTACGTCAAGGCAGTTTTGCACTGTCGCACACGCGCGCACTGCTTGGAGAAGTGAATGTATTAAATTCAATAGCATCAATGTAACAAAATGACATCATTTCAAAACAGCTGCTATTCCTGGCTCTATTTAAACACCTCTTTAAAACGGAAGAATTCATTGGTCCTAATTCTGAACCAGACCAACAACTGGAAAAATGTCTTGAGATCCCCTAAACAGTTAATTCTGGCCAAAGGAAATAAATCAGTCCTGTTCAAAAATGAATTCACGATGTCCCAAAAAGTTGTTTGGTTTGTTTTTGGTTTTTTTCTTTCTTTCGTGATTCCGGGAGCAATCCCTACGGGTGATTTCAGAGCATTCCTCAGAGCTGTTTACTGGAAGCTGAATCAACCTAAATAAATAGCTGTCTGCCTTCCACCAGCCTTAGCTGTCCGGGATTGTTTTCAGCCAGCAACAGAACGTATACTCTTACCGACCGTGACATAAACGCTAGGGAAAAAAAGCTAAAAAGTTGTGGTGATGGCACCTGGTCAAATGGTTGGGACACATATTTCAGTGGAAGGAGCTTGTGACAAGGCATTCGGGTCAGATCCTCGCTCATCTCATCTAGCAAACGAGCACGTTAATTTGAGATAGCCAGGACAAATACCCACTTTGCTCTATTTTTAAATAGAGCTGCTGAGACACATTTTAGCTATGCCTCATGTTTTAGACAAAAATAAAAAGTGAAAACGTTAGCACACCCAAACACATCATCAAGCTCAAGTCTCCAGCGTCTGAGCGGGGCAAGCCGAGCGCCAGGACACATCACACCAGCATGCACTGCCCTGCCTCCCCGCTCCCGCTGCTGCCTGCAGGCTTGTCTCGGCCAAACAAGTGGCCGGGGCGAGAAGGGCAGCTGGGTTTGCCCCAGACAGGTCCTTCTGCTGCTCAGAAACGGGAACGTTCTCCTTCCTCACCTGGACTCTGCCCACGGGTAGTGGTACCACTGGGAAGAGTGCTTCTGTGCACAAGGTGCTGGCCCCCAAGCCTTAGACCCAACAAACACCCCCCGGAGGACGTGTAGCACCTCAGAGCTTCTGCAGACGCATCCAACTCACCGTCCGCGCAGGCATCCCCCCAACACATTTTTTTTCTCTGCCTGCAAATCCCCCCTCAACCCCCCCGCCCCGCAGTCTGTTGGGATCAGTCCCCCCCCAGCCCAAGGCCACGGATGGGAACAGCAGCGAGATTTCTGTTCTCCAAAGTGCAACCCAGGCAGAAACCAAAGCAGAAAAGCCCCGCTGGAACAATCCTGCTGGTGCGCACACGGATGCGGGGAGCTGTTTAGATGTCAGGAGAGCGCTTACACAACACACTTCAGCAAAACAGCGGCTGTTGTTGAGAGCAGCAGCAGCTTACGTGGGGGGGAACCACCAAGTCTGTCGATCCTCAAAAGCCAAGACAAGTTACGTCACACGGCATTTTGCTGCTGGTTACAGGAGAGGAGGAAACCATGCTTTTTTTAAGCACATACACGCAACACATCTACCTCTTCGAAACGACATCACCGAGCAGCACAAAAAGCTGAAATCTATACAAGGAAAAGCAAAAAGATTACACAGTTGTCACAGCGAACTGTTGTTTCAGCTGCTTGAAGAAATGAGTGATGCTTCCCCCAAGAAAGTTAAAGAAACACAAAAGGAAATCCTGTTTTCACTGAGTGAAAAGAAAGGTCCAAATTTTGCCAGCAAACCCACTTCTGAGCCAGGCACCACAGTCGCGCGCAATAAAAACCTCTTCCACGGCCGTGGAAGGTAAGAGCCTAAATATTTCATTGGCTTCTCTCAGGAAGCTCTTACGAAAAACTGCGCGAGTCTGGCCCGAACTAAAAGTCCAAGGCAACGCTTCGCCACAGCAGCTGGAGATAGCAGCAAAGCCAGGAGTGCAGGCAGCCCGCCCCGGCCGGTGCAGAACACGGCCCTCCGGGGGAAGATAAACCACCGGGGAACACTTGACCCTGGCCAGAAGGCCAAGCAGTGAGCAACCGTCCTGACACCCTTTGCATCGGTAGATCTGTTCCGATAAATTACATTCAGGACATTAAACCAACGGCACCAAAGCTGCCGTGAGAGCCCCGTGAATTCAGTTTCTAAAGAGCTCCGGCGCCGCCGATTCCCGTCCGGGGTTGTCTTTCCCAGCACCATTAGCGGTCGGCAGCTGGTGTACGCATGACTGATTTTACTACCCTGGATTAGCACATCTTCATCCCTCTCCCCTACACTTGTTTGAGGAGCCTGTTGATGGAGGCACAGGACGAGACGCTCCTGAAAGTCACTGGATACCGCTGACGTGTCCGTGCCGGCAAGCGGGTGACGCGTTGGGAAAAGGCCCAGGGAAAGAGAGAGGAGATGCAATCTCGGTAACGTTATCTAGCCACTTCTCGCTGCCATGCAGAAACAGTAAACCCTTCCTCAATCTCTCCTCACCAGCACGCTGCCAAGTGATTTGTGAAGAGGTCAGCACACCTAGCCGCAGAGAAATAAAGCAAATTTTTTAATCCAAGAGGCCAGGGGCAGAATCAGGAACAGGTTTCCACGCACAAGGTATTTTTTAAGTACCCAGGAGAGAGCTGAGGCCAGGCAGGACATCCAGAAATCAAAAAAAAAAATAAAAGTAACAAACCACAACTCACTCTGCCTTCTGCCGAGGGGAGCAGAAGGGGTGCTCACCAACGGTGAGGAGAGGAGAACATCCCAAAGAGGGTGGGCTTTGGGCTTCCACCTCCACCACCTGGATGAGCAGGAGCCAGTGCTGACAGCAGCAGCCAAGCCCTGACCTCACTGAAATCCTGGATCCACCATTTGGGGCTTATCCCAGCTATTCCAGGAAAAGATGTGCTTCACGGCAACTAGTTATTTGGGAGCACCAGCCCAAAACCAACATAACTCCATCAGGGCTGGGAAGGAACCCATTTTCCTTCGCGTCTCGTCAGCACAGCAGACCTTGACCAAAGATCAGTGGTCACAAGAGCACCGACAAACAAAACCCTGCCTAAATCCGCACAGAAACATGAATACGTCTTGACTGACAACGAGTTACTCTCTCCACTGAGAAAGGTTTGAAATAAATAAAAAAAGTCTTCCAAGTCACATAAATGAGACTCGGCTGCATGATGCTTTCAGCAGCAGAGGATGGAGACTGTCCACGGACCAGCAGGCAGCTGGTAGGACTAAAGGGTGGAAACTCTGAAGACAAAAAGGACAGTGAGCAAGAAGTTTCCAGCATCTGCTCCCGACTCCTGGCCGTATTTCATCCCCCGCCATCCCTCTCCCGAGGCCAGCCCTTTGGCCAGAGCCATGCCCCATGCTCCCCCAGAAACACCAGCTCCGAGGTGGGGTGGACACGCACACCCTTTGGTCCTCGTTACCAAACTGCTTGGGAGCCAAAGAGCAGCACGGAACTGCAAAAATCACAATTAAAAGAAAATAAATCAGTAAGTTCAGCAGAGCTACCATCGGCTTTGGGGAAGAGGCTGGAAACGAGGCATGTGGGAGCAAGGGCTAGCGCGGCCGGCAAGTATTCCCGTTATTGCTTTTCCGTATGGCTCAGAGCAAAACGACCTCGGGGCGGGAGGAGGGGTGAGGTTAGCTCAAGTTTCCCAATAGAAGAGGGGGCAGACTGATTTTTGCTGAAGGCATTTTGGACAAGATCACTTTCTGGAACCTTTGATGGCAACTCCTGCTTAGCAAAGCTGGGGAGACCCTCCTTCCCTCCAGCAGCATCTTCTGGCGCATCGGACTTGCGCAAGGTTCTGCCATTTGAAAATGAATCCTACCGCTGGCCGAAGACCAACGATTTTACAGCTCTGCATTACTCCCGCTTTCCACCAAAACACTTCGATAATTTAAAATCTAAGCCGATCCCTGCTCCCAGACAAGGCCTATTGAAGAAACACAAAGGCACCGGGTTTTCCCAGGTGTCGATGAATTTGAAGTCCAGCTTTACGGCTATCGGGAGCTACTCCAGGGAAACAAATCCTAACAAGAACCACTCCAAGCGTTCCCTTTCCAGCCCGCCCTGCAAACACCACCAAGCCCCAGGAAGGAAGCGTGTCAACAGCCCCTATTCCAGCTGAGCGGTTGCGGGACTTGCTCAAAACCGAACCCAGAGGGAGCTGGCAACAGGGAAAGCAGAATTAGCATCCTGCCTGCTGCGCCACCTTCTTAATTTGGGGGAAGATCAACAATCCTTTCCCAGAAGAGTAAGATTTAGGTCAGATGTAAAGTATCTTTCTGCCCTGGGAGCACTCTGCTTTTTAAACAAAGCTAAGTCCGCAGGGACGCGGTGAGATAATACATTTAATCACCGCTACTACACGGTAATCCAGAAGGGGCAAGAAGGAGTACGATACCTCGTCTGGGGGAAAGCGAAGCCCTGATCCCGGAGAAGGAAGCTCTGGGTGAGCAGAGGGAAGCAGCACAGCCAGCATTAACTCACCTCCATCTCAAAAAAACACAACAAAAAAAAGGCTTTTCAACGCTGCGGGGCTAACAGGGGTGGCGGGGAGGAGAAATAAAACACCAAGCGGCCCCTTTCAACAATACCCAGCAGAGCCGGAGGGAGGGAGGAGCAGCTTTTACTTTCCAAAGGGAAATTGGGTTATAATTCAGGAAATGGTGCTCCAGGTCATCAGTGTCCCCCCAAAACCGCACGATTCTCACTCGGTTTCTAGCTACCGCTTTGCCAGACAAGCTTCCCTCCAACAGATGAAATCTGTCATGTATTTAGACAAGCTGGCTCCCACCTTTGTTCCTCCAAGGGTGGTCTTTTGTCTCCATCTTAAAGAGAAGGAGCTTTGCCCCGCGCTGGGGCGGGCACCACAACTCCCACGGCACCAAAAGGGACAGCGAGTTTGGGCGGCAGGACCCGGCTGACGACACTAACCTGCGACACCCATGGACATTTCTTTCACAGCTGACGGTTGGGAAGAAGAGAGATTTTTTTTATTATTTTTTTTTTATAACAGAGACAGGACTCTGAGTCATTTCACGGTCCTATTTTAAGCTTGAGGATGATGAGCCATTCAGATGTTTCTGTATAATAAACTCATCTTCCCTCCTGCGCGCTCAGTCTCGGTGAGGTGCAATCAAGAAAGCTTTGTCCCTCTTGCAGGAATTTGGGGGCAGTGGGGCAAGTCTTTCTGGGCATTTTACACCTATATTAAGGGCTAAGCAGTTCAGGACCCCGCTCTCAGCTCACAGTCGAGAAGAGTTTCCTGCACCCAGAAGTGACCGAGCCATTTTGAAAGCAATTCTTTTGTCTGTGGACTCCAGGGAGGAGCCTGAAGCCAGGGTGACAATGAACTCAGCTCCCTCGGACCTGTAATTATAAAGCAGCCGCAGCACCCAATGCGCAAAGGCCCAAACAACTGAAATCCCACGGCAGCATTCTTTGGCACATGTTGCTTCAAAGTGAAAGCAGCAAAGTTAAGAAAACCTCGCTGGGTGTTTTGCCAGAGAGTTAAATAGGCATCAGGGCAGAGAGAGGGGAAACCGCTGCCTGCCTGGACCGGGAAGGACTTCAAAATCATCCTCGTTACCCCCATATCTACACCGGGAGACACCAGTAACCCAGTAATGGTCCCCCGGGACAAACCACACCATGGACCACCGAGGGTGACAGTGGCCCAAAAAGCCACAGCCAGGCTTCAGGTGGTTTAAGGTTTACCGTGGAGCGGAGCAAAGCCTTGCATTCAAAATAAAAACCGGCCTCTTCTTGTCCCCTGCCTTGCGTGGAGCTGCTCCTCCAGCATCTGAGCCCTTCCAGCACCCATTTCAGGATCGCTCTCCTTGGCTTACAGCTCTCATCGTTCCCAGCTCGACCCGTTCTTTCCAGGAGGAACCAGGTCCTACCCAAAGCCCAAACGCTGTCTGGTGCAGAGGACAAGCCCCCAGAGAAGCCCCGAGTCTCCTGGACGTGGGGATGAATTCAGAGGTTTAAAGCCTGCGCCGTCAGGGATCAGCCGAGGTGAATGCGCATCACGTATCGCACACGTCACGCGGCAGAGGCTCTGTCACAACCAGAATTCAAATCCTGTGGGAAATGCGCGTTAGCCAACACCTCGCTAGCCGGAGAAGCAAACAATAGCAATTATTCCACCAGGAAGAGAGAAGAGATTTACTTGTGTACTTGCATATTTTCTCTTAAGTAATGCTCTCAAAACCCTTCAAGCCTTCGGAAGCTGGCTCCTCCTTCCAGCTCAGAAGACGGGCGAGCATGGGAGAAGATCAAGATCTCAAAGGAAGCCTCAAAGCAAGAGAAAAAGACCCAGAGGTCTTGCCCCTGGTCACTCAGCCCTATGCTGAGGCACCACCGCTGCCGCAGCCAATAAAGACCAAAGCGCTCTCCTCTTCCTCGCAAAACTGGCTTTATCAGACCAACAGGTACGACTTCCCCCGTGCCTACTCACACGGTGAGCAAAGACAGAGCAGGTACGGTGAACGTTCTGTCTTCAGCACTGCCCAAAGGACGCAGCCAAGAGGCCAGAACATCAAGCACACATAGACGTCCTCGCTAGAGGACACTCCATCAGCACCACAGCAATAATTAATTTATTTTACGGTGGTGCTCAGTGATCTGCCCCTAAATACTTCTGAGAGAGAATTGGGGTAGCGGGCAGCGAGGGTTAAGGTGCAAAGCACCAACACTCTGAGAGCAGCAGATGAAGTCAAGATCCAGCCACGAGTTTTCCTGCGGCTTTCTTCTTTCCCGCCTGTGACTTGGGTGACAAGTGCTGCCACACTGACTGGGAAGCTTCAGCACATTACATTATAATAAATAAAGAGTCTGGCCACTTTCTACCAGAGAAGCTCAGGAAGGGTGGCTGGATCTTGCCAAACCGAAATTTCAAGGCTTTGAGAAAGTCATTTTGGTTTCTAGGCCATAAAGTAGTGTCAAGAAGCTGGTCTGGAGCCTCCAGGGAAGGAGGGAAGGGGAATATGGCTCTGGACTCCCCCAAGAACGCTGCCAGACCTGTGAAACGCCGGGAGGAGGCAGAATTGCAGGTTTAGGGACCAGAAGTGCCCCGGTTTATCCCAGACGAGGTTTACAACCCTCGTTACCATCCCTCTGCAGGAACGAGGACTCTGCCCAGCCCCAATCCTGCGTATTTCTGCTTCGGCTCGTGTTTTCAATCAGCGGAGCAAGAGCCATTCTCGGCCATCAGGGGACTTGGGAGACCTTTCCCTTGACTCTGACTGGCTCGGGTTTTAGTCATCAAAACAAATCTAACCAGAAGATGTTTATGTTCCCACAGTATCTTGCCTCCCACAGGTGCCAAATGGCTTCGATGAACCACCTTCGCCTTGCCCAACACCAGATGCAGCAGAGAAGAGGGTGCCTCCGCCGGGGAGATGCTCTCCTCCCCCCTCTCGGGCAGGGTCCTGACTAAAGGACCCCGTTTCGGCTCCCTCCACCCCCCTACCCCCCAGCAGCTGAGCCCGTGGCCCCAGGACCCGCTGCCACCCCAAAGCCGGCAGCCTGACTCATGGCTCAGGGTCTGCAAACACCAGGGAGCGGAGAGTCAAGTTTCCCCTGGCACCAGCCCCTCTGCACCCCATCTGAGGTAACCAGCCCCCTCCCCACAGCGCCCTGCCCTCCCACCCCACCCTTCTGTAGGGGGGTTTCAAGCCCCCCTGAGCCCCTTATTCATGCCCGGAGGGTCCTCGCCACAACCTGCGGCCTCCTCCCCTGGAAAAGGTCAGCCCTGCGCCCACCAACCCCAGGGGAAGCTCAACCCCAAGGCCCCCAGCCCAGCCCCACGAAGCCCACCCTGCTCGGGCCTTGGCCCACAACCCTCCAGAGAGCCCAGCTTCGCCGCGCCCCCTCCCACGCTCGCCCCACGGGTGTGCCCACCCCCCAGCCCCACGGGTGAGCCCAGCCCCACGGGCGAGCCCACTCCCCAGCCCCACGCAGGGCCCGGCCCAGGCCCAGAGCCCCTTCCTGCACACACCCAGCCCCACGCACCTCACAGACCTCCCACCCCCGCGCCCCCCGAGAGCCCGCCTCAGCCCCACACCCCCACGCCCCTCGCGACCCCCAGGCCTTCAAAGCCCCTCACCCCCCCCGCCCCTCAGAGCCCCCCTCACCACCAGGAACCCCTCGGAACCCCCAGCCCCGCTCCCCCCGGCTCCCGAGGAACCCCCCCCCGGCCCTCCGCCGGCGCCAGGCCCGGCCCCGTACCCGCCAGGCCTCCGCTGCTGCCGCTGCTGCCCCCCGACTCGGGCCCCGCCGCCGCCATCTTGGATCTCCCTCCTCCTGCGGCGGCCGCCGGCTCGCGCGCGGCGCCCGCGCCCCTCCCCGCCGGGCCCCGCCCCTCCCCGCCAAGCCACGCCTCTCCTCGCCGGGCCCCGCCCACAGATAGCACCATCCGGCCGGGGAGGGGAACACGCGGCGCCGGCCCGCAGAGCGCACGCGCAGGCCAGGCAGCTGCCGCCCCCCCCCCACTTGGATTCGCCCCCGCGGGCGCGACCACCCGGATGGGGGGGGGGGGGAAGTTGAGACACCCGCAGGGCGCGTGCGCAGGGGCCGCCGCGCGTCACGTGACGGGCGAGGCGCGAGCAAAACAAAGCCGGGGAGCACGTGGCGCACGGGACGTCACGGGTCGCCGTGATGTCAGGCGGTGACGTCATTTTCCCGGATTCCCTTCTCAAGGGCGCGACGTGACCGTACCGCGGGTGGCAGAGCCCGGGGGCGGGGAGGGGGTCTGCTCCCGTGACGTCCCGCGGGCCCAGCCCCGGTCTTCCCGCCCCCCCCGCCCCCCGTGCGCAATGGAAGAGCCCTCCTCGCCCTGGCAGCCTGCCGTGCCCCCTCCGTACCTCCAGGGGGCGCCCGCCGCCATCGGCCGCTCGGCACTCGCTCTCTCCTGCCTGGCGGCGCAGCGGGCGGGCCCTGCAGGTCGCGCAGCGGAGCGCCGATCGCGGCGGCGGCGGGATGAGCCTGGCGGAGGGTCGCGCCCCGCGGCGCACGGCCGGTAACCGACTCTCGGGGCTGTTGGAAGCCGAGGAAGAGGATGAGTTCTACCAGACCACCTACGGCGGCTTCACCGAGGTGCGGAGACGCCGCGGGCCCGGGAGGAAGCCTGGGCACGGGGGAGGGTGTCTCGGACGAACGCGCCTGGCGGTGTCCCGGTGCTGGGGGGGGGGGCGGGTGTCTGGGGGGGGGGGGAGCCCCGGGGGGGGGGGAGCCCCGGGGGGGATGTCTGGAGGGCCCGGGGCGGGTGGATGGGGAGCCCCGTGTGGGAGGTGGGGGTCCCCGGGGGGGGATTTCTAGGGGGCGCGGAGGCGGGTGGATGGGGAGTCCCGGGAGGGGAAGGTGGGGGTCCCCGGGGTAGCGGGAAGCTCCGGGTGGGGGATATCTGGGGGGTCCGGGAGCAGTGGATGGGGAGCCCCGGAGAGGGTATCTGGGGAGCCCCGGGGGTGTCCAGCCATTAGAGAAGTGGTCGTGCCCCCCTCCCCCCCCCATAGCAACGAGGCCGCCGTGGCCGTGGGGCGGGAGGGCAGTGGGGGGTGACACAGCCCCCTGTCCCCGCAGGAATCGGGCGATGACGAGTACAGGGGTGACCAGTCGGACAGCGACGACGAGGTGGACTCGGACTTCGACATCGACGAGGGCGAGGAACCCGCCAGCGACCAGGATGAGAGCGAGCCCAAGCGCCGCCGCCGTGTCGTCACCAAGGCCTACCGGGTGCGGGGGGGTGGCCGGGACCGGGCTGGGGGCTCCGGCATCCCCTTCCCAGCTCCCTGCTGGGAAAAGCCGAGGTTTAAGCGGGGCCAAAGCCGTGGCCTGGGGGAGTTTTTCTCCCTCCTCACGCCCTCTGCCCCATAGGAGCCCCTCAAAAGCCTTCGCCCCAAGAAGGCGGATGTCCCCAGCAGCAGCTCGCAGAAGCCACGAGAGGTGAAATCTGTCCCCTTGGAGCTGCAGGATGACATGGGAGACAGTGAGTGCGCACGGGACGGGGCTAGAAACGGGCCTCCTGCGTGAGAGCTGCCGGTGAGCCGGCCGGCCGGTGAGCCCTGCCCTCCCGCCGCAGGCAGGAAGCACATGCGGCAATCCACGACGGAGCACACGCGCCAAACCTTCCTGCGCATCCAGGAGCGGCAGGTCCAGTCCAAGCGTAAGAAGGGTGGCACCAGCTACGACCGGCCTCTGACGCAGGAGGAGCTGCTGGAGGAAGCCAAGATCACAGAGGAGATCAACCTCCGCTCCCTGGGTGAGCCAGGCGCCGTGCCAAGGGGTGCAGGGGCCCCCCGAAACGGCACAGGGAGAGGGGATGAGGGTGTCAGTGTGACGCTGAGCCTCCCCCTCGGCTTGTCGCTGTTTTTACAGAGAACTACGAGCGCCTGGAAGCCGACAAGAAGAAGCAGGTCCAGAAGAAGCGGAAGTGCGTGGGGCCAGTTATCCGGTACTGGTCCGTCACCATGCCCCTCGTCCCGGAGCCGGGCAAGGAGGAGAATGTGGATGTGGAGGGGTAGGTTGGGGTCACCTCGACGTGTCCCTCGTAGTTTTTTACCCCTCACAGACCCATCCGGGCCTCTCTGTCCCTGCCTCCCAACCCCGATCCCTCCCTGGGCTCCATTCCATCGTGGCAAGGGAGAAATGGGTTTTGGGCAGCACCTTGGAGCCCCACGTGTCCCACACTCCAGTCCTGGGGGGCAGCTCGAGCAGATTTGGCAGCTCTGCCCACCATGGGAGCTCCCCTGGGGTCTCCCCCTGCCCTGGGGGTCTCCTGGGCACTGACTGAGTCTCTTCTAGGTTGGACCAAGACCTGCAGCAGGCTGAAGCAGCTCCAGCCCCGGCTCCAGCTTCCGCCGGGAAGTGCTCCCGCACCTTCATCTCCTTCAGCGACGATGAAACCTTCGAGCGCTTCTTCCCCAAAGCAAAACCGCCGCGGCTGCCGGTGCGGGAGATCTGCCCCGTCACCCACAAACCGGCTGTTTACCGCGACCCCATCACCGACATCCCCTACTCCAACATCCGCGCCTTCAAAATCATCCGGGAGGCCTACAAAAAATACATCACGGCCCACGGGCTGCCCAGCGCCGCCGCCTCCGCCACCTTGGGGGCCACCGCTCCCCCCGGCCCCGACCCCAACGTCCGTCCCACCCGCCAGAAGATCGTCATCAAGCAGAGCGTCCCCACGACCTGAGTGCTGGGGGGCTGCGGGGGACCCGTGGCCGCCGCGGGTTGAGGCCCGTCCTCACTCTGACTCCTGCGGGTGACAACGGTTCGTTGCTTTATTTATCGCCTTCCTTTTTTTTTTTTTTATATTAAAAAAGAAATAAACCCGAGTAGCCTGTATACAAGCAGGGTGCGGACTCCTATTTCTGTTAGATGCGCGGCACCGGGAGCACCCGCAGTAGGGGCAGGGTGCGTACCACCCCTGCTTTACACAGACCCTACAATAAACAAGCGGTTTGCTCCAAGCGCTGCTGCCCGTGCACCCCCCGAATGTGATTTGGGGGGCTGGGGGGGGGCGGGGTGGTGTCTCTTCCCCCAGAAAATCTTGGGGTGAAAGGGCTTAAAATGCCCCGGGGGGGGGGGGGGGGGTGTCAGGGGTCTCTGAGGGGCCGCGGGGCCCCAGGCAAGAGGTTCAGCCTCTCCCTGTGGCCTCCCCCCGTTCCCCCCCCCAGCCAGGGGCACCCCAAGAGGTAACGGGGCGCCCCCGGGTCACGAGGGGCCCCCCACGGCCCAAGGGTGCCCCTGCATTGCCGGGGTGCTGGGGTGGAGCTGGCGCGGGGCTGGCAGGGCTCGATAACGCCGGCGATATGTGATCTCGCCCCTCCCCGCCGGCTCGCAGAATAAAACGCTGATCTCATGCCCTGCGCGGCCGGAGCCCTTGGCTCAGCACCGGGGCTCAGCACCACCGGGGCTCGCACCCAGGCAGGCTCCACCGCCCGGCCAGCCAGCGGCCAGGTAGGGCCTGTGGGGGGGTGGGGGATCCCGGGGGGGGGGCATGTCACCCCCAGGGACAGGGGCTCCTGGGTTTGTCGGGGATCCCTGCTTTGAGGGATCCCCCACCCCGCAGCCCCCCCAGCTTTCACCCATGGGTGTCTGGTCCCTCCCGGGGGCACCAGTTGCACGTGTGCCCCCTGCCCCCAGCCCTGGGGATGCTGGTGTCGGGGGGGGGGGTGGGGGGTGGGGTGGGGCGGAATCTCAATCCGGTTCCTCGGGGGGGACCCAACCCTGGTGCCAGGGGACTCGTGTCCTCAGCGCCCACCCCTGCTGCCCCTCACCAGGGAGGGGGGGATCTGTGCTGGGGGGGCAAAGGGGCGCTGGTGGGGCGGTCTGGGTGGCACTGGAGCTGCTGCACTGGGATCTGCCCCCAGGCAGTGGGGGAGGCTTTGCGGGGGGGATGCTGGGTCCTGGTTTGGGGAAGAACCTTGACAATGCGCCTCAACTCCCCCAGAGCCCCTACGCGGGGGGTGCCCCACGGCCCCCCAGCTCAGTGGGAACCCAGCAGCACCCGGAGTTGCGAAGGCACCCTGTGGGCTGTGCCATGGAGGGGGTCCCTGTGGCGTGGGGTGTCCCCCCACGGTGTGGGGCATGTCCCCACCCCGGGGAGCCTCCTGCCAGCTGCTCAGCCCCCCTTGTCACCCCCCCAGGCCGCCCCCCGGCCCGCTGCCATGACGTCCTACCGGCAGGAGCTGGAGAAGTACCGGGACATCGACGAGGACAAGATCCTGCAGGAGCTGTCGGCTGAGGAGCTGGCGCAGCTGGACTTGGAGCTGCTGGAGATGGACCCCGAGGTGGGTCCCAGTGCCAGGGGGTGGCAAGCAGGATGAGTGCCATCCGGCCGTCAGGGTCCCCCCAGGGGTGACACGGTGTGTCCCCCAGAACGTGCTGCTACCGGCCGGGCTGCGGCAGCGGGACCAGACGCAGAAGAGCCCGACGGGGCCGCTGGACCGGGAGGCCCTGCTGCAGCACCTGGAGAAGCAGGCGCTGGAGGCTGGCGAGCGCGACGACCTGGTGCCCTTCACCGGCGAGAAGAAAGGTGCGGGGACCCGGGGGGTGACATGGCGGGGACAGTGGCGGGGACCAGGGGGCACGGGGCCCTGTGGTGCCGGGTATATTTAGCTCGGCAGAACCGTCCTCGCCAGCAGCTCGGGTGTCCTGGGCGAGCTGGGTCCCCGCCAGCCCCGGGTACGGCCACCCCCTGGCAATGTCACCCCCCCCGTATGGCCACCCCCTGGCAATGTCACCCCCATTAATGCCACCCCTAGTACAGCCACCCCTGGCAATGCCACCCCCTGGCAACATCACCCCCACAGTAGTGTCACCCACTGGACACGTCCCCCCTGGCCCCCCACCCCCGGCAGCATCACCCCCAGGCCAGGTCACCCCCCCGGCAGCGGCCGCATCCCCAGCACCCCTGCCAGCCCCGTCCCCGGGCCACCATGCTCAGCACCACCGGCCCGTGCGAGGCCGGGCAGGATGCAACCCGCGTCCCCGCGCCCAGGGAAGCCCTTCGTGCCCAAGAACCCGACGCGGGAGATCCCACGGGAGGAGCAGATCACGCTGGAGCCCGAGCTGGAGGAGGCGCTGGCCAACGCCACCGAGGCCGAGATGTGCGACATCGCCGGTGGGTCTCGCACGGGGCAACCACGTCGCACCGCAGCCTCGCACGGGGCTGCTGCATTGCACCACAACCTCGCACCACAGCCTCGCACGGGGCAGCCATGTCGCACCACAGCCTCACACCGGGCTGGTGCATTGCACCACAACCTCACGCGAGGCAGCCATGTCGCACCACAGCCTCGCACGGGGCAGCCATGTCGCACCACAGCCTCGCACGAGACCACGCTACATTGCATGACAACCTTGCATGGAGCTGCTGTGTTGCACCACAGCCTTGCACGAGGCAGCCATGTCGCACCACAGCCTTGCACGAGACCACGCTACATTGCATGACAACCTTGCATGGAGCTGCTGTGTTGCACCACAGCCTCGCACGGGGCAGCCATATCGTGCCACGGCCTTGCACGGGACAGCCGTGTTGCACACAGTCTCACACCAGGCTGGTGCATTGCACCACAACCTCACACAAGGCAGCCATGTCGCACCACAGCCTTGCACGGGGCAGCCATGTCGCACCACAGCCTCGCACGAGACCACGCTACATTGCATGACAACCTTGCATGGAGCTGCTGTGTTGCACCACAGCCTCGCACGGGACAGCCGTGTTGCACACAGTCTCACACCAGGCTGGTGCATTGCACCACAACCTCACACGAGGCAGCCATGTTGCACCACAGCCTTGCACGGGGCAGCCATGTCGTGCGACAGCCTTGCACAAGGCTGCTGCCTCGCCTGGCCCCCTTGCACGGAGCTGCTGCGTTGCACCGCAGCCTCGCACGGGGGGTAGCGTGTCCCACAGCAGCTTCACGGGGCGGCAGCACATTGCACAGCGGGGAGCACGTTGCACAAGGATCAGTGTTGCACGGTTGCACGCCTGCCCCAGCCCCGTGTCACACTCCACTCCCCGCTGCCAGCTGTGTGCCGGGCCCCCCCCCCACCTCCCTGGGTCCCGGCCAGCGCCCGGCTAAAAGCAGCGCTGTGCCCCCACGCTCGGCTTTCACCGCTGGCCCCCGGCCCGCGCGCTCCCTGCGGCTTCCCCGAGCCCCCCGGCAGGGCAGGGGGGGCTGCAGCCACCCCCCAGGGGACACGGGGGGCCCTGGGGCACAGCTGACCCCCCCGGCCCCACAGCCATCCTGGGCATGTACACGCTGATGAGCAACAAGCAGTACTACGACGCGATCTGCAGCGGGACCATCTCCAACACGGAGGGCATCAACAGTGAGTGGCCTGGGGACACAGGGACAGGGGACGTGGGGGATGAGCCACCCCCCGGACAGGGGCCACGGGGGCTGTTTGGGGTGGATTTGGGGAGCAGAACCCCTCTGGGATACCCCGTGGTGACCCCACACACACGTGCAAACGCATGTGTCCCCACACGTCCGTGTCCCCACGCACGGGCACGCGCGTACCCGCACACACGCGTGTGCCCAGGCGTGGTGAAGCCTGACACGTACAAGCCGGTGCCGGACGAGCCCCCGAACCCCACCAACGTGGAGGAGACGCTGCGGCAGATCCAGGCCAACGACAGCACTCTGGAGGACGTCAACCTCAACAACATCAAGGTGAAGGACCTGGTGGCAGCGTCCCCAGGGTGCTGCTCCTGGGGTGTCCCCATGGGGCTGGGACACCCTGTTCCAGGGTGCTGCCTGCTGTCCTGGGGTGTTTGCCCTCACCCTGGGGTGGCTCCAGGGCACCCCAGGGCGCTGGTCGCCACCTGGGGGTATCCGTGTCCCTTTGGTGACATCCGCTTGGTGCCACTTACACACCTTGGGTGACATCCAGCACCCTCTCAGGGATGTCTCTGTCTCCAAGGGCACATCTAAACCCCCTCGATGCCACTGACATCCCCCCTGGTGACACCCTGCAGCCCCGGGGATGTCCCCAGCTGCTCGGTGACACCCATGTCCCCTTGCGGCAGGACATTCCCAATCTCCACGCTGAAGGCCGTCTGCGAGGCCATGAAAACCAACACCCACGTCAAGAAGCTCAGCCTGGTGGCCACCCGCAGCAACGACCCCGTGGCCAGCGTGAGTGCCAGCCCCGTGTCCCACCATGTCCCCACACCTCTCCAGACTGGGAGGGGACACGGCCCCTAACCCGGGCTCCACCCTGAGCACCAGCAAGGCCAGGTGACAGTGGCTTTTCCACCGTCACCTGGGGCATCGGTGGCCCAGGACGTGCCAAAGGGGGGGGGGGGCACCAGCCCTGGGTGACACCCCGATGTGACACCCTGAGGTGACACACAGGCTGTGGCCGAGATGCTGATGGAGAACAAGACCCTGGAGAGCCTCAACATTGAATCCAACTTCATCACCAGTGCTGGCATGATCAGCATCATCAAGGCCATGTACACAACACCACTCTGAGCGAGCTCAAGGTGGACAACCAGGTAGGGACGGGCACCCATGGGTGGCCTAGGGAGGGGGACAGGGGTGTCCCTAACTTCCCGGTGCATCTGGTCTCACCACGGCCCCACAGTGCCAGCGGGCTGGGCGACACGGTGGAGATGCGAGATGGCCACCATGCTGGAGCAGTGCCCCTCCGTCGTGCGCTTTGGCTACCACTTCACGCAGCAAGGCCCCCGCGCCCGTGCCGCCATCGCCATCACCAAGAACAACGAGCTCCGTGAGCGTCCCCTGTGTCCCCTCCCAGAGCAGGAATCGGGGTGGGGGGGTGGGGTGTGTCCCGGCCCTGACCCCCCCTCTTTCCTCTGCCCCCAGGTCGCAAGCAGAAGAAAGCCTAACAGCCCTCCCCTCCCCCCGGCATGGCTCCTGCTCCCTGGAGCTGCTGTAAATAAAGACGGAGCAATGCGGCTTTGGGATCCGCTCGGATGCATCCCGGGGCAGGATTTGTGCGCAGGACAGAATTGGGATCGTAGGGATGGGCTGAGGGAGGGTAACGCCACCGGGGGGGGGGCCCGCAGGGGCTGAGCGGGATGCCTGGACCCCCCCAGGGAGCAGCGGGGCCGCAGGGTCGGGGTATTTATACCCCAGGGATTGGGTTACGACACCAGGAGGGGTGGGGCAGCCAGGTGCCCCCGTGGCACTGAGCTGGGCACCCAGGACCCACAGGGCCCAGCACCCATGGCCCCAGAGGGGTGGGGGGGGGTGGGGGGCACAGAGCCTATTTATAGGTGCCACCACATTATTTATCGGCACAAGCCGATGTGAGCGGGTAAATCCCAGTGCCCAGGGGTAACATCACCCCAGGCAGCACTGCCAGGGACCCTCCACAAGGGACAGAATATGACCCCAGGGCCCAGAGACACCTTTGGGTGGGGGGTGGGTGCTGTCCCAAGGGCATGGATGCCAGCTCAGGGTGCAACACCATAAATGACAGTCCCATGGGTGCACCCTGACGTGGGAGCACACGCAGGCACCCAAAGGCTGGCAGGAAAAGTGGGGGGAAACTGAGGCAGGGGGAGGGCAAGCGTGGCAGGGTGCTCTGCGAAGCACTGGGACAGCTGTCAGGGCTGGGGAGGAGGGGGGGAACCCAGCACCACCACCCCGAAAGGCCATGACCCGCAGGCAGCTGCCAGCGTGTGAGAAAACAAGTGTGACTTGGGACAGGGACAGCAGAGGACAGGCCAAAACCCACATGGAGCTTGGCAGCACTTGTAGGGCGTTGGCCAGAGTAGGGGCACCCCAAAAAGGCACTAGGTTGAGCACCCCGTGGCGGCAAGACGGTGGGAACCCCAATATTACCCCTCCCTGGGACCTGCTGCAACGGCTCAGACACCTCCATCCTCTCCAGCTGCCTCTATTAATGGCAGGTGTGGGGACAGCTGCAGGGGGACAGTCCCCGTGGGGACCAGAGGAGCCCAGGGGGGCCTCAGGCCGGCAGCAGTGCAGGTGGTTCGTCCTCGTCAGAGTCAAATTCAGCGTTCTCATCCTTCACCCACTTGCCAGAGCGGTCTTGGATCCAGCCGGCACTGGGGACAGACGGATGGACAGTGAGAGGCGGCTCATTACGGGCTTCCCCGCGCCAACGGGGCCAAGACTCACCTGCGCAGCTGCAGGTATCGCTCCAGGGCCTGGCGCCTCTCGGGGCTGAGGGCTTCAGCCTGGCTCGGGACTGATGATGAGGCTTTTCCTTTGCTGCCTTGCTGCGTCCGCGCCGGAGCTGTCTTCGGGGCACCTGCGAGGGCAGAGGGGACTGGTGGGACCCACAGAAATGGGAGAGGGCCAGCCGATTGCCCAGGCGCCCCTGCCCTGCCGGTGCCAGCACAGCTCTGGAGCCACTGGCTAGCTCTTACCCACTCGCCTGCCGCGGTGCCCCGGCAGCAGGGGCTGCAGGGCTGGCGTCCAGGGCTGCTCCGTTCTTCTGCGACGGCTCTGGCAGCATCGGGGCAGCACTCAGCCCCATCTGGGTGACACCAGCTCGTGAGCTGCTTCCCTCCACCCTGTGATGGGAGAAGGGGTCAGGGCCTCATCCCACAAACGCCCGACAGCAGTGAGGTCACGGCACTGCCAGTGCCCTCCCAGGAAGCCCAGAGCTTTCCCACATTCTCCAGCAGCAAAAACAGAAGCCTCACCCCGTCCTCCGGCAGCAGCTGCTGTAGGGAGCTGCTTTGAGCAGAGCGTTCCGGGCAATCCTCCTCGTCTGTGCCAGAAGAGGGGGCCGGGGAGCCCTGGGGACCGGGGACAGAGCTCAGGGGGGCCCCATCTGGGGGTCCAGCAGGGTGAGGAAGGGGCATCTACACCAACCTGTGTGCCTGCCTCCTCTGCCTGCAGCTCCTCCTCGTGCCGCCGCTTCTGAGCCGCGTCCTGGAGTGAGCGCTTCCTGCTGTAGAAGCGCTGCAGGCCTGAAAGACAGCAAAGGGGGTGGGGGGACATGCCCGCTTGGCACAGCTCACCCCGCCAGGGGACCTGCACTTACTGCCCATGTGCTTCTTGCCGGCTCTGTGGACTGTCAGCACGTCCAGCGTGTCGAAGACAGGGCGTGGGCACACACTGTGCAGGCGTACCTGTGCCGAGGGGGAGAAGCTGCTGTCAGGACCCCGCGAGCGGTTGGAGGGGGAGGCTGCACTCGGGGGTCTCGCTCACCTCCCTGCTCCTCAGCAGCAGTGCCTCATCCTCGGGGATGTAGTTGGCCAACAGGTCCGCGATACGTCTTTTCTGGGATAGACCAAGGGGGCCGGGTGAGTGCTTGTCCCCCCCACGCCTGCTGCCGGAGCAGGGTCTGCCCCCAGTTTACCCCACAGGGAACCAGTCCTTTTCCCCAGACCTGTCCCCGCTTAGGCCAAGAAACCTCAGCACCCTGGGGACCCCCGTTCCGCACTGAGGGGCAGGTGGGGAATTAGGTGGTCGAGGCTGGGGAGGGGGCGGTTTGGGACAGGCTGAGGCAGGGGAAGGGGGCAATTTCGGGGAGCAGCCTAGGCCAGGGGGGGTGTTTTGGGGGCACTGAGAGGGGAACTCGAGGGGGCCCAGGGCAGCGATGGGGAGGCACTGGGGGGGGGCAGAGGAGCATTTGCGAGCTGGCAGGACGGCGCGCAGGGGGGTATCTACGGGCACGGAGGAGCGGGGAAGGGCTGCGGGGAACCGGGCCGGGGGCGGGCCGGGGCGAGGGGGCAAGGCCGGGAGGTGCGTGGGGAGGCCGGGTCCGGGTCTGGGGGACTCGAGAAGGGTCAGAGGGATCGCGGAAGGGAGGGAAGGGGGCGAGACCCACCTGCAGCACCCCCAGCTGACCGGGGTCGTCCCCCTCCCGCTTGAAGGACATGGCAGCCCCGGCGCCGGCCCGCGGTTACTATGGGAACTGCCCTCCCACCGCCCAGCTTCCGGGTGGCTCCTCCCGGCATGCTGCGCGCCGGAGCGGCAGCCAATCGGAACGCTCGAGGGCCGCGCCCCGCGACATGACGGGAATTGTAGTTCCTCTCCCTGAGACGGCGTGGCCGGAGGGGCAGAGACTCCCCCCCGGGGGCAGGGCCCGGCGCGAGGGGCGCGGGGGGGGACGCCAGGGGGGCTTCGACGTGGCGACGGGGGGGCGCGACGTCGTTGCGCGAGGGGCCGGAGGGGTACCCGCTCGCCCCGGACTACAAGGCCCAGAGGCCTCCGCGGCGCGGCCGGGCCGGGCCTGGCGCCTCCGTCCTCAGCGGCGCGCGGGGGGCGGCGCGGGGCCGAGCCCGCCCCCGGCAGCGGCGGCGGCAGCGGCGGGGCCCTGGCAGGTCCCCCGGCCGGGCCGGGGCTGTGCGTATGAGCCCCCCGCCCCCCGCGCCGTCGGGGGTCGGGGCGGAGCGGGGTCCCGCCATGGCGGCGGGGAGCGGGGCAGCGGGGGCCTCCGCCCGGGAGCACCGCCTGGAGCCCGGGGACACGCTACCGGGGCTGGCGCTACGCTACGGCGTGACGGTGAGCGGCGGGGGGGGGGCACGTCCGGGGGGCCCGAGGGGCCCTGGGGCAGGGTCGCGGGGGCAGGGCGGCCAGGACGATCCCGGGGTCCCCGTGGGGCCATTGCTGTCCCTTCCCGTCCCTGTCCCCCCGGTCCCTGTGACTGTCCCCGTCCGATCCCGTCCTCATCTCGTCCTTCCGTCTGTCCTCATCCCATCCCTCTCCTTGTCCCTGTCCCACTCTTGTCCCCATCCCACCCCTGTCCCCATCCTGTCCCTCTCTCTGTCCTCATTCCATCCCATCCCTGCCCTTGTCCCTGTCTGCACTCTTGTCCCCATCCCGGTCCCCATCCCGTCCCTGTCTCCATCCCATCGCTGTGCCCATCCCTGTCACCATTCCTGTTCCATCCCATCGCTGTCCCCATCCCATCCCTCTGTCCTCATCCCATCCCTGTCCTTGTCCCTGTCCCCACTCTTGTACCCATCCCTGTCCCATCCCCACCCCTGTCCTGTCCCCATCCCGGTCCCCATCCCGTCCCTGGCAGATGGAGCAGATCAAGCGCGCCAACCGCCTCTACACCTCGGACACCATCTTCCTCAAGTTCCACCCTCCTCATCCCCACCCCGGCGCTGCCAGGGGGCCCCTGCCCTGATGACGAGGACAAGGACACGTCCGTCCCCTCAGGAGACACCTCGGCTGCTCCCGCTCCGTCCCGCCACGACCTCTCGGCCACCGATTTCCTGCGGCAGCTGGACGCCGAGATCGGGCGCTCCAAGGCGGCGGCAGCAGAACGGCTCCGCGCCGGCAGCACAGGGTGAGCGCGCCCACCCCGCCTCCCTGCTGGGGCCAAGGGGGCTTCTGGAAGGTGCCTTTGGCCCCCAGGTTGGTGAGCGGGTGGTAAGGCCACCCCTCAATGCCACCCCGCTGCGTCCCTGCAGCACGGCTGAGGCTGAAGGCACCCGCAGCACCGACACCAGGGCGCCCCCGGCCCACCTGGGCCCCCGCCTTGGCCCCCGGCCACTCACCAGGACCCCACGGGCGGCCACCCTCCGTGACGCAGAGGATGAGATCTTCACACTGTGACACCAGGGACACTGGGGACATGACGGCCGTGACTCCCACCCTGTGGTGGCAGGGACCCCAGACACCCCCAGCCCTTGCCAGGGTCTACTGGAGGGGACACAGGGATTGGGGGGGAACACACAGTGTCCCCTCCTTGTCTCCTTCGAGGGACCTTTCCTGCTGTAGGGACACCCAGCACCTGGATGCAGAGCCAGCCCTCTTGCAGGGCTGCTGGGAGGGACTGTGATGTACTGGGAGGGACTGGGACAGGATTTACCAGCTGATGTTTTCCCTCTGGTTGTATTTATTTGTACGTCTTTGCTCTCGCGGGGATTTCGGGGGGGTGGGACCCCCATGCCAATGCCTGGACCCCCACAGGGATGGTCTCCTCCCACACTGAGGGCCTGTAAATAAAACCGAGCACTGTCACCTGGCTCTGCCTGTTTGTCACCTGCCGGGGACACCATCACACCCCCCGGGGACATGATTGTCCCCCTGGGAACAGGGCCATCCCCGTGGGGACACAGACCTGCGGACAGTGTCACCCTGCTGGGGACATGGTCACCCCCAGGTGACACGATTGCCCCCCTCAGGGACATGGTCACAGCCCCTGGGAACACAATAACACCCCCCCACCCCCTCCCGAGGACATAATTCCCCTTGGGAACATGGACACCCCCTGGGGACAGTGTCATCTCTCGCGGCGCCATTGGCACTCTGGGGACACAGTCACCCGCCCCGGGGCTGCGGGCACCCACCCGAGGACACCGGCCCCCCCGCAAGGTGCCACGCCATGTGATGCCACCAGGTGTCCACCCTGTGCCCACACCCTTGGGACCCCCCCCCCCGGGACCCTCCAGAGCCTCAGGGGGTCCCCAGGGTCCCCCCAGGGCCACCCAGTGCCCCGGGATGTCCCCAGGGTCCGCCCTCCCCGAAGGGGCTGGTGACAGGGGACCGCAGCCCGGGTGGCACACTGGGGGGAGCTCAGCGCCCCCACGAGCTCCCAGTCACTCCCAGTAGCTCCCAGTCCCACCCTGGGCCAGCTGCACCCGTGCGTGCGAATGCCACGCGCTGGTGGTAAGTGGGGCAGCAGGTCCCACTCGGGTGGGGGGGTCACAGGTGACGGCCAGCCCCGTTGCACACGCTTGTGCAAGGCTGCCCACGCGTGTGCGTGCTCGTGCACCGCACGTACATCCACCCACCCGCATGCACGTCTGCGCGCGTGGGCATTTGCACGGCGGTGCTTGCGGGGGGGGGGAGGGGGGCAGCGCGGGTGCTTGCACACGCGTGTGCATCGACGGCGGGGGGGGGGGCAGCGCGGGGTGCTCGCAGGCAGGGCTGTGCCCGCTCCCACGCGTCTGTGCACACGCGTGTGCAGGCACCCGCGCTGACCCCCCCTACGTGGGTGCACACGCGTGTGCAAGCCGCCCCCCCGCCCTCAGCGGCTAATGAGGATCAGCTCATTAAGGGGATTAGCGCCTATGTATAGGGCGGGCCGCGGGGCGGGGCGGGGGGTCCCGCGGGGGTCCCGGACCCGCCCCCCGGCCCCGCTCCGGCCGCCGGCCGGTCCCGGCCCGTTCCGGGGCGGAGCCGCTCGGGGCCGCTCGGGGCGCGGAGCCGGTACCGGGCGCGGAGGGGGCGGCCGGGGGGGGGGGTAGGGGGGTGTCGGGGGGGGGGGGCGGGCGGGGGGTGCCGCGAGGGGGTAGGTGCGGTGGCGCGGGGGTGTTGCGGGAGGGGTCGAGGGGGTGTCGGGGGGGGATCGGGGGCGTGTTGGGGGGGGTCGGGGGGATGTTGCGGGGGGATCGGGGGCGTGTTGGGGCGGGCTGTGGTTGGGGAGGTTTCGGGGTGTTTTGGGGTGTAGGTGGGGGGGTGCTGCGGGGTGAGGGGTGTTGTTGGGGTGTTGTGTGGGTGCTATGAGGAGTGGGTGGGGGGGGTTCGGGTTGTGCTCAGGGTGCTGGGGGGTGCTCAGGGTGCTGTGAGGGTGTTGGGGGTGCTCAGGGTGCTGGGGGGTGTTGGGGGGGGTGCCGTTGGGGGGGTTCGGGTTGTGCTCAGGGGGCTGGGGAGTTGCACGTGGGTGCTGGACCCGAGCGCTGTGCGGGTGTTGGGGGGTTGTGAGTGGGTGCGGGGGTGCGCACAGCCGTGCCCCACTGCACACGCTTGTGCTGCGCTGGGAGCACTGGGACTGGGGGACTGGGGACACTGGGATGGGCACGTTGGGGCAGGGTCGCTGGGGATACTGGGGTGGGGATACTAGGACACTGGGAGGGGGGCACTGGGAGCACTGGGACTGGGGTCCTGGGGACGCTGGGATGGGCACGTTGGGGCAGGGTCACTGGAGGTACTGGGACGGGGATACCAGGACACTGGGAGGGGGGCACTGGAAGGACTGGGAGGGGGCGCTGGGAGCACTGTCCCCACAGTGGCGGGTGTCCCCCAGGGCTGCTCTGTGCCCCCCCCCCCCGTGCCTCAGTTTCCGGTGCCGAGACCAGCCCCTGGCAGCCCCGGGGGGCCGGTGCCCGTGGCCATGCTGGGGGGTCCCGCTGCCCTTCATTCTCCTCCTCCTCCTCGCCGGGGGGGGCGGCACAATCCTTCCCGCGGGACCTGGTGCCGCGCAGCACCGTGGGGCTGGCAGGTGAGCCGGGGGGGGGGGGGGGGGGGGGTCGGGGGGGCCTGGGGCTTGGGGGGGCCAGCGGGGTGTCACCGCATCCCCCCATCCCCGCAGCCACCGCCGCCTACCCCCGCTTCGGTGGCCTGGGGGGGGGCCAACGGCACGGCCCAGCTCGGCCTCGACTTCCAGCGCATGCTGCGCCTCAACGGCACCCTCTTCGTCGCCGCCCGGTGAGCTCTTGTGCGCGCTCGTGGGCGCTTGTGCGCGCTCGTGGGCGCTTGTGCACGTGGCACGTGCTCATCGGCGCTTGTGCAAGCCCATCTGTCCTTGTGCAAGCTCACCTCCCCTTTGCTTCCTTGTGCATACTTGTGCAAGCTTGCGTGCGATTGTGCACGCTGGCGTGTGCTCGTCTGTGCTTGCGTGTGCTTACCGGCACTTGTGCAAGCTCGCTCCCCCTTTGCTTCCTTGTGTGTGCTTGTGCACCCTTGTCTGTGCTTGTGCAAGCTCGTACACCCCTTTGCGAGCTCGTGCAAACTTGTGCACGCCTGCGTGTGCTTATCGATGCTTGTGCAAGCTCATCCCCCTTTTGTGTGCTTGTGCAAGCTTGTGCACACTTGTATAGGCTTGTACATCCTTGTCTGTGTGTGTGCAAGCTTGTGCATGCTTGTGTTTTTGTGTATCCTTGTACATTTGCCCACGTTTGTGCAAGGATGTGTGTGCTTACGCATGCTTGCCCATGCTTGTGCAAGCTTACATGCACTTGTGCATGCTTGTACATGTTTTATCTGTGCCTGTGCAATCTTGTTCACATTTGCGTGTGCTCCTGCAGGTTTGTTTGCTCTTGCACATGCTTGGGCACGCTTGCACGTCCTTGTGCATGCTTGGGCACATTTGCATGTGCTTGTGCCCACTTCTGCACACTCAAGCCCCTGAGCGCCCCTGCCTGCACACGCTTGTGCCCACCAGCATGTGCTCCCACATGCTCGTGCATGCTTGCGTCGCCATGCCCCTCGCACGTCCCTGTGCCCCTCGCACGCTCACACTCCCCCCCCTCCAGGGACCACATCTATGCCTTCAACCTGGGGCAGGACAAGGGGATGCTGTACCCCGAGCGGGTAAGGGGGCCAGGGGGCACGGGAGGGGCAGGCTGGGGGCACGGGGGGGCTGGGCTGGGGGTCCCCATGCCCACCGCCCCCATTTCACCCGGCAGTACCTCACCTGGGAGTCACGGGACAGGGAGAACTGCGCCATGCGGGGCCGGCTGCAGGTGAGGGGGGGTGGGGGGGTACGGGGGGGGGGAGGGGGGCATGGTCTGGGGGGGGGACGACTATGAAGTGTGGGGGTGCAGGGGCAGCATGGGGGGTGGGAGTACAGGGTATGGGGATGCGGGGGGGGTACTGGTATGCAAGGGGGTGGGGGGTGCAGGGGGTGGGGGATACAGGGAGTGGGAGTGGGCAGGGGGCTCAGGGCAGGGGAGAGTGGTGACGTCGGGGTCCCCTCGTGTCCCCCCCCACGCAGGATGAGTGCCACAACTACATCAGGGTGCTGGTGCCCCGCGACGCTGGCACCCTCCTGGCCTGCGGCACCAACGCCTTCAGCCCCCTCTGCCGCACCTACCAGGTGGGGGGGGCTGGGGGGGCGTGACTGGGGGGTCTCAGCGGCTGCTGGGGAGTGTGATGGGGGGGGGGGGTGTCTCAGCCCTGCCAGGGAGCATGGGGGGGGGGGGGGGGTGGTGGTGAATGAGTGGGGGTCTCAGCCCCCCCACTGAGGAGCATGGATGTGATGAGTGAGGGGGGGTCTCAGCCCTGCCAGGGAGCATGGGGCAGGGGGTGTGATGAATGAGGGGGGGGGGGTCTTGGCCCCCCCACTGCAGAGCAGGGCTGTGATGAGGGGGGAGTCTCAGCTGGGCAGCTCAGCAGGGCAGTGCCCGCAGGTGTGATGAGCGGGGGGAGGGTCCTCAGCATCTCCGTGCTGGGGCTGGGGGGCAGCAGGGGGCCGTGCTGAGCTGGCGGGGGGGGGGGGTGTCTCACCCTCTCGCCCCCCCCCCAGGTGAGCAGCCTGGCGCAGGAGGGCGAGGAGGTGAGCGGCCAGGCCCGGTGCCCCTTCGACGCCAAGCAGAGCATCGTCGCCCTCTTCGTCGGTGGGTGCTGGGCAGGGCGGGGGTGACACGGGGATGCCCCTGAGGGGGGGACGTGGGGCTGACGCTGGTGTCCCCCCCCCCCGCAGACGGCAGCCTGTACTCAGCCACGGTGGCCGACTTCCAAGCCAGCGACGCCGTCATCTACCGCAGCCTCAGCCCCGGCCGCCCCCCCCTGCGCACCCTCAAGTACAGCTCCCGCTGGCTGCAGGGTACCCGGCGGGGGGGCTGGGGGGTGGGCACGGGGGCTGGGGGGCAGGGAGTGGGGAGCACAGGGGTGGGGGATGGGGACAGGAGGTGGCGGGGGCTGATGGCCCCCCTGGCCCCTCCCCCCAGAGCCCCACTTCGTCCAGGCGCTGCCCTACGGCCCCTACGTCTACTTCTTCTTCAGGGAGGTCGCCGTGGAGCTCAGTGCCCTGGGCAAGGTGGGCACCGGGGGGTGGGGGGACCCCCAGCCCATCCCCCTGGCATCAGGCCAGGGGAGACCCCCGTGCCCCTCGCCCGAGCATCTGGCCGGGTGCTGGTGTCTCACAGGGTGCTGCTGCCTGTGGGTGCTCCTGGTGCCAGCCCAAGGTGGCCGTGCCCCTGGCTGCCCGGGTGCTGGTGCCCCTGGCTGCCCGGGTGCTGATCCCAGCGGGTCCTTGGGTGCTGACACCCATGGGTGCCCAGGTGCTGGTCCTCATGAGTGCCCAAGTGATGATGCCCATGAGTCCCTGTGTGCTGACACCCATGGGTGCCCATGTGCCGATGCCCTGGGTACTGACACTTGCGGGTCCCTGGGTACTGACACCCATGGGTGCCCAGGTGCTGGTCCTCATGAGTGCCCAAATGATGATGCCCATGAGTCCCTGTGTGCTGACACCCATGGGTGCCCATGTGCCGATGCCCTGGGTACTGACACTTGCGGGTCCCTGGGTGCTGACACCCATGGGTGCCCATGTGCCGATGCCCTGGGTACTGACACCCATGGGTGCCCAGGTGCTGGTCCTCATGAGTGCCCAAGTGATGATGCCCATGAGTCCCTGTGTGCTGACACCCATGGGTGCCCATGTGCTGATGCCCTGGGTGCTGACACTTGTGGGTCCCTGGGTGCTGACACCCATGGGTGCCCAGGTGCTGGTCCTCATGAGTGCCCAAGTGATGATGCCCATGAGTCCCTGTGTGCTGACACCCATGGGTGCCCATGTGCCGATGCCCTGGGTACTGACACCCATGGGTGCCTAGGTGCTGATCCCTGCAGGACCCTGGGTACTGACACCCATGGGTGCCCAGGTGCTGATGCTCTGGGTGCTGACACCCGTGGGTGCTGGCACAGGTGGCGGTGGCACGGGTGGCGCGGGGTGTGCCGCAACGACCGGGGGGGCTCCCCGCGGGTGCTGGAGCGGCGCTGGACGTCCTTCCTGAAGGTGCGGCTGCAGTGCGCCGTCCCCGGCGATGCCATCTTCTACTTCGACGTCCTGGAGGCGGTGACACCCCCCCCGGGCCCTGCACGGGCGCCCCGCCGTCCTCGCCCTCTTCGGCACCCAGCCCAACAGGCATGGCGACGGGGGTCCCGGTGACGAGGGGTCCCGGGCTCTGGGGTTGTGAGCATGGGGACAGGGTTGGTGGCAACATGGGAGACGGGGACGTGGGGACACAGTGGGGCAGGACACAGGGGAATTGGGACACGGTGGGGCCCTGGCCACACCAAGGCCACCATGGCAGCCCTGGCAGGGGACAGCGGCGTCCCCAGCGCCGGTGCCACCCGGTGCCAACCCCGCAGCATCCCTGGCTCAGCCGTCTGCGCCTTCTACCTGGCGGACGTGGAGCGGGCGTTCGAGGGACCCTTCGCCGAGCCCCGCGGTGCCTCCAGCACCTGGATGCCGGTGCCCGAGGACAGGGTGCCCCGACCCAGGTACCACCCCCCACACCCCGCACCCCAGAGCCTGGGTCCCTCCGGGGCACCACGGCCACCCGCGTCCCCACGCCGGCTGTGCCGCAGGCCGGGATGCTGCGCTGGGATGGGACCGGCCGCCGGCATTGTCACCTCTGGGGACTTCCCCGACGAGACGTTGGCCTTCGCCAAGGAGCACCCACTGCTGCACGGCGCCGTGGCACCCGCCGGCGGGCGGCCGCTCTTCACCCGCACTGGCACCAGGTGCACACCCGGGGGTGGGTGGCCGCGGGGACGGGGGGTGGCTCGTGCGAGGAGGGTGCGGGTGCACAGGCTGGGGAGGGTGCAGCCGGTCCCATGGGTGCTGCAGGGTGGGGAGGGTCCTCGTGCAAGGCTCCAGTGCGAGGCCCTGGTGCAAGGCCACACAAGGATGTGCAAAAGTGTGCAAAGCCCTGGTGCGAGGGTGTGTAAGACCTGGGCGCAAGGGCCCCAGTGCGAGGGTGTGCGACAGCGTGCGAGGCCCCGTTTCAAGCATGTGCAAGGGTCCCACATAGTGCAACGGCCTGGTGCAAGAATGTGCAAAGCTCCAGTGCAAAGGTGTGCAAAGCCCTGGTGCAAGGCTGTGTGAAGGTGTGTAAGACCTGGGTGCAAGGGCCCCAGTGCGAGAGCGTGCGACAGCGTGCGAGGCCCCGATCTGAGCGTGTGCAAAGGTCCCACGCAGAGGTGTGCAACGCCCCGGTGCACGGGTGTGTGAGACCCCTGCACGAGGGTGTGCAAGGGGTGCGCTGGGTGCAGGCTGACGCAGCTGGCGGTGGACACGGGCGCGGGGGCCACGTGGGAACCAGACCGTGCTCTTCCTGGGTGCCGAGGACGGGCGGGTGCTGAAGGTGTTGGCGGCCACGCAGCACCCCGGGGCCACCCAGCACCCCCGGTGGCACCCCAGCACCTGGTGACAGCCGGGAGCCTGGTGACACTGGGGATGCCACCTCTGAGACGCTGCTGCTGGAGGAGATCAGCCTCTACGACCCCAGGCGGTGAGTGTGGGGCGCTGGGGGTGCTGGGGGGCTGGTAGGGTCCATGGGTGCAGGGGGGCTGTGGGTGCTGATGGGTGCTAGGAGGCAGAGGGCATTGATGGGTGCAGTGGTGGTGTGGGTGCTGAGGGGCAACGTGGGGGGCACAGGGCATTGATGGGTGCCGTGGGGTCAGGGAGGTACCGTAGGGTGCTGATGGGTGCTGTGGCGTCATGCAGTTGCTGCGGGGCCATGTGGGTGCCACGGAGCTGCAGGGTGCCGACGGGTGCTGTGGGGGGGCCGTGGGTGCTGGGGGTGCCGTCACGATGGGTGCTCCTGGGGGGGGCAGATGCCAGGGGCCGCGGGGCGCCAGCCGGGTGCTGGGGCTGGAGCTGCACCCGCCGGGCCAGGAGCTCTACGTCGCCTTCGCCGGGTGCCTGGTGCGTCTGCCCCTGAGCCGCTGCGCCCGGCACGGCGCCTGCCGCAGGTGAGCGAGAGCATGGGCGTGTGCGAGGGCGTGAGGGTGTGCAAGGGTGCAGGGGCACATGTGGGCACGGGGTGTGCATGGGGCCACGAGGGCATGTGTGGGTGGGATGTGTGAGAGCACGGAGGTGTGCAAGAGCGTGCAAGGGCCAGGGGTGCGTGAGGGCACGGGGGTGTGCGAGGGCCAGGGGTGTGCGAGGGCACGGGGGTGCGTGAGGGCACGGGGGTGTGCGAGGGCCAGGGGTGCGTGAGGGCACATGGATGTGTGAGGGCACAGGGGTGTGCGAGGGCCAGGGGCGTGCAAGGGCACGAGGACGTGTGTGTGGGACCACAGCACGCGGCCACCTGCCCCCCCCCCCCCCCCACTCCCTGCAGGAGCTGCCTGGCCGCCCGGTGACCCCTACTGTGTCTGGCTGCCCCGCCAGGGCTGCGTCCCCTTCTCCGAGGACCTTCCGTAAGTGTCCCCTGTGGTGGCCTCTCCGGCACACCCCCCACCCCACCCCCCTCTGCTGGGTCCCTTCCTCGCGGGGTGGGGACTCTGGGGACGGTGGGTGATGTCCCCTGCCCTGCCCAGGAACGGCTTCAAGCAGGACGTGGAGGGCTACCCCAGGGACCCGCTGGGACCTGCCAAGGTGAAGGGGGGTACATGGGGGACACTGGGGACAAAGCCATATTGGGGGGACACAGAAGGTCGCTGTGGGAACTTCTGGGGACACGAGGTCACGGGGGGGATGCAGGGGGCACCAGGGCGATGCTGGGGGCCCTGGGACATGTGGAGGACACTGGGGGGACGGAGGTGGCCGCAGGGGGACACGGGTGGCCTGGCCTGACCCCGCTCTGCTCTCAGATGCACCAGCCGTGGGGGACAGCGACGGGGACAGAGACTTGGCCCATGGTCAGTGACACCCTGTCTGCCCCCCCAGACACCCAGGGACCGGGGGGGACCCCAGGGAGGAGGAGGGACCCCCAGGAATCAAGAGAGGGACCCCAGGGACTGGGGAAGGACCCTGGGGATGGGGGGGGGGAACCCACAGGAACAGAAGGACCTGGGGTGGGGGGGTCCCCGGGGACCCCCAGGGATCAAGAGAGGGACCCCAGGGACTGGGGAGGGACCCTGGGGATGGGGGGGAACCCCCAGGGACAGAAGGACCCCGGGGTGGGGGACCCCTGGGACCAGGAAGAGACCCCCACAGACGGGAGAGGGACCTGGGGCAGGGGGACTCCAGGAGGGACCCTGGGGGCCCGGGTCCCCCGTGTGTGCGGGGGGCTGACGGGTGCTCCCGCAGGGGTGCGCCAGCCCGGGCCGGGGGCCGCAGCGGCGGTGCCGGTGCCGGTGCTGGTGGGCTGCGTGCTGGGCGCCTTCGCCCTGGGCGCCCTGGCTGCTGGGCTGCTGGCGGCCTGCTGCCGCCGCCCCGCCGCCCCCAAGGGACCCCCGGAGCCCCCTGCCGCCGCCCCACGGCCCCCGGCCCAGCCACCTGCCCCCCGCCTCTACCCCCTGCTGCCACCCCAGGGCGGGGCTGGGGGCCTGCGGGACCCCCCCGAGCTGCCCACACGCCGGAGGCCACCCCACGGCCACCTGCCAAGGCACTCTGGGAGCGGGTGACGGAGCCCCGGCGCAGCCAGGCCGCCCACCTCGGCACCCCAGAGTGCCCGGAGCCCCCCCGGGCCAGGACCCCCGCCCAAGGCCACCCTGGAAGAGATGCTGCAGCGGCTGCACGGGACGGGGGGCTCGGGGTGGCCGGTGACCCCCCCGGGCACCAGCTCCTTCGCCAACCGGGTGCAGCCGGGCACCCCGTTCTCCAGCCTCCCCCCGGCCCCCCGCGACGGGACGCCCCGCCGGCTGGACGTGCCCCCCGACAGCCCCCCCGCCGCCCCGGCGGCCCCTGGCACAGAGACACTCGCTCGGGGGGACGCCTGCGAGACCACCTGGCCTGGCCCGCGGGCTCACCCGCATGCACTCGCTGGGGACCCCGGGGGGGCCAGCCTGGGGCCCCCGGCCCGGCACCCTGGAGCGCTCCCTCTCCATGAAGCCCCCCGTGCTGCCCAAGCCCCTGATGGTGCCAGCAGCCCCCGGGCGGCCCTGAGCCCCCCAGCACCCATGGGACACCCCTGCTGCGGCTGGCGGGGGGCCCCCCAGCCATCCCCTGGGTGGCAGGACCCCCGCCTCCCTGGTGGCACGTGGGTCCCCCCCGTCCCCAGACTGGCCCCCACCGGGGTGACAAGGGTCCCCATGTGCCAGCCTGGCATGACAAGGCTTTTCTTTTTCTTTTTTTTTTTTTTAATCCTAATTTATTTAATTGGGGGGGGGGGGAAGGGGGGAGCCACCGCCAACCCCCTGGGGGACATGCGACACAGCAGCTCTCCATGCCGGAGCTCAGCTCATCCTACCATGTAGGACCAAGGCTGGGGGACAAGAGGGGGACAAGGGGGGGGAAGGTGCCACCGGACCCCCTCGGGGCCAGCCCAGCGTGGTGGCCCTGGGGTATCCCCACAGTGGCACAGGGGATAGGAAGGGCCTGGCGATGCGCTGGCTTAGCAGGGACAGGGCTGACACCAGGGGTAAAGCAAAGCTGCTCCCCAAGGTTGTGCTATTTTATTAAGAAACATATTAAAAAAAAGTTTTTATATATATATATATATATATATATACACACGTTGAAATTTCCCAACATCTACCCTCAGTAGAAGAGGGGCCCAAGCACTTGGCTCCTCGTCACAGCACTAACAGGGTCCATAAGGGACAATTTATTCTGTGATAAACCCCCCAGCACTGCGCCTGGCACGCGGGAAACCGATCTGATACAGGTGAGATTAAAGAAATAATCCGATTTGGCCCCAAAAAGCACCCTGTGGGTGATGGAGGGGGGTTCAGGCAGGGAAGGCCCCTGCCAAGGGGCTGGGGGACCCGCGCTTGATTCCCGGGGCTTGTTACTCCCCTTCGTGGCTGGCTGGAGAGGATTGAGTTGGCGTTTCCGTGCCCTCCTCCACTCATCCCCACCGGATTTGCAACGCCCTGCTTCCGATTTAGGAAAATGGGAACCGGTTACGGCAAACAAGAGGGAAACACACATCTAATCAAACCCAAATCGGTTAAATTAGCACCGCACCACCTCCTCCACCAAAGAGTAACAACACACGCTCATTTCAAGACCGCAACTTCTGCCTCGGCATTCCCGGGAAGCAGGCCGGGATTCTCCCACCCGCGCAGGCACGCGGCTGCGATCCCAAGCTCGTGGCGGAGGGGAAGCAGGGTGGGCGTGTGGGCGTGGGGAGCTCGGCTGCTCTGCCTCGATAAGAGCACGGCTTTTGAGAGCCAAGGGGTTTGTTTAGCCTTTCACCTCCTCCATCCCCGTGCCCGCCGCTGCCTGTGGCACGAGGACAAGGACGGAGCCGGCGTGGGCGAGAGGAACCCTGACGCGGCAGAGTCCGGCCCGGACACCGGTGGGAGGGTACTGACCCGCTCGCAGCAGCCTGACGCTGCCACGGCCGACTACGCGCCAAGCAGAAAACTGCTGGTCTTGGCTTAAAAAGCTCCAAATCCTTTCTGTAAAAAAGCAGAGGATGCAGCAGGGTTTAAATTCTTTCTAAACAGAGATCAAATTCTCATCTTTGTTCAGAGCCCATCCACGAGTACTTCTAAAAATAAAATTAACGTGTGATTCCCCCCCCCCCCCAGCCAAGGCAGAGCAGTACGAACACTGTCAGCTTTATTTTTCAACTCTATAAAGCAAATCTAGTTACCGTGAGTACCACGGACATTTTATTTTTTTTTCCCCTCCTCTTCTGAAGGGGAAGTTTGTTTCCCAGCTGAAGGGACTTTTTGGCAAAACTGACCCTTTTCAGGAGAAGGATGGAAATTACGGAGAATCGCAGTGCTGTCGAAGGCACAACACGGCATTTATATACGCTACAGCTGCCGAACTCTTCAAATTTACAAACAATGAGCACAAATTTCAGGCAAAACGTTAAAAGCCAAAGCCGATAGTGTCCCTTTACATCCGTAAACGCTTCTGGGCATTAGAAAGAATCTGTCTGGATTTACTTTAATTCTGTTTCAAACCCTCCGACACAGATTTTTAGTTCAAACAGACCCAAACTGTCAACATTCCGGGGAGCAAAAGGAAATAACAACACACGCTCCAAGTCAGGGAGGAAACACCGAAGTAATCGATAACGAGGAACCGAGTCTCTCCAAACATTCATTCATAAAAAATAATTATTAAAGCCTTCTTCAAAACATCTTTTGGAAAAAAGATAAAAAAAGTCTTATTTATAAATATAGCTAAATATAGCTACACTGGTTATAAATAAATGCACTTTGATTCTCAAAACCCGGCAAGTCTCAGGAAGCCTCTACAACAACAGTCCCAGAAACCTTCCCCTCCTACCGGTCGGGGGAGAACCCACCGGCGAAACGCTGCCCAAGATGGGATTGTGGCAGATCCCACCTGCCCTTCAGGCCCAACCGCCAGGAACCGACTGATTCTAGGATGGAAAGCAGTCTCCTCTTGGGGCGAGACATTCCCTCGGAGCCATGACCTACGTTCACACCTTTATGAACTCATCAGCCTGTATTACACCTCCAGCGCCATGGAACGGGCTGATCTACCGGCAAAGACACATAAAGGCAGTACCCAAACTTCACTTGTTTACGGTATTTTTCTAAACCTCACTTGATAATCTGTCACTATCAAGCTCCACGTGATTACTTGGGGTGCTTCAAATCAGTTCCCTGCTGTCTTGAAACCCATAACCCGCTGTACTAAACAGATCCCAGCATTCAAGAGGCCCGCAAAGAGTAAAAAAACATACAAACATTTCAGTAACAAGATCAGCCGCTTGTTAAAAAAGGTTTAAGTATCTTTAAAAATAAAAACTGTTTAGTAAAAAAAAAAGACAGATGTATCTCCAGAGACAACTTGACTCCCAAGCTGTCTTGCAGCAACTGCCATACGTATAGTTTTGCATATATAATCAGTTAACGCTACCGTTCGGCACAAGCGTCAAATAGAACATTTGACTAAATATTCTAAAATCGAGGAGGAATTTTTTGAGATCCCTTTGGGTAGTGAAGGGGTCTGACAAAGAGCTCCCCCAAATTGTTCCTGGAACAAAGAGGGTGAAGCATAGTATCCCCTGACAGCGTGCAACGCTCTGGCTGACATGCAGCCCAGCCTTCACTCTTGCATTGAAGGTTGCCTCAATCAAAAAGATTGATGGTTTTGGAAGAAAAAAAAAGAAAAAAAATGTAATTCCCTTTCTAGCTAAGAGGGGAAAATCCCTTCCACACCTCTGAAGATTTTAAAGCAACACGCCAAGAGCCTGCTTTTTCTGAAGGTCCAGATCTGGCCACTCAACTTCGCAGAAGGGAGCGAACACCTCAGGTTATTGCATAAAGTCTGTTTTCAGTGCTGTAATTTCCAGGCAGCTGAGAGCTAATACCAGCCGCTTTGGCAATGAGGTATTTTCTTTTCCACTCCCCAACAATGCAGGTATTGACATCACAAAATAAGCCGTCGGGTCACTCACTGGCTAAAATTTTGTTAACAAGCTTCCAATCTCTCAAGGTCAAGCTTTAAAAGCACCTTTTGGCACCGCGCTGAAAGCAGAGTTATGTTGCGAGCGGCTGGAGCAGCTTCTGCCCCCGGCAATGGCGTGGCTTTGACAACAGCCCTCTGCTCTCAACACTGCTTGCCAACAGCACCTTATTTAACAATTAAAAAAAAAAAAAAAGTTATTTTCCTTTACAAAAGCCAGTCAATCACTGAGGATTAGGAGGTTACAGTTTCCACAGCGATATCAGTTGGCTGATCTGTGTCCAGCATGGACAGCACAGATTCCTTGAAGTCTTCTGAGGTTACCACCAGCGGGTCAACCCCCGCGACCTCTTCGAGCACCGTCACCTCCGCTCCGTTGGGCTGCTGCCTCACCATGGCTGCCAGCTTCAGCCGGTACTCTTCTGCCTCCTGCTCTTTCTTTATGAGCTGGCTGCGATATTCCTGAGCCTTTCGGTTCGCCTCTTGCAATTGCTGCTGTAGCACTTCCCTTTCAACGCTGTCCTGCAGAAAATAAAGTCGAGAGAGCCCACGATGGAGGCCCAAGCTGCGACACGAAGGGAACGGGGCATGCAAGCACTCCAACAGTTACGAGTTATAAAAGCAAAATGCTCTAATGCGGCGCTTCAAACGTGCTGGGGTTGAATTCTGTTCAACTGGTTTGCTCCTCACAGGTTACCAGAGGCCGCCAGGACATGGGAAGGAACAAACTGGCTGGTGGGTGTCCCCACAGCGTGCAGGGAGGTGGGCTGGGAAGTGACGCGTCACCTCACTGTGATGAATTTCAAAGGTTGGAAGCAGGTATAAACAAAATGCAAGAAATATAAAGAGCTATTAGTGCTGAAAAGGTGAAAGGCAATTGAGAAAAACGTTCTTTCTCCCAACAGAGAGTGATGGGAGAGTCATTCCTGCTGCTTTATGAAGAGCTGAGGCTGACTTATGCCCAGCCCATGTGTTGCGCTTCTACAGGAAATCCTAAATCATCTCTGTAAACGACCACGATTCATCTAGAAACCACTGAGCTACAGCTTCAGGCAGGCAGATTGGCAACAAGTGATTTAGCTGGCTCCTTCCCTACCTATACTCAACAGAGCATCGCTCCTCTCAACCGCTTGCATGTTCACTGCTAACGCAGGAGCATGTGCAGGAAGAGTAGGGAACCTCTGGGCAGAGTTTGTTACAGACATCTCCGGGCACAGCTCGTTTGTGTTCTGAGACGGCTCTGGCAGACCGGGAGCCCAGCATCCTCAGCACAGCAGAGCAACACACAGGAGACGACGGCAACCGAAGTTACAAGCAGGAGTATCTACCTTGTCTTCCTTCGAGTCATCTACATTTTGCTCCACTTTTTGCTTCTTGGCCAGTGGCTTTTCCTCCTCTTCTGCGTCATCTCCATCTTCAATAACAGTCTCTTCTGCAACCTGACCAGCAGGTACAGTTAAAACTGAAAAATCAAAAGGCGATAAATTATACAGTGTGAGACGTGCTTTTGCACAGATGTTTCCCAAAACGCTTCTCTGAAGTCAATGCATCAGTGTGGTTCTGGAGAAAAAGAGGAGACCTGTGGATCAGCAATGCCAAAGTCTTCCCAGAGAGAAGAGAAACTCTGGACTGGGTTTCCAGTTTTCTTTATTCAGGCCTCTGGAATGCCCCAGTATTTCACCACAACGGAACGGACAGAATCCCAATTCAAAGATTTGCATCTTAGAAAACATGTGAGGTAAAAAACTATCATTCTGACACCTTCAGTAATGCAATTAGTAGCTGAGACAGGCTAAGCCAGAGGTATAGAAAGCTCTTCTCGAAAATTCCCAGTACACAGTCCCAGTGGCTAAGCTCTGAATCAGCTTTAAGCGCATGCAAGAGCTGCAAATACTCCCGAGAACAAACACATTTTAAATCTGCAAACATGGGTTTTCACTTTGGGAAGCCAGCAGCAGGAATTCATCCAACCAAGGAGGAGAAAGGCACCACGTGAGCTACTGAAGGTAGCGCTACCTAAACAGTTCTCCCTTTGTCTTCCTTAGACTAAGAGTGGGTTGCAAGCCAGGAATTGTTTGTAGTAATTCAGCAAATAATTCTGAATAATTAACAGCTTTAGAAAATTGCTTTTCACTCACGAAGTCTGTAAACAGACAGAACTGATGTAACCCATCTCACATTGTAGCACTGCATGCATGTTAGAGGAAAGCTGCTCTGCTTCCTAATCCTCTTTTTCTGCACCAACGTTAATCCAAATAATCGAGTATCCCTAGGACATGCTGAAAGAATTGTTGGTAAACCGAGACAAGGCTGATGAATTACATCCCTTGAGGAAACAAAAATTCACTGTACGAGTGCTCTGGAGCTCTGCCCTGCTTTACTGAACACGATTTACATTTGCCTTGTAAAACTGATAGATTCATATTGCCCTCGGCAAGATAAACTAGCGTTATGAGAGGAAAAAGTGTATTCAAGCTGACATTAACAGCCTAATGCTAACTTTTACAAGAACGATGGAGTGATTGCTAAAGGCAACAGGCTGCAGTTTCATCAGTTGAGTGACTTACTCGCAGGCTGGAAAGTCCGCCACAAGATAAAGGAATCGTCGTTGCCTGGCTGCCAAAGAGACAACGGCTAACTTGGTGTTTCTCTGCCCACAACGCTCTATTGAAGGTGCGTGGTTTTAACACAAAGACCAAAATCTTAAAGTGCAGCAGCTACAAACAAGTCGCTGGCAAGCTCTGCCGCTGATGTAAGTCACACAGACATTTTAACCCCTCCTGGAGCCCAGAAGTCAGGCACAGATCCGTTACACTACAATGCCAAAAAGCCAGATCACACTTTTTTTTTTTTTTTTTTTTTCTTTTTGAAGTTAATCCTCAGCACTGCCTTCCAACTTCAGCTCCTCCGTACCTTGCTGTCCATCTTGCACGGTTAGGATGAAGGGTTGGTTAAGGCCACTGCTGGGGATGGCTGTTTGCAGGCCGCTGAGGGGAACTCCGTCCGTTACAATGGCGATGACGCGCTGCCCTCCACTGCCAACCACTTGTTGTATGGCAGAATCGACAGGATTTGCTTCCACTACTTCCTCCGTCTTACCTTAAGAAATACAGTAAGTGCCAAAAAAAATAAAAAAGTCAGTGTTTCCTTCTCTCTTCCTTGAATAGAAACTGAGGTCCAGTGAAAAAGCTCAAGTACACAGCTTAAGACTCTTGGGATGCCTGCTTACTAAAAACAATCTGGAAACACAGTAAGTCTAAGTAGAGGAAAGAAAATAAAATCCACTACACCTTAGCAAAACAAATCCTCTAGAGTAAAACCAGCATTTTCTGTGTAAATGACTAACACACAAGCATATTAATTAAATTAAAAAGCCTGGAGCTGGAGGCAGCTGTTAAGCAGACCTGGCTCTGCAAAGCTTCCTTCCGTGACCCCTCCCTCAGCTCTAACGAAGACAAACCACACGCAAAAACCTCCCCGTGCCTCAAGAGCCCCATCCAGACCAGCGCAGCCAAAATAACCATGAGGTAGCTATTTAGTTTGGCCGGGTGACCACAGACTGGTTCAACTCCCTGGGACACTTTTTGTGTGACTTACAGCTCACACAAATAATCAGGATAGCAAAACCCTCGGCTGCATCCTGCTCCCAGCACAGGCTGAGAGTGCAGGAAACAGAGGGGATCTGACCTGCTACGTGCGCGCCGGGTGCCAAAGAGGAAAACACTCCACTGCCGCAGGTCAAGAAATCAGTGGTGTGGCACCAGAAGCCTTCAGAAGTCAAATTGCTCGTCTCTAGATTCTAGGAAAAATGCTTCGCTTTGGGGAAAATAACTGAGTCCCAAGGTGAAAGGATTATATAAACTAACTTTATCAATTCCTAAATCTGAATTAAAGGTCAAACATTACACTCTACAAACATACCACAAAAGATCATAAAACTCCCAAACATAAAAAACACCCAAACCTTTCCATAAGAAAAAGTTACCAGAGACTCAAAACTTTTGTTGACTATCAACATTTACCGCAAGCTGGGGACCAAAAACATTTCAGACGCTTTCCTCCTCAAACAAATATTTACCTACATTTATATATTAAACGCATGTTCTGGAGTATTTTGTTTTGGTCTTTTTAATATAACTGTTTAAAGCACGTCAAGAGCAACATACCATGACGTCAGGGTCAGACATGCTGGTTAATAAAAATTATTATTTTTATAATAAATTTTTATTATATAAACATAAATACATTTTTATAATATAAAAAGCAATAGAACTGTTACTTCTACTGCTAACAGTTGCTGTTTTATTTGAATTTCAACTGGGATTAAATAAACAAACAGAATTAACCCTCTGCTTCACATATATATATCATCATCTCTTCCTTACTCTGAAAGGAGGCAAATTCACTTCCACATCTTAAAATTTCCTCCCACTTCCACGCAAGATACTCACTAGGACTAAAGAAATTTGAATGGGCATCTGACCGGTTTCCCCTACCTGTGTCTCTGTGTGAGTCAGAAAGCGGTGCCGATACTTCAGCGAGGGCTGCAAGCGTGGCAAGCACGGAGGTCGTTGAATTGGAAAACCGCATGGTAGAGTCACCTGCTTGGGAAAGAGGAGAGGAAACTGAAGGACTGTCAGGACCTGCCCTATCCAAACAGAGAATAAAGCAGTCAGATTGCAACAATTTTGTCATCTAGAGGATGAAGGCACCAGCTACAAAGTATTTTCTAGGCTCCCACTGGTCCATGGGGAAAGGGAGGTGGTACAGAATATTCTTTCGGAGAGGTGCCTCTCCTATTGCTAACTGTAAAAAGGGCTTTGATAGCACTTTAGGACAGACTGTACCCACTCCGAATATTTAATACCTACAATTGAATTTAAAGCAAATATTAAGCTATTTCTGAGTCACGTAACAAAAAGAACAGCAAATGTGAACCGATTTGCTCCAGCTTTATTGTAAGAACTACAGAAAGGCGGGCTGTCTGCCAGGCTACTTGGCATGCCGAGCTTCGAGCTGGAGACGCGGACAGCTTTTCAAGATGCAGCCGCGCTGCCTGATGACACTCACAGACGTGCTGGACTCTGGACTGCTGTAATGTTGTGCAGAGCGGTTGCTATGTGCATAATTTCTTGGCTTCACGTTGTACTGCAACTTTTGAAATTGCAAAACCTGAAGAATATATTAAACTCATTGGCTATTATGAGTAAATTACAGCACCCAAGTTCTTCCTCAGTTGGGAAAGCCTCCAAGTACAGTCTTCAGCATTACTTCATGGCCCAAACGTTTCAGCACGAGTCAGTTAAGAGAGCCTTTTGCTCAAACACAGAAATTGGCTACATATATCGCTTGATCTCAAGGTAAGGGGCACGCAGGTCCCTTCCTTCTCCCCACTCAGGTTCAGTAACGGAAAGACCACAGTTACTGCAACGGGGTATTGATTTGAATCAGATAAACAAGTCTTTGCGGTTCCAAAAAACAATGTTTCTTCCTCCAATTGACCCTAGCAATTCCTATTCAAAGGCAGACTTAATAAGAATGGAACAGGAAATTAACTAAACGGGTGCAAACTCAGTGCATATAACCCACAATTCCCTTTAAAAAAAAAAAAAAAAGAAGAGATCCTGTACCTCATTGCCAGTGTAGATAAACAGATTACAAGCACACAAAGGAAAGGTCATCTAAAGTTCCCCTGACTTAATCCTTGCAATCGATCTCTCTTTCTCACCGGCCCTCGATTTTCCAAAGGGACCTATTTTCAAAGAATGATACTTTCAAAAAGCCGTGGGCTAGGCACGTGAAAGTACCAGAAGGTCCAGTGACTCTTTTCAGCAGCTTGGAACCAGATTTCTTCAGACCAGCTAAAGGTACCTGTTCCCATTCAAAAACCTTTTCAGTAACAGAAGACACAGGGAATTTAAGAGAGACAAGAAAAATTATTAGCCATTAGTGTTAAATAACAGATTTTTGCCAAAAGAAAGGCACAGTCGCTGATGCCCTCTTGTGGGAAATGACAGAAAACCCTCCTGATGTGGCCTAGAGCAGGAAACACCGGCTGGTCTCAACCTGACCGGCTATTAAAGTGTCGTAGGGGGAAAAACCCTGGGTATTTTAGTCCAGTCACACGTGGACAATAAGCCACCACCGTGTCGTGGCACTGAAAAAGGCGATTACATTGCAGGACATACAAGGAGAGGTGCGGTGAGAGATGGGGATTGCCAAGGCCAGCGCCAAGAGCTCACCTGGAGTGCTGTCTGCGGCCGCCCACCCACATACCACGGGTGGATTCAAGGGATTCAGGGAGCCCGGCTTGCTTAGCCCAGCGGAACAAAGGCAGAGAAGGGACAGGATCGATTTCAACATCAAAGGGATGGAGGCAATGGAAAAAGAAGAATGATTTCAACTAAAGGGCTGCATTCACACCAGCTGTGGGTGTGTTTAAGCTGGAAATCAAGAGTTTTCCAACAGCCCTTCAGCAGAGTGCTGGCCTCTGTGACTCCCACCTGCTTTCCAGGCAGAGCCAGACCCCTCTGCAGAGACACTGACACTGACTGTGGCAAAAGTGTCATCCGGGGTACAAAAATGCCAAAGTCTACGCCCCTTTGAGTTTGTGGAACATCCTTGACTGAAGATGTTGTGCATCAGTCACACTGCATTTTCCTCACAGGCAGAAGAGGAACACTTTGGTTCATTTTCCCCCTTCTAAATTAGGTTTTGTCAGTGCCTCAAAGCTGCAAGCAGCCCCAAAAGCTTTGACAACAAGTCGGGAGCATTGCTGAAGTCACTGTGGCCAGGCACAGGCAGAAAGGTCTGGGTGGGACTGCAGGACATCAGTATCTGTGATTTTCAAAGCATTCTCTAGCGAATAAGCAAACATTCACGCATGTGAACAGTCCCACTAACCAAAGAATTACTCACATGCAGAAGTGTTTGCAGGATGAGCCAAATAGCTTCATAAAACTTGTATTTAGTAGCCTCCTTGAGACTGAAAAGAAACAATGGTTTGGATTTCCCCAAATACAGAAAAATTCACTTTAAGAGTTACTATGAAAATTTGCCTTACATAAAAAGAATTCTCATGCAGCCTTAAGTTAAGTCTTTTCCCCACCAAAATAAGGCTCACAGAACAATAAGGAACCTAATTATTTCCATGTAACATGTGGGACAGAAGAAATAAGGAGTAATCTACGCATCCAATAGACCTGCTTGTTCTGCAGTTTCCTTACTCAACATTTATATATAGCAAAACGCTCACTCAACTCTTGTGGCCAGTAAAGAACAAAGCAAACCGTTCCCCAACTGCTCTGCAGTGCTCAGGATTTGGCACAGCCAGTAATTCTCATTATTCCTCTGTTGCAATCAGCCAAATCCATTTTCTCAAGCTCTGTTGCTTGTAACAGACCTGGAGCGGACCCACAGCTGAGCTCAGCAGAGCTTTGCCACTCACAGTGGAAGCACGTTTGTTTACATCAGCTAGAAATCTGCTTTGTTACCTTCAACAGCAAAAATATTCTGGGGCAGGAAGCAGTAGCTGGGTGTGTTTGGCTACATTTCACCACTTTTCCTCTACTAAATGACCATCTGCCCTCTACTGGTAAGCAGCCTTAGGATTTTTTTCAGGATTTTCCCACTCAAAGTCACATAAAACCTTACCTGAGGGTGTTTTGGCGTTTGCTGAAGAGACAAGACTTGTGAAATTGAGAACTTCCCCTGATGTAAGAATAAATGGTGAGGTGAGAGTCACAGTGCTGGTGATGGGATTTGTTCTCTCTGAATGAGCGTTCACCTGGTTCTGCATCGCTTCCTGAGAAAGACAGCGGGGTCAGGCACACATTCGTCACACTTTCTGTGGTATTAAGCATCCTTGAAACATTTTAGAGGCAGATTATTTCCCTCTGCAACACGCCAGGGACACCAGCACAAACACCGTGACAAAACCACCACCTAAACTTGGCAACTTACACTACAACCATGCAGGATGCATGGCAATAAAACCCCATCACCCACCGAGTCCTAGCAGGCACGCACTAGTTGATGTAGAAATAAGACAAACCTCATGCACCTCCATATTTCTAGTTCTCTCTGCAAACAGAAAATAATCCCATCAGACACAACAGGATTCCTCTCACTCTAGCACAGACAGTTACGGGTCAAAGAATTACCGACAAGTTTCTCCCTCCTAAACCTACCTGTAGCATTACCAGAGTCTCTGGATTGTTCTTGTCCAAAGCAATATCAAAAGCTGATTTATCAAACTTGCTGAAAGCATGGACATCTGCTCCATATTTGATGAGCAACTCTACTACATCTCGGTGGTTGTGCTCCGTTGCCCAGTGCAAAGCGGTCATTTTCAACATGTCCTTGGCATTGACATCAGCCCCGTTCTGAAAGAAATCAACACTACTTGTCTGCATGCCGTCTCCTCTCCACATCTTAAAGGCAGTGCCTGCAATAGCATTTGAACAGGGAACTCCAAGGGTGACTTAGACCAGCCCTAAATTTAGTCCTCACTTACTATACTCACCCTAATTAGCAGTTCTACAATATGAGTGTGTCCGTCAGCCGCAGCCATGTGTAGTGGCGTCCGGTCCACTTTTGTTCGGGCATCTCTGCTAACACCGGCTCGAAGCAGCACTTCTGCTGTTGAGTAGTGGCCATACTGGGCGGCGAGGTGAAGAGGCGACGTCCCAAGCTGCACGTTAATTTAGAAAAGTTACTGCCGGTTTGCAGCAAGAGACGACAGGCACAGAAATCAGTATCTCACTTTCTCCATTGTGCCATCACTGAGCCTCCTTCCCAGGCCACAGCAGAACAGCTCTGCCATTTCAGTATCACGACAGATAATTTCACCACTGTTCAGAAAAGGGCAGTATTACAGTATTACTAGGCTCGGTGACCTCTCGGTACAGTTAATTCCTTCACCTTGTAGTTATGAATGAGCAGACTTTTAAGTTAGGAAACAATGACAACTGGTAATGGAAGATGGCTACCGATGGCTTGCTCGTTATGATCTGGTTCCCCATTTATCCAACTGTTGATCTTCAGTTTCATTAAAGCTTTTATTTCCTTTCCAACCCAGGATGGGCTGGTTTTGTTTTCAGGGTTTTGGTTTCTTTTAAGGAAACAAAAACACCCTCAAAGATGAGTTTCTTGACTGAGAAAGTTTAAACAATTAAATAAAGCATACTTAAAAGAACTTCATATTGCTGAGAGGTTTAACAGTTCTATTTGGCTTGAATCATCATTTATCTCAGCTGTTGGGAACTGCACTTCTTAAAGCATCTCACCCTGTACATACTGCTGTCTGGGACAGCATGGTGCTTGTGCTCTCGTGCATTAGGCACAGATCAATCTCTACACAAGCACCAATTCATCTTTGCCTGAGGAAGGTCTTGGGTTTTCAAGTGCTTTATCCGGAATCTGCTTCACCACAGAAATCCAGAGATGTATTATCTGTCAACCCACACTCCAATTTTCATTTGTATCCTTTAGGTTCAGCCCTAAAGAGCACACAGACGACTCTTTTCACACAGAAAACCAACGTCTATTCCTCTGACGTACCCAGTCGGTGGTGAAGGGAGCACCGCTTGCCATCAGCTTTCGCACTTCGTCATCTTCGCCTTTGCGAGCTGCTTCTAGCAACCTCTTCCCTAGGTCCACTAAGGACATCTTCATACATGGGAACAAGCGTTTGCTGAAAGCTGCAAACAGAAAGCAAACAGACAAAAAGCAGTGAGGCAGAGACATTTAAAAGAGCTGTACATCTGTGGCCCATTTGGACACACCATCCTCCCATATGGAACTAGGCGCAACACAATTAATAAACAAGCATAAATATTTATCATATTTTTCAGTTCCGTGCCCTGAAACGTCAAGAGAAGGCAGCACACAAGCTCAGCAAACAGGTCGGATGCCTTAAGTCACCAGAGCTTGTGCAAAATCCCACTTACCTCAACAGCGCCTTGCACGGACACAAAGACTTGCCCATGTGGATCCAGTTCCAAGAGCAGAACCTATAAAAGCAACAGCAAAGCTGTTCACACTCCTTGCACATCGTTTTTATTTTTTAAAAGCGCTTTAAGAACATGATTTAATCTCCAAGACACTCTCCCCCCAGCCCTAGCAACTAAGGGTGGGGGAACTATCCCTGTTCTCTGCCGGTAAGAAAACAAACCTGGGTAACTCCACGACTTGTTCAAGGTCATAAAAGGAGCAGAACCCAAAAGCTGCACTCGATATACCAGACAACAGTGTCTGTATTTATTCCAAGCTACATAAAACAGCATCATTACAGCAATAATGAACTATAGCATTTTTCTCAGCGACAGGGTTACGCTGATATGCCAGTCCTTCTTTAAAGTCTATCCATTAACTCATGTGCGACGTCCAGTAAGCGGCTACAAATGAATGCCTGTGCAAACGGGCACCGTGCCACCCAGCATAACAGCCATTCCAACTGCACTGAGGCCCTCAGCTGACTTTTTTCCCCTTCAATTACAGTTCTACGAAAGAGCTGGAAAGCTCTCTTTCTTAATTCTTGTTCTTTCAAGAGAAACATCCCACCCCGTCCTCAGCGACCAAGAGAACCAGCCATCAGCAGCACAAGCCCTTTAAATAAAGCCAGACTGCAAACCTCAGCCCCAAAGCCCATCGGGATACACTGCCCGTATCAACGCCTCGCTCCACAAACGCACCTCGCTCCACAACTTGAGCTTCTCGCTTTTTCTGAGTACGCAGCTATTACACCCAATACCCCAGGCTTGGAAGTCAAAGAGCCCCAAGCAGTTACTCAGAGTTTACTCTGCAATCAGGACCTTGGATGCACGTACAACGCATGTGTTTGACTACCACAACCCCTCTGCCCTTCAGGACTTTCCAGTTTTTGTCGTTTGGTCGTTGTTTTTTTTTTTTACCTCTTTCCCCTTTCTCACTTTTTGTGGGACAGAAAGGTTCCTTCGCATCGGCCACGTTGAAAACACTTGCATGTTTTCCGGGCACAAGTCGTTGCACCAAACTCTGTGTTTACAAAATTAACCACCAGCTTACATATTTGTAATGCTGGAGTTTACCACTCTGGGTGTGTTTGGAAAAGAAAGAAACTGGATCACCAACAAACCCCATCAGTTTCTCTCCTTGTATTATTTGTCACTTATTATTTAGAGGCCTTGCATTCCTGCTCTCTTCCCAGCTGGATGCTCGAAGCAGTCTGAGGCCCCCTCTCTTCTTCTTCTTGTTTTAAGTTATTTACAGTACTGGGCTACTGTTGACAACTCCTTCACCTCCCCTGTGCCGCATTTCAGCAGCAAAATGAAGGAGCGGCCTCCCCGGACCCCTCAGCCTCCCGCCGACCAGCCGGCTCAGGGTTAGCTCTGCAGACCTGCCTCAAGACCCCCCCCCAACTCCCCAGCCCCCCTCCGTGGGAGGCAGGCACCCCTCTCCCCTCCCTCAGTCGAGGACCAGCCCCCCCAGTCCCCCCAAGAGGGGCCCATCCTCCCACCACTCCTCCAGGGCAGGGACTGTCCCTCCTGCACCACGACCCCCCTCAGGCCCCCTCCTGCTCCCCCCCCCCGTGCCACCCCCATAGGGACACCCCCAGAACACACCCCGCCACCCCGCGGGGGGGCACAGCCCGTGCCCATCCACTCCAGGCCGGCCCCTGGCACTGATGCCTCACGGGGGTCCCCCCTCCTCACACCAAGACCACCCCTCACAGCGGGGCCCGCACCCTCTGTCCTCACGAGGGGGTCCCCCTTCACCCCGACCCATCCCCTCACGGGGGGGTCCCCCTTCACCCCTAACCCTCCCCTCACGGGGGGGGGGTGGGTGGGTCCCCCTTCATCCCTAACCGTCCCCTCATGGGGGGGGGGGCCTTCACCCCTCCCCTCACGGGGGGACCCCCCTTCACCCCCAACCTGGGGGTCTCTCTCCACCCCTAACCCTCCCCTCACCAAGGGGGGGGTGTCCCCCTTCACGCCTAACCCTCCCCTCACGGGGATATCCCCGCTCACCCCCAACCTGGGAGGGGGGGGGTCTCCCTCCACCCCGACCCCTCACGGGGGGGGATCCCCCTTACAACCCCAACCCTCCCCCACGTCGGCATCCTCCTTCACTCCTAACGCTCCCCTCACAGTGGGGTCCCCCTCCCCTCCCGGCGCCCCCTGCCCCACTCACACAGCGGCTCGGGCCCCCCCCCGGCACGCGGCTGTTCCCGGCGCACGGCACCGCCCCCTCACCCCCGCCCGCTGCTGTTCCCGCCCCTCCCGCCGCGGCCACACAAAATGGCCGACCCGGAAGCGCCGTCGGCAGGAGACAGCGGAAGGATATTTCTTCGGCAAAAAAAAAGAGTCCGCCGCTGTCGGCGGGGGAAGGGCGGGTTGGAGCTCTCCTCGCTCTGTCGCAGGGGACACGGGACGGGATTAGGGAATTTCTCCTTCTTTCCCCCAGCTCTGTCCCCGACCGGAGGCCAGGAGGCGGGCAGCGACCAACGGGGGAGCCCTAAAAGGGGACTATTTTTTTCTAGCGGAAGGATCTCACGAGGGGTTAGCTGCGACGGCAGTGAAGCTGGTGCGAGGCTCTCGATGCGCTCCTGAAATTAGTTCGGGCAGCGGCGTTTAGGCGCCAAGTATAAAAGGGCGGCGGCGGCGGCGGCGGCGGCGGCAGGCGCGTGTGTTCGGGGTGATGCGGCTCCCTGGGGCGGGTTGTTGGGGCTGTGCGTCTTGTAGAGCCCTCGGCCTTTCCTTAGGTCTGTTGTGTCTCTTAAGTATATATGTATGCATATGTGTGCGTAGCTACTTTCTATCTCTAGTTTCCCCTGAGTGCCTTCCTGTCTAGGATTTGGCTCCCCTCAGGGTGTCTAAGCCCCTTTCTCTGTGGTGCATTACCCCCTCAGGTGCCCCCGATGACTCAAGTGCCAGTTCTGAGGTATTTGTGAAACCCTGGGGTCTTTTTCTCCTTTGGGATGTTTTCCTGTGAGGATTGGACAAGCTGAAGTTTAAATAATACCCTTAATGTTCTTAAAATAATCCCTTTGGCTTAGTTTTTCCACACTCAAATCCTTCACAGCATTTGCAAAGACATGTGGGTATGTGTTCTCATGTCAGTTCTCAACTCACTGTAAAGATTTAAAACAATTTAATGGCAAATGAGGGAAAGAACTTGATGCTGGTCTACGTTGATTTTTTTAAGTGTCCACAGGAATGTGTGTGTTTTTAAATCATTTTATTTAAAGTTTCATAATAAATACTTCTGCAGGTTTTCCCAGCTGGGAGCACAGAAATCAAACAGCTCTGCATAGGCAAGTTTACATTTTTCACCTCTGTTTTTTACATGGGTGGTTCAAAGTCAGCAGGCTGGGTTGTTTCTGGAGATTACAGGAGAGCTGCGCTCCCTTTTCATAATAGAGTGCACAGATTTCCACAATTTGCCTTTTTTTTTTTTTTTTTTGGGGGGGGGGGGGGAGGCATCTATTAAGTGCTGCCTCAGCCTCACCCCAGCCATGTATTTCCCCCCCAGTTCTTAGGACAGTTTTGGGATGTTCCATATAACTTCACCCCAATCAAACCCCAAAACCAGCACATTCAAGAAGATAAACCAGCCATGTTCACTCGCCCAGAAACAATCTTAGGGAAAAAAACTGTTGAAAAGCCAAAAACGATTCAGGAGTAGTTTTCCCCCCATTTTGAGATGACACTTAGAAATAAATCTCAGCCTGCAGAGAGCACAGGTGAAAACCTCCACAAGGAAAATGCAAGGCTTCCACTTGAGTGAATGCAGCATTTTTTTGTTGTTACTTCTAAAGGCATTGATTAATTGGGTGAGGAACCAGAAACATTTATTTTCAGGGGAAGATCAAACTAAATTCTCTATCTTTCAGCTCAGCCCCTGTTACCCATCTGGACCGCATGATGTACCCGGCCTCTGTCTCAGTCAGGAGTTGCATGTGGGGGATAAAAAAGGGCGAAAAAAATCAAATTTGGGGCAGTGAACATCCAGCCTTGACCCCACCACACAAGGTAGGAGCATTTCCATGTGTATGTACCCTCATGTCCATAATTTCTCCTGCTTGGGCTCAAGCCACAAAGCTCAAAGAGACTATTTCTTTCAAGAGGTTTGTGCTCATGTCCTGAGCACATCCCTGCCTCTTCCACCTTGCATTCCTGAGGGAAAGGTTAAGGAGTGAAGCAGCTTTTGGAGAAACTGGGCCAGGGGAGCACAGAGGGTTTCTGCATCCCTGGGAGAGGAGCAGGGATGATGCTTTCTGCAAAATGAAGACGATTCCCATCAGCCCTGCGCTGCTCCCATTGCACAAATGAGTGTCTTAAAAAAGCACACGAGAAATGAGCTCAAACGCTTGTCCCAGAGCATGGGGACACTGATGGTCACACAGCCACGGGGTGTGGGGTGGTGGCAGAAATCCCCCAGCACCTCCCGCGCTTGCTGGCATGTGGACATGGGGCAACAGGGTGGCTGTTTCTGCCCGCTCCTCTCGTGTTTGCCCCCTGTGCTGTTACCCCCTGCTTGCACCGTTGTGGCGTTTCCAGCACTACTGCAAGAAGGGAAGAGGGAGGTGGTGGCGAGAGGCTGAAGCTTTGTGGGGAGCCCATCACCATCAGGGCTGGGGTGAATTGCTGAGTTAATTAGCGATGTCAAAAACTGCCCAGAAACAAAAACAACAACCCTCCAAACTGACAACAAAATCAAATCCTCGCATGCCTAGCAGAGAGGGAGAGGGCTGGGGGGATGAGGAGGAGCAGAAAGGAGGGCTTCAAATTAGATCAAAATCTAATGAGCTAATGCTAGCGATAGGAGCTCTCCAGAAATTAAAGCTGTTGAACTGCAGCAGTGTGTCCTCTTCTTGGGAGATGTCCTGGCTGACCTGATCCTGCTCGCCGACGAGCTTGCCCAGCCCTCCTTTGGGTTTGTAGAGGGCCATGTCGCTGAGCCCCAGCCCCTCCAGCTCTGCCACGTCCAGCTGCGGGATTGGCATCCTCCAGTAGATGAAGGAATCATACTGGCTGCTGATGGTGTCCAGCATTTTCAGGCTGTGAAGGCGAAGGGGGGGAGGGGAAAGGAGAAAAGCTCTACTGAAGGCACAGGAGTTGCCCCAAAGTGGCCGCAACTCGCAGGCATTGCCATGTTGACCAAATCCCACAGGATATACACACACACACTCTGAAAAAAAATTGATGGGGCAGGAGAGCATGGTGTCGTGGAGGTTTGACTTTAGGCTGGGTCTAAATGCAGACTGGAGCCCTGCCACTGGTCTCAGCTGTGGCCTTGACCACGGCCCTTCTCTGAGCCATAATTTGGAGGGGTGTGCAATGGGAGTTTTTGCCCTGTGCCTCAGTTTCCCCACCCGCACAAAGGTGGAGTGTCCCCCACATTCCGCTCTGCCAGGAGGGACAGGAACTGGCATCCAAAGGAACCCTTTTTCCACCAAACCATGCAAAAGGGTCTCGCCCTTTCCCTGTGCTGAGCCCCCCATGGAGCGGGTAGCGAGGGGGAGGTCTCTCTGCATTCCCCCCTGCCCACAGAGCAGCCGCTGTCCCCTCCCTCCCCAGCCTGCGTGGCATCGCATCGCCCCAGGGGACCATGACCGAATCCTCTAGAAGGGGCTAGAAGAAGCATCGCTCAGCGTTGCCATCACACCCCACCCACCCTGCCGGTGCCATGCCACGCCATGCCATGCCACGCCACACCATGCCATGCCATGCCATGCCACGCCACGCCACGCCATGCCATGCCACGCCATGCCATGCCATGCCACGCCACGCCATGCCATGCCATGCCACGCCATGCCATGCCATGCCATGCCGCAGATCCCTCCTGCAACCCCACCCTGATCAGCTGAGAATTGGGAAAGAGCGGGAGGGGATGTGGTTCAGCTTTTTCCCTGGCATGGTACGGCCTGAGCTGAGTCACTGCCGCGCTGACTTGCTTTTCCCTGGCAGAATTATGTCATTCACCTCCACGCATTTGGCAATGGAGGTGGGGGGAAAAAAAAATCAACTGGCTGACCCAAAATATCCTCCTTTTCCCACTGATTCCCCCCTTTCAAGCCCTGGGAATCGGAATCCTAAAGGATGATTCAGACATACCTTGAATCACGCCCTCACTCACTCCCTGTCCCTGTGATGAGGGGTGACCAGCTGCTAATTTTAAGATTCCCGATGTAACTCGGAGGCTATGAAAGGCGCCTGTGTCAACCCCCCGGGTAAACTGAGCCACAGTCCTTTTAAATAGCCTCCTCCCCGGGGATATATCCCTGGGTATCTTTCTGCACAACAGCAGCAAATTATTTAACGGTGACAGATGTTGCGGACAACGGATTTTAAAGCTTCCAAGGGCAGAAAAGGGAGCCTATTAATCTAGAAATAAAGAAAAGGTCAAATATCCAGAAAAGGCAGTCAGTGCTAGGAAAAACCCCCACCCTCCTGTACTGCATGTCACCCCTGAGGAAGAGCATCTCCCCTTGGATCAGTGTTGTCTGCTCATCCCATGGGGGCAAAAACACCTTTATCCACTTCATACCTGCTGGCTGTTGCTTACCTCCCTCCCCTCAAAAAAAATCCTGGGGTGCCAATGCCCCGCTCCACCCAAATCTCTTCTAAAATAAAAGCATTCCCTTGCTTTTCATCCTCCCTTGCCTGCATCCCACCGTCCCTTACCTGTCGAGGATGGATGGATGAGCTCGATGTCGGCCGGGCTCTTTGTGCTAGGAAGCCGCAGGCGTCGCAGCGATGCTTTTGTCTGCTGGCGCGTCTGGGTCTGCAATGCAGCCCCTCGAAGCCGCTCGATGAATTCCCCTTCGTCGTGGGGGGGGGGGGAAACGATGGGCAGATGAGTCAGCGGCTCCCACCCGCGCTGGGGAGGGGGAGGACAGCAGACGCGGACGCGCAGGAGGGGATCCTGTGCGCTGGACCCCCAAGATGGGGATATATTAAACCTACAGAGGATGGGAGCGTTTCCGCAGCGATTCCTGGGTCACTCCTGAAGTCTTCAGCTCAGGATTTGGGGGAATAACGGACTGATTTCAGCCTCCAAGGAGCTGGCAAATGTTTCTTTTTACCTGCATGCCAAGAAATGGGGTGCTGCGATACCCCCAAACCTCGGGCTGAAGGAGGGCACTTTGCAAGTCAAGCACAGGGAGGTTTGATGCAAAAAAAAAAAACAGATAAGGTTTGGTTGGTTGTTGGTTTTGTTTTTTTTTTTTTGTGGTGTGGCTGTCTGGAGGTGTTTGGTCCTGATGCTGCACGGCAAAAATATCTTGGCTTTGTGTCTGAAGCCAGACGTGGAGCTAGAAATAGGAGGGAGACACCCTAAGCTGGCATCACGGCCAGGGCTGGGAGAAGGGCTGCTTCCAGCCAAGGGGTGGGGGGGGCACCTCGTGCAGCCCTGCTGCCCCCCACTCCCCACCCCAGCACCAGTGGGCACTGGGCCATGACCATGGCCCCTGCGCTGGTGTGTGTCGCAGGGATGGTGACCCTGGGGAGCGGGGCAGCAAAGAAAACCCCGATGCAGCCCCCCCAACCTGCGAATCTCCCCGCTGAGCCACAAAACACCCTTTTTTTGGGGGCACAGGCTGGACCCACACACCTGAGAGTCTGAGAGCAGCCCTCGCCTGCCTCTCCCCTGGGATTTGCCCAGGATCAACATTCCTTTGGGGCTTTAGGGTGGTTTTTTTCTCCCTTTTCCTCCCTGTTCCCTGTGTGCAGCCTGTTCCTGCTGCTGCCAAGCCCTTTCACCAGCGCTCAGCTTTCAGCCATGCTATTTCTGCTTCTTCCTCCTCCTCCTCCTCCTCCTCCTCCTCTCCCTGCCGCTGCTGTGAGCCAGGAGGATCCCATGTCCTCTGCTCCTAAATAGACCCGGTCTCAGCTCGGCCCCGCCACACCCAGTGCGCGGAAATGCCGACCAGGAGCCCGGTGGAGGATGCTGATCCCTCTGTGGGGTTCAGCTGCTGTGTTTTCGGGGATTCCCGAGACCACGGGGTGCAGCTTGGCAGGGTGACTCCGTAGGGAGATGGATGTGACCCATCCGCTTCCCTGAGCCCTTTGCTTTGGGGTGTCACCTAATGGAAGGGGTGGCTTGCATGTGACAACCCAAACCTGTGATGTCCCTCCCTGAGAAGGGACCTGAAGCCAAACACTGCAGGTGAAGATGGGGGACCCGGTGATGCGGGGTCCCTCTCTGCCACAGGGACCGAAATCGCTTCACCGCAGCGGCTTTGGACTCGGTGTTTTCAGGAGGGCTGCCCAGGCCCAGCAGACATATCACTGGGGGGGGGGGGTAGGGGGGACAATGTCCTCTGGCAGTGCAAGAAGCAAAAAAAAAAGGGCTCTTCAGCTGAAATGACGCCTGAAACACTCGGGGTATTATCAGCCAGGGCCGCCCCGATGGCTCAGGACAGAGACCCGACTGAGCGGGGACAGTGCTGCCTTGTTTGGGGTTTCTGGAGTGGGAGCGATGGGGATGGTTGGGATTTGGGGGCTGGTGTGGGAGGGACGCTCTGGGGCTCACCCAGGAGTGTCCCCTGTGTGGGTCCCTCCAGCTGGGCTGGGGACACCCCGAGGGTCCCAGTCCGGCTTGGCCGGTGGCTGGGGCTGCGGGATTTCGCCAGCAGCCATGGCAGTGGCAGGACTGTGGCAGGCAGCGGTGGCGGTGGCAGGGCCATGAGCAGTAGCAGTGGCAGGGCCATGGCAGGCAGCGGTGGTGGTGGCAGGACCTTGACGGGTGGCAGTGGCAGGACAGTGACACATGGCAGCGGTGGTGGCAGGACCATGGTGCGTGGCATGGCAGTGGCAGGACCGTGACGGGTGGCGGTGGCACGGCAGTAGGCATTGTGCAAGCGGAAGGGCCCTGAGCTGGCAGTGGTGCAACGCTGCTCGACGCCGGCTGCGGGGTGGCCCAGGGGTTCCCACCCGTTTGGGCGCTTTGGTCCCCCAGGGGCTCTGGCACATCCGCGGAACAAGTGGGAGTAAGGCTCCGGAGCAACGGGGGCGTAACAGAGCCCTGGTGGGGACCCCCTGCCCTGCCAGGACCCCTGGGACCCCCTGCCCTGCCAGGACCCCTGGGACCCCCAGCCCTGCCAGGACCCCCATCCCTACCAGGCCCCCCCAGCCCTTCTGGGACCTCGGGGGCCCCCAGCCCAACCGGGACCCCAGGACCCCCATCCCCACCGGGGCCCCGGGGACCCCCGGCCCCGCCGGCCCCTCCCGGCCCGGCGGCGGCCGCTGCAATGCCGGCGGCGGCCAGGGTAGGAGCTGTGCTCCGGGCCGGGCCGGGCCGAGCCGAGCCGGGCGGCGGGGGAGCGCCGCGTCCCGCACCCGCCGGGCCACGCCTGGCCGCTGCGAGCTGGGCACCGGCACCGGGACCTGCACCGGGACCCCGCACCCTGCGCCGGGGCAGGTAATGAGGCCGCCACCGGGAGCGGGAGCGGGAGCGGCCCCCCCGAGGCGTGCGACCCCGCGGAAGGGCCCTCGATCGCGCCGTGGGAAGGCGGGCAGCGCAGCGGGACGGGCAGGGGGCGGCGGGAGGACCCCCACCTTGCAGCCCTCGGGTCGGACCGGGGAATCCTGCCGGGACCCCCGGCCTTGTCCGGACCCCCCAGCCCTGTCTGGACTCCCCGACGCTGTCCGGACTCCCCCAGCCCTACCGGGACCCCCAGTCCTATCGGGACGCCTCCCCGCCTTACCAGGACCCCCGGGCTTCCAAGCCCCACTGGCACCCCCCAGCCCTACTGGCACCCCCCAGCCCTGCTGGGACCTCAGGGGTCCCCAGCCCCACCGGGACCCCCCCAGCCCCACTAGGACCCCCAAACCCTACAGGACCCTTGAGGTCCCCAGCCCTTCTGGGACCTCCAGCCCAGCCGGGACCCCCCAGCCTTAGAGTGACCCCCAGGGCCTCCAGCCCTTCTGCCGCCTCCCAGCCCTACCGAGCCCCACGAGACCCCCACCCTTGCTGGCACCCAGTGCTCCCAGGCTGGCAGCCGTGACCATCCCACGCAAAAGGGGGTTCTCCTCCAGTTTGGCACCCCATCCTGGGGGTCCTGGGCCTGCAACTGGGGGGGGTCCCAGGTCTCTTGTCCAGCACGGCCCCGTTCCCGCACACTGCCCTCCCTCTGAGCTTGGGGGGACCCCAGTGGGCACCCTTGGGGTGGGTGACCCCCGGTGCTGGAGGCCTGCAGTGCAACCCCCCGCCCCACTGAACAGCCTCCCCCCTCTCCCTGGTCCCCCGCCGGTGACGCAGAGCTGCCGAGCGGTGGTTTCCCAACAGGGAAGTCATTTTGTGCATGCCGGCACGGGCCCATGAGCCGCCCTCCCCGGGGGCCACTGAAGGGCCAGGCCCCATCACCCAGGTGGGCTGAGACCGGACACAACTCAGCGCAGGGGTGGGCAAACGGGGAGGGGGGCACGTGAGACCCCCAGCTGGGGGGAGCTGGGGCGGCTGCGGCCTGCAGGACCCACCACCGACAACCACCCGGAGCCGGGAGAGCGGCCGGATCTGGCCCCAGCCGTCACCCTTCACTGGGCACGGGGACGTGAGGCCTGGTGGGTGCTGGGGGATGGGTTTGGGGGCAGGGAGGAGGGGTCCAAGTGGGGAGTTGCAGCAGCTTGAACCCCTCGGGGTTTGTACGGGGGTTCACTGATGGCTTGTACAAGGCTGAGCCTGCTCCTGGGGGGCTCCCTGCAGAGGCTCTTCCAGCGCCCTGGGGACTGGTTGCGATGCTGAATTTGGGGGGTACCCCCCCACCCCAAAGGCCTTTCCGCTGCACTGCCGGATCCGACAGCGAGCTGGGGTGTTATGGCGGGGGCCGGCTCCGGCAGCCTCATTTCCTAAGGAAATGGGGCTAGAAAGAAAAGGCAGCCCCCCCGCCCCGCTCCGTCTGTCCGTCCGTCCGTCCACAGCCCGGGGGAGAGGCCAAGTTTGGCAGGGGGTGCTGGGGGGTGCTGGTGCGCGGGTCTGGCGTGGGCACGGCCCCGGTTTACGCCACCCCAGACGTGTCACAACCTGCCCGTTCTCAGCAGCTGCACTTGTGGCAGGGGGGGCTGCGGGCCAGGGCCCAGGCGCCAGGGTGAGGGGCACAGGGGGCTCTGGTGGGGGCTCCTTCCGTCGTTCCTTGGCCTCCAGGCTGGGCCCCAGGCTGGCAGTGCAGTGGGGGAGTGGGCAAGGCCAGGCACCCGCTCCCCCTCGGTGTCCTGACGCCAAGGGGATGGGCCGCAGGTGCTGCGCGGCCGTGGGGTCGTTCGGGGGAGCAGCCAGGTCACCCTGAGGCCGCATCCTGCCCGCTGGCCCTGCCAAGGCTGTGAATGGGGACAGCGCCGAGGTGATGCAATCCCGCAGGGACGGAGCATCCCTGGGCACCCAAAGGGGGGCTTAGCACTGCATTTCGGGGTCTGCTGGCCCCGACACCGAGCAGTCACGGCCACGGGCCCTGCTCCTCCCCGCTGCGGGCAGGAAGCGCCGGCCGGCTGCCGCGGACTTTGGACCCATCCGGTGTCACCGGTGCAGGGGCAGAGGAAGGGACTTTTCCTGTTTGCCAGCGCGGTGGGGTCCGGCGCCCATCTGCCACCGCGGCCGAGCTCCGGCAAAACTTGGCCGTGTCTCGGCACAGCTGCTAGCTGCCCCCCACGCTGGCGTGGGGACTCTCTGGCGGCTGATATAAGCTTGCGCTCAGGCCACAGCTCTTCGTGGGCGGGTGAGTTTTGTGCGTGCCGCCGGGTGCTTTTGCAGCATAAAAGTTGTCTCTCCTTGGGGTGGGGAGCACCCATTTTGGGGGTGAATCCCCCTTTCCATACCTGCCTTGGCTACCCCAGCTGGGGCTGTGGGTGTTTGGGGTACAGTCCCACCAGCCAGGCAGAGCCCCTGTTTATTTCCCCCCCCCCCCATCTGCTTTTTGAGCCGGAGCGGAAGAGCTCAACCTCCGGCCCCTTTTCGGAAAGACCGGGATATTTATAGCCGCCTGGCTCAGGGAGTTGGGATTTGCTATGGCTGCCTCCGTTCCCCCCCCATCCTGCCGCAGCATCCCTCAGCCGTGTCCTGCACTGGGGCCAGGGCCGGATCCTGCCCTGGTCACGGGGACAATTCTTCTGGGTGGCTGAGCGATGCCAGGGGTTCCTGGCTCCGCTCGGTCGATAGGAAATGGATTTGGTGTTGATTTGGGGAGTCAGAACTGCAGGCATCACTCCTCCCTTCACACCTGCAGCTGGCTGCTCCTCTCCACGCCGTGCCACCCTGATCAGGTCCCCCCACCTGTCCCCATGGAGTGACCCTGCACGGGGGTCTCTGCACCGGTGCGGCCCCCCACCGGCAGCCAGCCTGGCACGGAGGGAAGCTGGCCGCCGTGAATATGAGTGACTTCTGGCACAAGCTGGGCTGCTGTGTCGTAGAGAAGCCACAGCCGGTGAGTAGCTTCAGCGTGGCTGGTTCAGGGGCGGGGGTTGGGGTCCTGGGCTCAGCAGGGACTGATGGCCTTCATCTGCTTGCAGAAGAAGAGGAGGAGACGGATCGACCGCTCCATGATCGGGGAGCCCATGAACTTCGTCCACCTGACGCACATTGGCTCTGGTGACATGGCCGCAGGCGAAGGCCTGCCCATGGTACCCTACCCACGCGCACGGTTTGGGGGGTGGGTCTCATGGTTGGGCGGTGGGTGTCACTGTTGGGGCACTGGGTGTCACGGTTGGGGGGTGGGTGTTGATGCTGGGTGTCATGGTTGGGTGCTGGGTCTCATGGTTGGCGTGACGCAGCCTGATGTTTGGGTGATGGGATGGCACAGGGGGGTGGTGGGTCTCATGGCGGTGATGCCACATCTCTGCACCTTCCCCGCAGACTGGCGCCGTCCAGGAGATGAGGTCCAAGGGTGGACGGGAGCGACAGTGGAGCAACTCCCGGGTCTTGTAGACTGTGAGTACCCTGCCACGCGGGCAGCTGTGGCAGCCCCGAGCACCCGCTGCCCCCCTCCAAGGCACCACCGCTAATAACACACCCAAAAGGAGACCCCGCTTGTGCGGTTTTGTAACCCACCCTCTTGGACTTTGCAGATTCCTGGCTTTTTCAGCCCAAATTTGAACTGCCTGATTCCCAACCGGAGGAGAAGCCGACCTCGAGCGCTTTAACCCCGCGGTAATTTATGCAGAGCAATCCTCGCCCAGCTCCCGGTGGCTTTTGGTTGTCACCCCTCCCCCCAGCAAATCCCTCCTTCCCGGAGGCATCGGTCGGTGACGCGGGGAGGGAGCAGGGACAGCAGCCCCCACCTCGCACCCGACCGGCATCTCAGCCGAAAAGACGCAGCTGCCCTCACGAAGCGTGCCAGGAGCTGCCGGGCGCAGCCAAGATGTGCCAAATCCTCCCCCTTTTCCCTTTCTCCACACCAGCGTCTCCCACGGGCCCCTCTTGGCACTGGGCCACGGTGCCTTGGTTTTCCCAGGGGACTGGGGCCTGTCCTGGTGCGGAGGCTGATTTGGTGTCCTCCCGGGAAGGCGTGGAAGAGCAAAACTGGGATTAAAGCCCAACGCTTCGGTGTCTCACCGGCAGCGGCTCAGTGCCGACACCACCACCAAGCCCACGGTGCCTCCAGCTGGCATTTCCACCGCTGGTAAACTGCCACCTTCCTTCTTTTTTTAGGATTTTTTTTTCTTTTTTTTTTTTTTTTTTTTTTAAAAGCTCAAAAAAACCAACTAGGCAGCCTCCGCCACCTCGGAGGCAGGACTGTGGTGGGGTCACCTCCACCCGGGATCGCCACCAGCGTTTCACCAGCACCGGCCGAGGCAGGACGGGGCCCGACCCAAGAAGGGACTCGGGCTCCCGAATTCAGGCGCGGGTGTATATAGTTTAAATAGCGCCGGGATTAAATATTAAATAGCACGTGCCAGGCATCACGGCCAGGCGGCAGAGGCTTTCCTCCTCGCCATGCTCCATGCCACGCTGGGATGCTCCTGTGCGGAGCCGTGCTTTTCCAGCCCCACGGTGCGCTTGGCCTTGGTAAGCCAGTGCCGATGCTTGATTCGGTTTTCCCTCCCCTGGGAAAAACAACCCAACCTTGAAATAAAACCCTTGTGCTGGCCCGAGGAGTGTGTCCGTGAGCTGCCCGCGGCTCCTTGCCTCCCTCCTCTGCTACTGGTACTGCCAGATTTGCCAAGAAGAGCCGAGACCCACCGCCCACACTGGGCACCGTGCACCCATCCATGTCCTTTATTCACCCGTGGGTGCTCAGGGACGGCGTCGGGTCTGCCAAGAGCCCCCCATCCCACCGCTGTGCGTCCCTGCGCGTCCCCATCACCGCATCGCAGCCCGGCTGCCATCCCAACCCGGCTCTAACCTGCGGGGGAGAGAAGAGCATTGGTAGGAGGCAATGCATGCACCCCCCTTAAACCCCAGCCCTGGGGAGGGGGCTCACCGCCGGACGGGCTCGGGGATGTGTGCCGGCTCCAAGGGGACAAGCCGGGAGAGCTCCCGCAGGCTGGCAGCAAACCGGACCTTGCCGCTGAAGGTGGGGCTGGGGGAGATGGGGGCGCCGAGGCCCCCCAGCTCGTTACACCCTTGTGTGATGGGGCTGGTTCACCAGGAGCTGGCACAGGAGGCACCGGCGAGGAGGTGAAGGTCCTCGTGCAAGGCCTTGCACACGTGGGTGCAAGCAGCCCTACCTGAGAAAGGGCTGGAAAAGCGTCACAAGCGCCTTGATGTACCAGGTGGGGTGGACGATGATCACAGCTTGGAGACTCTTCCGGAGCCTGGGAAGGATGGGGATGCTCCAGGGCTCGCCGCCATCCCGGCACGCTCGCTGCCACCCCCGCTCTGGCACGCTCACTGGGAGCCCTTGCACGCTCACCGCCGATCCATCGCTCGGTAGCACCGCTTCATCCAGCTGAAGGAGGGGATCTGTCCCCGTGCTGCCGCCCCGCTCAGGCACACCAGGATGTAGCGGTCGGCCACCGTCCTCTCCAGGGTGCCCATGATGTACCTGGAGGGGTGGTGCAACCCATCGGCTTGGGGAAACAGGCATAGGGCATATGGGAAGGATCCCGTCCCCCCGGGACCCCACCTGAGCAGGTTCTCCATCACGTAGCTGTACCGGGGGATGCTGCTATCCGGGAGGTGGCAGGCGGCGAAGAGCAGGATGGCGCCAAAGCCCTCACTGTCGTACCCTGGCCAGAGTGGAGGGTGGCACAGCCAGCGCCTGCCGTCCCCCCCAGACCCCGCGTGCTCAGGGAGGGGACCCAGGAGTCCCACCCCGGGCACCCGGCCCCGTGTTACCCCCGTGGGAGAGGACTCGGCTGTAGGGCTCCACCGCGCTCAGATCTACGCTCTCCTCCGGCTGCTCGTCCTCCGTGTCCGGCTCCCACCGGCTGCCAGCCCCCTCGGCGAAGGCCCAGGCGTGCGGCAGCTCCTCTGCAGGCAGCCGGTTAGCACGGCACCGGCGGCGAGGCACCGGGGGTCCCCGCGCCCCCACCCCGGCCGGGTCTCACCCTCCCACTCGAAGCCGTCGCTGCCTGTGGGTGTCTCCAGCGCATCCAGGTCGAGGTCGATGCTGGCGTCGGGCGAGCGATCGGTGCTCTCGGTCCGCTCCAGCGCTGGCAGCCGCCTCCGCATGCGCCGCAGGGCACCCCCGGCCCCCAGGCACTCCTCCGGCAGGGGCCTGGCAGGGACAGGGGGTCAAGCGGGACCCCGGGCTGGGGAGCAGGTTTGGGGGTGCCGCTCCCATCGCTCCCTTACCCAGGGAAGTCTTCATCCTGCCACTCCTCGCTCAGGTCCAGGCCATCCCCGGTGGCCATCACGGTGGCCATCCTTGTTGCCATCACCTGCAGAGACGCCAGCCCCGTGAGGACCAGCCCCCGAGGGGTTCCCCCTACCGAACTGTCCCCATTTCCAACCCGTCCTGCCCTGTTTGCAAACTGAAAGCAAACAGCACACCCCGCTGCAAGGAGATGGCCCAGACGCTCCGCAGGGAACCCCGTCGCGGCCCCACTCAACCCTCTACGAGACCTCAGAGACTCCCGGCACCGGGGCTGCTCACCTCTGGGGAGCCTCTCTCCCCCTGTGGCTCCCCACAGATGAAGGGCTCCGGTGACGGCACTGGTGGCTCATCCAAACTGGTTTGGCCGCATTCGCAGCCGGCAGAGGCCACAGCTCGTGGTGGCACAACCGGTTTCCTCCTGGCTGAGCTGGATTTGGGGGTTCGGCCACACCGAGCCCCCCCCCCCCGCCCCGAAATGCTCCTCTGACCCAGAGGGGATATTGGCAGGGGGGTCTGCACCCCAGGAAAAGAGACGGTTCACCCCCTGGGAGGGTGGGGGCCATGCCAGGCACCCTGGGGTGAGTGGGACGACGCCAGACCCATCATGGAAGAAGAGCCAAGAGCCAAAAGTGGAAGAAAAAATGGAAATTTAATCCTCTGAGTCTGTGGGTGACAGTTCTGGGCCAGCTGCGTGTCTGGACCCACCAGCCGGGGCCCCCCACATCCCCCCGAGGGAGGAAGAACAAGAACTCGTTAAACCCCCCCCCCCCCCGCCCCAATGCCTTCATGAAGTGGGTGCAAGCGCTGCCCTGGCCCTGCTGCCCACGGGGTCCCCAAAAACCCACCCTGGGGGACCAAACCCCAGCGGGGGCGGGAGGGGCGACAAATAACGAGGGCCTCCCTCCATCCGGGAGCTGACCTCTAACGAAGGCAGGCGAGTTGTACTGAAGGCAGCTGCAACCCCTGGTGCCTGGGCACCCTGCCAGGACCTGCCCAGGGACCCCACCTCCTCATACGGACCCCAGAAGTCTCTGGTCACCCACTTTTATTTTGGGGAGCCGGGCGGCTGCCCAGCGGCAATGCGGCTGACCCGCTCCAGGACATCCTGGGGGCAGAGCGGGGGCACGGCCTGGGCCAGCGGACATTCTTCCACCAGGCTGTTCATCGGGGTGGGTGGCGGGACCACCTCTTCCTCCGGACCCCCAGTAACGCCTGGCCCCCCCAGGGCTGCCCGCAGGATGGGCAGGACCTTCTTCCGCGACGCCAAAGCATTGCCCTGGGTGTAGGTGCCCAGGCAGGACCAGGGGCTCAGGAGGGGCTGGAGGTGCAGGGATGGCATCGTCGCCTCCTCCAGCGCCCGGCACATCTGCAAAGGAGGGAGCACCGCGGCTGGGACCCCCTAGCACCCCCCAAGATCTTTGGGGGGCTTTTGGGGCAAACTGCAGCCGAGAACTGCCTGGCTGCTACCCCAGACCCCCGTGCTGAGGGACTGGGGTGCCTGGGCACGCCCCTCACCGTGCTGCGGAGTGTCTCATGCTGGCTGTAGACGGCGAGCTGCCGGGAGGGCTCGTTGCGCTCGTTATAAGAGATTGTCATGGCCACCAGCCCCGCATAGCCCCGAGCCTGGCAGAAAGCATCCAGGTCCTGCAGCAAGCTGGGCCGGCGTAGGAAGGTCTGGAGGGGGAGAGACACTGGCATCATGCTGGTGTCCCCATTGTGCCACTCCCCACCTCAGCTCCCCCCGTGCCGAGCCTCACCTCCAGGTCCATATAGATGGCACTGATGGCGAGGGCCAGCTCGTCGCCGAGCATCTGCTCTGTCGTCAGCCCTGGGAGGCAAAGAGGGGCCAAGCGTGAGCCCCGGGGACCAGTACCCGCTCCCAGCCACACCGTGGGTGCCACCACCCCAGCACACGGACCTGAGACATCAAACTTGGCTGCCTGCAAGGCTTCAAAGATGGTGTCGCGGGGTGGCAGCTCGGGGAACCTCGCCTCAAGCAGGGAGACACACGCCACGTCCCTGGGCGTCACCTTGCCGGCAGCCGGGCTCAGGTTGATGCAGTCCAGGAGGATAGTACCTGTGGCGGGGGGACAACCGGGGGCCATCAGTCATCACCGTCCCCCTCGGACAGGGCTCAGCGAGGGTCCGTCCTCACCGTGCAGCAGTGTGGCCGTGGTTCTGTCCAGCACACCCGGGGGACCTTGGGCAATCCGCTCCGTCACCAGCGTGGCACAGGAGCCCACCAGCTCTGCTGTCACCTGGCAGCCAGGAGCTCGGTCCCGTTCCAACGGCCGGTGATCAAGGACCTCCACCACAGCCTCTTCCAAGGCTGCGTCGGTGCTAGTGGGCGAGACAGGCAGGGTGAGACCCCCAGCATGGCCCTGCTGTGTAGCTGTGAGGCGTCACCCCCAGCAGAACCTGGAAACCCCCTTTGTTCCTCTCCTCCTACCCTAAAAACACCCCGGAAAGGGGAAGGTTTTACCCACCCTGGGCCAAAAGCAAGCGAGGAAAAAGCGAGGCTTTGGGTGGGTGGCCCTGGCTGTCCCTGCGTCCCCCTGCCCCGGCTCACCCGGGCAGGACGTGGTGATCGACCAGCGTCAGGGAGAGCAGCCCGGCGCGGTGCAGCCCCCCCAGGTCGATCTCATCCCGAAAGATGAGGGAGGTGGCGGGGATGCCCTGCTCCCGCAGCAGAAACGTTGTCTCCGTCCGGAGGGCGAAGTCGGCACGAGGGATGTTCAGCACTGGGATGAAGGTGGCTTTGGGAGCTGGGGAGGTCTGCGGCGGGGATGACACCCGGTGAGGCATCCCCAAGCCACCATCTGTCCCCGAGCCAGTGGGCAAGCCTCACCTTTGCCAGGAAATAAGCCAGGGCCAGGGCCGAGACAGTGGAGTCCAAGTCACAGGCCTCATTGCCCATCACCACATGGATCTCCTGGTGACGCCGGACATGCTCCTGCCAGGGCAGGAGGCATCAGGCACGGCAGCAACGCATCCCCATCCTCCAAAGACTCCCAGGTTGGTCCCTTCCCCGCCAGCATCCCTGGAGCCACTCATCGCAGACGTCACCCACAGCTGCCACCCACCAGTACCCATCTCCCAGCTGCTGCCAGCAGCAGACAGGCTGACGGCATCCCTGAAGCACCACATAGCCCGGCACCCTTGGGGACCAGACTTGGCTGGGATCCATTTCTGGCATGAAAGCCCCACATTTTGGGGGCGCATGTGTGAAACCAGGTGCATTGTGGCCTCGGCGAGAGCGGCAAAGCCCAGCCCGGCCACGAGGGACTGTGGCAGTGGGGATGGGGACCTTCCCAATCTGGGGACAACATTGCAGCCCTGGGAGCCTTTGGTATTTTAATCCCAGACCAAGGTGGCTTTTCCAGAGATGGCGAGTTTGGGGCTGGCTGTCCCTCAAAATGCGACATTTCACCCCTTTTTGTTTTCTTGCCTGCAGCAGCAAGAAAACAATGTCACCCATGTCACCCCACGAATTCCCTGTCCCCAGATTCTGGCGCCTGTCCTGTCATGCTCGAGGAGCTGCCCTGTCTCCAGGCCCTTTTTTGGTGACAAGTATTTCATACCATAACCCAGTTTTGCTCATTTATTTGGTACAAGCCAAGGAAGTAAACAACTGAGTGCTGCCTGCGGCATTAACCCCGTTATTTAACAGGGGACCTGCACCCTGTGCTGCAAGACGGGGGACGAGGCTGCAGGGGTGGGGTAGGGGGTGCTGGAGAGCCCCCCCCGACTGTGGGGCTGAGGGGCAGCATGCAACCAGCCCCTCTCTCCAGGGAGGATGGATGCACCCCACTCAGGGGCCCTGACCCTGCACACGCTGCTCCCCTGGGCATGCAGTCCCCCTGCACCCCATTTCCACTGGGCACCCCACTGTCCTGAGCATCCAGCCTCCATGCATCCAAGCCCCTGCACCCTGCTCCCCCCAAGCCCCCTGCGCCTTGCTTTCCTGGGCACCCAGTCTCCTGCCCACCTTGCTCTTCCAGTCCCCCCTGCACACCAGTCCCCCCGCACCCCAACACCCTGGGTCCCCAGGCCTCCTACACCCCAGGCCCCCCGCTTTCCTGGGCACCCAGTGTCGTCCTCCCCCCCCGTCTCCCCCAGCGCCCTCCCCCACTCCATCCCCGCTACCTGCAGAGCTGCCCGGTTCCCCTCCACGAACCGCTCCATAACGGCGGCGATCCACGCCCCAACCCGCCCAGTCCGGCCCAGTATAACCCAGTACGGCCCAGCCCACCCCGACTCTCCTCAGGCCTTGGCGGCGGGGGTGTGGCCTCCCGCGAGGGCTGCCGGGAAAGGGGCGGGGGCAGGGGCGGGGGCTACGCCCCCCCGCCGCTGTCCCCGCCCCCTTCCCGGCAGCCTTCGCGGGCGCCGAGGGGGCTCTCGGGGTAATGGCGGGGTGGGGGCGACACCCCTCAACCCTTCTCCCAACTCTCCCAGCACCCTAATCCGCCTTAACACCCCCGAAACCCCCCTGCCCCCCCCCCCCCAGGCACCCCCAGGTGGGCTGTGACCCCCCCCGCGACTGTATTACACCCCCAGGTGGCATCACCCCCCCCCCCTCAGAGTAGTGGCCGCGGCCTAGTGGTGTGGGGCGAGCCCTAGGCCCGTGTGCGAGCCAGGGATCTGTCGGTGGGAGAAACTGGGGGGCGGGGGGGTGAAATTGGGGGGGGGGGGGCCCTCCCCTCAGCCCAGTGCCAGGCCTGCGAAACGGGTTAAAACCCCAGGAAACTGGTAGTTTTCAGTGTCAACCAGCACCCAGGCCTTGCCCCGACAGCTCCGTGTGCAGGAGGGAGCTGGTGACAGGGCGGGTTGCAGGCAGCTGCCTGCTCTCTCCACCCCTCCTGGCTGCCTTCCTCCTCCTCCTCCTCCTCCTCCTCCTCCTCCTCGTCAGCCACTGTAAATCCGCCTTCCCGGCGGAGAGCCAGAGCGTGCAGCTTAGCAGTGGAAAGCAGGCCTCCGCTCGGCCGGGGAAGACGGGGAAAGGAGGAAAAAAGGAGGAAAAAAGGCAAAAGGAAGGGGAAAAGGAGGAGTAAAGAAGGGATAAAGGAGGAAGAAGGAGAGAAAAGGTGGTGAAAAGGACTAAAGAAGGAGAAAGAAGGGGGAAAAGGAGAAAAAAAGGAGGAAAGAAGAAGGAAAAAGGAGGAAAGAAGAAGGAAAAAGGAGGAAAACAGAAGGAAAAAGGAAAAAAGGACTAAAGGAGAAAGAAGGAAGAAGAAGGAAAAAGGAGGAAAACAGAAGGAAAAAGGAAAAAAGGACTAAAGGAGAAAGAAGGGAAAAAAGGAGAAAAAAGAAGGAGAAGGAAAAAAGAGGAAAAAAGGAGACAGGAGGGAAAAAGGAAAAACGAAAAAAGGAATAAAGAAGGAAAAAAGGAGAAAAAAGAAGGAAAAAAGAGGAAAAGAAGGTGGGAGTGGGGAAGCGACAGCAGCAAGGTGGCTGTGGAGTAAGCGCGGCTGGGGGCTGCGGGGTGGCGTGGGGCTGCGGGTTGGGTGACCCCTCTGCCCCGGTGCTGGGCCAGGCACAGGACACGGGCGACACCGGGGCTGTGGGAGCGACAGTGGCGTTTCGGGGGCAGCGGAGGTGGGTTGAGGGGGTCTGGGGTGACCCTCAGCCCAGCTGCTGATGCTCGGGCTGCTGATGCTACTGGGTGAGGAAACTGAGGCAGGGCGGCTCCCGAGGCTCTTGCCGGCCCCGTCCCACCCCGGTGCCCGCCGGCCAGGGCTGTGCCAGCTGCCCCCAGCCGGTTTTTCCAGCTCCCGGTGCCTCGCCGGACACCAACCCAGCTGGGCAGCGGGCTGGGGAGGCGGTGCTCGCTCCTCTGTGCCCACGCAGAGCCTCTCGCTATTCCTTTTTTTTAAAAGCATATTTAATTTGATTTTATTGATTTTTAAAGAACATGTACATATGTGTGTGTTTAGTTATTAAGACTATTTATTTATCATCTACATATCTATCAAAATTGTTTATTAGTTTAGTTAATAGCACTACTTATTTACTTACCTATATATCTATAAAGAATATTTATTTATTTCCACGTTATTTATTTCTAGGGATTGTTTGGCGTATGTATTTATGGATTTATTTATTAAGAATATTGGTTATCTATCTACCTGTCTATCGAGCATATTGTTTATTTATTTACTAATACTATTCATTTACCTAGATATCTGTTTCTCAAGAATATTTATTTATGTCTGCACTAATCTAATAACAACAAAACAACGAAACAATAATAATAATAATAATAATAATAATATGGTTGCCATCAGGCACCGTCCCCCTCCTTTTCTTTCCCCCAGGACCCCTCCGCTCTGGCCCTAAAAGAGTTGGGAACAGCTCAGAGGTCACTGACCCCTGGATTTTCTCCTGGGCTGTCACTACTGCCCCCCAGAAGCCCCTTTTCCCCCCTGTTTCCACCCTGCCCGGGCATTTCCATCGCTCTTTTGTCGCTGTTGTTGCCTCTGTCCCTCTCTGAGCATCCCCGGCTCCCTTGGGAATACGGGGGGGCTTCACAGAGCGGGTCCCTGACTGTGGCCGGGAGCGCAGCCTGCGCCAGGCGCAGGAGGGTTAGGGGCTAAGGGGGTCCCAGTGAGCTGGCATGGGGGGACGTGCCGTGGTGGGACATGCCGGGCAGTGCTTTGGCAGGGGGACCAGCGAGGGACAGGACAGAAAACCAAGTTGAAGCCAGAGCAGCTGTGCTCCTGCCTGCACGGAGTGTTTAAAAGCCCAATTTCCCAAATCTCTTTGAGTATTTCAAGGCCAAATTTTCCAATTCTGGTGACTATTTAAAAGCCAAATTGTCCAAATCTCTTGCAGGAGCATCTTCGCCAAGCTGTGTTTGCAGGAAAACCCTGGCGGGAGCACAGAACTCTGACCTTTCCCCCACACCGCTTTGGCTCCATCCGAACCCCTCAGTTCTTCCCAGGTAGGTTTGGGATTTTCCCCTCTTTCTTTGGAAACGGGAGGCAGATAAAATCCGCACACATCCACGGCATTAATTTTTTTAACAGCGATTTAGAGGTTTCAACAGCCAACGTTTTATTTTTCATTATTTAAGTGAATGTAAAGGGATGGGGCAAAAAAATTCTAAGCTAAACGAGCCATAGCTGGTAAACAAATTGGACTAACACAGATTTTTTTTTTCTTGAAATACCCAAGTTTTACCTTCTAAGGGAGAGGTTTGGGATGCAGCTGATCCTGGACAGACCCGGAGCGTTCCCAGGGGCCTGAGCCAGACCCACTTGAGGCAGGACGCCACAGTGAGGGTCCCACTACTGCCTGCTCCCATGGAGCAGCCGCCTGAGCGGGAAGGGGCACTCCCAGCCCCTTCCAGCGGCGAAGGGACCTGCCAGCCCCCCGAGGAGACCCCCACTAGGGAAGAAATGCCAGCTGGTGGTCGGGAGAGCCCAGCGCTGGACGGGCAAGTCACCGTGCTGCAGGGTGGGGAAGTGGCCGTGCCTTCCCTCCCTGGCGTGGGGCAGCCGAGCGGTGCCCCACATCTCCCCTCCAATGAGCATCTGCGGGAAGATGCTGAGGAGAAGCAGCCCGCTGAGGGCAAACAGCCTGCTGAGGGCAGGGGGTCCCTGCCAGGTGCCCCCATGCCCAGCCCGAGCGCCGGGGCGGTGGGGTTACCAGCTGAGCCCCCCCGAACCCAGACCCCCAGTCGGGAAGCAGAGGCAGATTTTTATTGTGTGAAGTGGATCACCTGGAAAGGCGAGCGGACACCCATCATCACGCAGAGCGAGAATGGGCCCTGCCCGCTCCTGGCCATCATGAACATCCTCTTCCTGCAGTGGAAGGCAAGTGGGCTGCAGGGGGCGGGTCTGGGGGGGCTGGCGAGGCGGGATCGTGGTCGGTTCCCCCTGGACCGTCAGGGGAAGGAGCCGGGGGCCAGTCCCCAACGTGTCTCGTGCTTCCAGGTGAAGCTGCCCCCGCAGAAGGAGGTGATCACGGCCGAGGAGCTGATGGCACATCTGGGTGAGCGGGGAGCTCCCCGGGACCCGTCACCCTTGCCCCGCTGCCGGGATGGCAGCGTGCCGCGGTTAACCGGCTCGCTGGGAGCTGACCGCGCTGCCTTGCAGGGGAGTGCATCTTGTCCACCCAACCCCGGGAGCCGTCGGAGGGGCTGCAGCTCAACTTCCAGCAGGTGAGGAGCGAGGCTGCGTGTCACCCAGCCCAAAAATCGATCCCCTCCATCTCATGGAGCACTGGTGGCCTTGGGCTGCAAGGATTGGGGTGCCACCCAGCTTCCCGAGCAAGCCCCGCTTCTTTCTGCCCCCCCCAGAACATCAACGACACCATGACAGTCCTCCCCAAGCTCTCGACGGGGCTGGATGTCAACGTGCGGTTCACAGGTGTCTCGGACTTTGAGTACACGCCCGAGTGCATTGTCTTCGACCTCCTCAATGTCCCGCTCTACCACGGCTGGCTGGTGGACCCCCAGGTGAGCTGGCCCCACGGCTGTCCCGCCGTCGGTCCAGGGGCGGCTGGGGGGTCATCCAAGGGCTGCAGCACCTCTTTCATGAAGAGCTGGGGTTCATCTTCGAGAAGATGAGTCTTGGGGTTGTTTATCCTGGAGAAGGTGACCAAGAAGAGCCCTCAATATGTAAGAAGGGTTATAGGAAAGATGGAGAGAGGCTTTTTACCATGACGGGACAATGGTTTTAAACTGAAAGAGGGTAGGTTTAGATGGGACGTGAAGAAGAAATTAATGACGAGGGCAGTGAGGCACTGGCAGGGGTTGCCCAGAGAAGCTGCGGGTGCCCCATCATGGAGGAGTGCAGAGGCTCTGAGCACGCCGAGCTAGAGGAATGTCCCTGCCCGTGGCGTGGGTGGGAGGTTGGGCTGGATGCTCTGTGAGGGTCTCTTCCAGCCCAGCCCCTTCTCTGGTGGGTCCATCCCCACAGTGGAAGCCACCAGCTCAGCTTCTTGGACATCCCCGTGACGGAGCGTTGCTTGGAGAAGGTTCAGGGCATCCTCCTCTCGCCCTGGGCGGTGGGTGAGGGGTAGGGCAGGTCCCCCCAGACCCAGTGCTCACCCCCCAGCATCTCCCCGCAGAGCCCAGAGGTGGTGCGCGCCGTGGGCAAGCTCAGCTACAACCAGCTGGTGGAGAAGATCATCACCTGCAAACAGGCCAGCGACTCCAGCCTGGTCAGTGAAGGTACCGGCCCCCCACCGCCCAGCCGCCCGCTCCCCGGGGTCCCTGGGGGGGCCTCGACACCCCGGCCCCGCTCCCACCCCGCTCTCACCCCAGGGCTGGTGGCTGAGCAGTTCCTGGAGTCCACGGCCTCCCAGCTGACCTACCACGGGCTGTGCGAGCTCACGGCCGCTGTCAGGGAGGGCGAGCTCAGCGCCTTCTTCCGCAATAACCATTTCAGCACCATGATCAAGCACAAGGTGCGGCTCCGGCCCCTTCCCCGGCTTCCTTCGAGCCGGCAGCCCCCCTCCCCAGCGCTGGTAGGGGCTGACTCCCCCCCCCTCCCCTCTCTCCAGGGCCACCTTTACCTGCTGGTGACAGACCAGGGCTTCCTGCAGGAGGAGGGGGTGGTCTGGGAGAGCCTCCACAACGTGGATGGAGACAGCTGCTTCTGCGACACCGATTTTCACCTCAGCCACGCTCCGGGCAAGGAGGGGGCTGCCGCGGCCCCCCTTGACCACCGGCTCCAGCAGAGACAAGTGGACCAGGTAGTGGACACCTGCTGGCAGCAGGGGACACGTGAGTCTCATCTCGGCTCCGGGGGATCGCTGCAGGGTTTGGGCCACTGTGCTGAGCCCCCGCTCTCTTTCTGCGCCCCCCCAGGATTACATGATTGCCCTGTCGCTGCAGCAACAGCAGGGACAGGACCCCTCTGCGCTCAGTGACCTGGAGCTCGCTCGCCAGCTGCAGCAGGAGGAGTATCAGCAGCAGCAGCGGCAGCAGCAGGTCCCGGCGCAGGTAACCAGGTGCTCCCTCACGGGACTGCAGTGTGGGGCGCGGGTGCTTCTCACCCCCTCATCCCCCTGCTCTGCCCCCCGGCCGGTCCCGGGGAGGGTGGCAGCGTCCCCCTGGGATGATGGGGGGTTCCTCCCCCTCGCCAGCCCCCTTCTTGTGCCCGCAGGGTCGCGCGCAGCCGGGTGGCCGGGCAGCTGGAGAGCGGAGGCAGCGGCAGAAGCCTGACTTGGACTGCACCCTCTTGTAGCGCCCTGTGCCCGGCCCCCTGGGGGGCCCCTGCCCCGTTCCTGCCGTGGCCCCCCCGGCTCCTGGCCAGGCTGGGGCATGTGGTGGGGTCCCCGCGCCCGCAGCACCCCGACTCCCTGTGCTCCTCTGTCTTCCAGGGACACCCCGTGGGGGTCCCTGGGAACAGGAGTGGGGGACACAGGCGAGGGGGTGTCCATCCTTACCTACTGCCGGGACGACCCAAACCTTTCCAAGTGGCCTTAACACGGGGGGGTCCCACCCGGGGGGTCCCACTCAGGGAGAGTCCCTGCTCCGAGACGCGGGGGGACATGTGTCGAGGGGGGACACGCACCCCCGTGTCCAAAACGTGGCCTTAGCCCTTGGCAAATAAAGGACTTGTCCCCGTGCTCAGGGGTCCGGCTGTCTGACACCAGCGGGACCTCCGTGCCCCACGGACACGCGGGGTCGGGGGTTTGGGGTGAGGGGACCCTCCGCGCCCACGGACACGCGGGGTCGGGGCCCCCCGTGGGGTGCGGTGGCACGGCGCGGCCGGCAGGGGTCGCCGCGCACCGGTAGCGCTGCCGGGGGGGTGTGTGGGGTGGGGGAGCTATAGGGGACGTATAGGGGGTGTATAGGGGTGCACAGGGGTGGGTATAGGGCGTGCATGGGCGTGACTATAGGGGGCATATAGGGGTGTGTGTGCAGGAGGTATGGGGGTGCATAGGAGATGTATCGAGGTGCATATGGGGATGAATAGGGTGCGTGTAGAGTATGCATAGGGGTGCATACGGGGGCCGTGTGGGATGGGCATCAGGCATGCACGTGGGTATGTGTAGAGAGCATATGGGCATGTATCGGGATGGGCGAAGGGCATACACAGGGGTATGTGTGTGGGGTGTATAGGGACGGGGATGGGGGCTGCACAGGGGTACGGACAGGGGACATATAGCGGGCGTACAGGGCTGCGCGCAGGGCGTACGTGTAGCGGGCGCGGCCCGCCGCTCGCGGTGCCGGCGCTGGATTGCTCTGGCCTGGCGCGCCGCCCCGCCCCGCCCCTCGGCAGGCCCCGCTCCCCGCGGGCCCGCGGCGTTGGCGGTGACGTCACTCCCGCCCGCTGCCTGGCGCGGGGCGCGCGGGGGGGGCCAGCGGCAGCGCGAGGCGGCGGCGGCGGCGGCGGCTCCGGGCGGCGGCGCGTGAGTTGGGACGGGGGCGGGGGGGGGGGCTGCGGCCTCCGGGCTGCGGCGGGACCGGCCTCGCTCCGGGAGGGTCGGGCTGGGCCGGGCCGGGGCGGCGGCTGTGGCCGGGCCGCGGTGGGGCGGGGGCTGGTTCCCGGTGCCCCGGGCCGCCCCGTTGCGGCGGGCGCGGGCCCGGTGAGGGGCGGGCAGCCCCGGGCCCAGCGGGGCGCTGTGGGGGGGGGGTCCGCCCGCCCCAGGCCCCGGCGAGGTTCCCCCCGGTGCTTCCCGGCCGCCGCCCGCCGGCGGCCCCGGGCCTCGGTCCCCGCCCGGCGCGGCGGGACCCCCCGGCTCCTCCGAGCGGGCCGGGCCGGGGGGGGCGGTGCCTCCCGGGGCGCTGCGAGGGCCCGGGCCTGGCCTCCGGCCCCGCCGGGGCTGGGCTGTGCCTGCGGGCGGCCCCCGCCTGCCCCGGCCCTGCCCTGCCCCGGTGCCCCCAGCCGGGGCGAACCCCCGCGAGCCCCCGGTGCAGGGTCCGGGCCGTGACCCGGTGCCCAGCCACGTTCCCGGGCCTGTTTTTTCCCTCCCCGTGACCGGAACGTTCCAGGGTTTTCCCCTTTCCCAGCGGGATCGCTCCCAGAACCGCCCCGGGCGGGGGGGGGGGACGCTGGCGGCGCCCTCCCCGCGCGGGCTCGGCGGCCCCGGGGCATCGCCTGGGCCCGGTGGCCCCGGGCAGGGGGTGCCGCCGGCCCTGGCCGGGGCCTCACCCCGAGTCCTGCTGCGCTGCCCTGCCCGCGCTGCCCTGCCAGCCCCTGCCCGCGCTGCCCGCCCTGCCTGCGCTGCCCTGCCAGCCCCTGCCCGCGCTGCCTGCCCTGCCTGCGCTGCCTTGCGCTGCCCTGCGCCGCCCTGCCCGCGCTGCCCTGCCAGCCCCTGCCCGCGCTGCCCGCCCTGCCTGCGCTGCCCTGCCAGCCCCTGCCTGCGCTGCCCTGCGCTGCGCTGCCCTGCGCTGCCCTGCCTGCGCTGCCCTGCGCTGCCAGCCCCTGCCCGCGCTGCCCTGCGCTGCCCTGCCCGCACTGCCCGCCCTGCCTGCGCTGCCCTGCCAGCCCCTGCCCGCGCTGCCTGCCCTGCCAGCCCCTGCCTGCGCTGCCCCGCTGCTGCCCTGCCTGCGCCGCCTGCCCTGCCCGTTACCTGCCCGCGGCACGGTGCTCCGCTTCACTGGGAATCGGGGCGTGCTCCTGCCTTGCCTTGCGAAACTGGTTCCCCTTCTCCCCTGGCCGGTGCGAAGCCGCCTCACCCCTCCTTAGATCCCCGCTCCACCTCGGGGGTTTGCCCGGGGACCCCCGACCCCAGCCCAGCCCCCCCCCCCCCCAAGCCCAGGGAAGGGGAGAACCGGCCCGTGCCTGGTGCTGGGAGGTGCCCGCGTGGAGGGGAGGGAAGAGCTGGGATGCAGAGACCCCACGGCGGTGGGTGGCTTCCCCGTGCAGTGCCGGTGGCCGTGCCGGTGGCCGTGCTCTGCCTGGCCGTGCCCGCCGGGAGCCTTTCGCAGGCACAAAGGTGCTCATTGTGCTGCCGGCAAATCCCTAATCCTGCGCGGTGCGGCCGCCTGGGTCCAGCTGCCTGGCGCTGGCGGTGGGCTCCGTGCCTCAGTTTCCCCTCTGGGCCTGGGGACCAACCCCGGGATGCGAACACGGCGCTCGGGGGAGAAACCGTGTCAGGGGGCTTCATCCTGGGGTCGTGTCTGTCACCGGCTGATGCTGCGGGGAAGTCCCGGGGACCGGGAAGCCGGTTCTTCCCGCCGGCCGTGCCAAGGATCCGTCCTGCCGGCTGGGAGCAGGAGCCGGCCCCGGTTAATCATCACCCGGTGACCTCTGCCGCGCCGGGAGCAAAGTCCTGTGTCGGGGCCCAGCTCCGCCGCCCTGCGGCACCGGGGGCGTTCACCGGCCGCGGACCCCCCGCCGCTGGCCGGGCCGGGGGCTGAGGTGGGCTGGGGGGCACCAGGCAGGGGGGATGTGACCGGCGGTGCCGGGTGCCCCCCCTCACCTCGCCTCTGCTCCCCCCCAGCATGTTCCAGACCTTGTACAGCTACTTCTGGTGGGAACGGCTCTGGCTCCCGGCAAACCTCACCTGGGCCGACCTGGAGGACCGGGATGGGCGAGTCTACGCCAAAGCCTCGGATCTCTACATCACCCTCCCCTTGGCCTTCCTCTTCCTCATCGTCCGGCACCTCTTCGAGACGTGAGTCCCTTCCCCAGGGTGGGGGGCTTGCCCTGGTCCAGCCCCCCCTGCGCCTGGGGGCTGTGTGTGGGTCTGGGGATGCGCCGTGCTGCTCCCCTGGCTGCCTCCCCCTGCGCTTGCCTGGCTGGGGGTGACCGTGGCACTGCGGGGGTCCTGCCCCCCCCCCCCCCTCGCCCCACACCCCGTTTAGGGCTGGGGGGCTGCCCCTGGCGGCCCCACACAAACCCGGCTTTGTGCATCCTCTGCCGCCCTTATCGCGGCGCAGGCGGCCGCGGCCCCGGCGTTTAAGGAGCGATTTGTTGGGCAAACAATGGCAAGCCGAGACCGGGAACAGACGGGGCTTTGTTGGGACGGTGGGAGAAGGGAGGAGGCACCGTTCTCCAGGGTGGATACAGCCCCGCTGCATCGTGGCGGGCCAGTCCCCCACCCCTGAAGGGTCTGGGGGGGTCCCCCTGTGGTAAAACCCACCTTGGAGGAGCAGCGGGATGGGGAAACGGGGGCACTGAGCAGCTGGAGGTCCTTGGGTGGCTTTGATCAGCTCGGTGACACAGGACTGGGGGCTTCTTACACCCCCCTACTCCTTCCCCAGGTACGTGGCCACCCCACTGGCCGGGCTGCTGAACGTCAAGGAGAAGATCAGGTTAAAAGCCACCCCCAACGCCGTGCTGGAGAAGTTTTACGCCGCCACCACCAAACACCCCAAGCAGGTGAGGGAAAGGGGGTCCCCAAAAGGGGCTCAGCATGGCGGGAGGGGGCGAGCGGCAGAGCCGGAGCCCTGCGGCGCGGCACTAACGTCCCTGCCGTCCCCTAGGCCGACGTGGAGATGCTCTCCAAGAAGAGCGGCTGCACGGTGCGGCAGGTGGAGCGCTGGTTTCGCCGCCGCCGCAACCAAGACCGGCCCAGCCTGCTCAAAAAGTTCAGGGAGGCCAGGTGAGACCCCGCGCCTGGTGTCACTGTCACCCTGCGGTGGGGGAGGGGGGGGGGGCTTTGGGGGCACCTGCTTGGTAGGGAGCTGCCCTGGGAGGGGGGAATATGGGGCTGGTGGGTCCGTCCTTCTCCCTCCCTCGCCCCGGTGCCCGTCTGAGGACCATCTGCTTCCTTTTTCCAGTTGGCGATTCACGTTTTACCTTATTGCTTTCATTGCTGGCATGGCTGTCATAGTGGATGTAAGTATTTATCCCCCCTCTCCGTGCACGCCCGGCCCCCTCCGCCCCCTCTAACCCCTCTCTGTCTCTCGTTCCCCTCCGCCTCCTGCAGAAACCCTGGTTCTACGACCTCCGGGAGGTGTGGAAGGGATACCCCATCCAGGTGAGCGCCCGACTCCGTCCCAGCCGCCATCCCACAGTCCTTCTGCCCCCGGAGCTGCCTGGGGCAGTCGGAGATGGGGGCCAGAGGCCCGGGGGTTGCTGGGGGGGTTTCTCTGGGGGCTGCGGGGGGGTTTCTCCAGGTTTCACGGTGTCTCTGGCACCCCTGTGGGTTTGGCTGGTGCACGGAGCAGGGGGTTGCATGCCATGGGGTGCGGGAGGGTCCCCAAGACACCCGTGGGTCTGGCTGGTGGCCAGAGAGGGGGATCAAACCCCACTGGGGCGCATGGAGTATCCCCCCACAACCTGTCTCCTGGCCTCCAGAGCATGCTGCCCTCCCAGTACTGGTACTACATGATCGAGCTTTCCTTCTACTGGTCCCTGCTCTTCAGCATCGCCTCCGACGTCAAGCGCAAGGTGGGCTGTGGCAGGGGGGGCTCTCTGGGGGCGGGGGGCATCTTGGCAGGGTTCTCTTTGCCCTCGTGGTGGGTGATAGGGACCGGTGGGCTGGGGGGATGTGGGAGAGGAGTGGGGTGGCGGGGGTTGGGGGTCGGAGCCAGGATGCTGTAACCCCCGGTTCCCCCTTTCCTGGGCGCAGGACTTCAAGGAACAAATCATCCACCACGTCGCCACCATCATCCTCATCAGCTTCTCCTGGTTCGCCAACTACATCCGCGCAGGGACGCTCATCATGGCCCTGCACGACTCGTCGGACTATCTGCTGGAGGTACGACCCCCTCCCCGCAGCCACGGCCACGGCCCACACCCCCTCCCCCGCTCACCCCCCCTCTGCCCCCAACAGTCCGCCAAGATGTTTAACTATGCCGGCTGGAGGAACACCTGCAACAACATCTTCATCATCTTCGCCGCCGTCTTCATCGTCACCCGCCTGGTCATCCTGCCCTTTTGGTGAGCGCTGGTTGCTGGTGAACGGGTGGGGAAACTGAGGCATGGGGCAGGGAGCCCCACTGCGGGGCGGGGGGGGGTGGTGGGATGCTGGTCCCTACTCGTAACAGCGCTGCTTCTCCCGGCAGGATCATGCACTGCACGGTGGTTTATCCGCTGGATCTCTACCCTGCCTTCTTTGGCTACTACTTCTTCAACTTCATGATGGTGGTGCTGCAGTCGCTGCACATCTTCTGGGCCTACCTCATCATCCGCATGGCCCAGAAGTTTATAACTGGAAAGGTAAGAGGGGGCTGGGGAGCGGCTCGGGGGTCCCAGCCCACCGTGAGGGGCATCGGGGCTGTATCGGGTCCCGGCTGGTGCGGCTCGGGGTGGAGGGAGGGTGGGGGTCAACCCCAGGGGTGAGATGAGGTGGGGGGGGGGGTTGCAGGGGAGACCCCCAGTCCATGAAGCCGGAATGCACGCGGTTTCCTGAGTCCCGGAGAGCCCTTGGTGGGGAGGAGACCGTGGTGGTTGCGATGGGGGAAACTGAGGCACAGCAGGATACTGACCGAGCCCCCCGCCCTCCCCTCTGCCCCCGCAGGTGGTGGAGGACGAGAGGAGCGACCGTGAGGAGACGGACAACTCTGAGGAGGAGGAGGAAGCGGCGAAGAACGGGCCCCTCTCCAACGGCCACCCCGTCCTCAACAACAACCACCGCAAAACCGACTGAGCGCCCTCGCCCCGTCTCTGCGCTGGCGGGGGCGGCCGGGGGCCCCGCCGGAGGCCAAACCCGTGAGATGCCCAATCCCACCGCTGCCACCTCGCGCAGCGCCCAGGTCCCCATCCCCTCCATCCTCTTGCCCGGGACCCCGGAGAGCCCGTCTCGGCCCCCAGCCCCCTCCGTTGCCTCCTCCGGAGAGGGTCTGCGGCTGCGAGGGGACGGCAGCGTCGCTGCTTCCCCACCTCACGCTCACCCTCGGTGCCCTTCCTGCCTTTCACCTGCTGCCTTAATCCAGCGCGGTGCCCCGGGACAGGCAGAGCGAGGATGGGTCCCGCTGGCATCGCTCCGGGCTGGCTCCTTCCCAGCCCCTCGCCAGGGCTCCAGCCTCCTGGTTCCCCGTTTCCCCACCAGCCCCTCGCCGGGGGGGCAGCGCATCCTGCACTCGCCTCTTCAAACACCGGGGAAAAAGCCCCTTCCCCACCCAGTGCCCAGCAGAGCGGTGGCAGCGCGGGCACAATCCCAGCTCCATCCCCGCTGGAGCGCTGGGAGGGAGGAGCGGGGCCAGCCCTGCGTGTTTGGTGGCCGAGTGTCACTGTGGGAGTGCGGGATGTCACTGTGGGAGTGCGGGATGTCACTGTGGAAGTGCTGGCGGAGGGAGGCCGCGGGGTTTGGTCACGCCTCGGAGCAGTTTCATCCCCTCGTTTCTCTCCTGTAAATGGGTTTCGAGTCCCTCCCTCTCTGTGGCCTCTCCCGGTCCCTTCCCTGGCTGTAACAGGACAAATTTGCAACTGATTTTTTTTTTTTTTTTTTTTTTCTTTTTTGGTTTCTATTTATTTGGAAGACAGAAGGAGCCAGGCTTGGCTCTGTCTCCTGCATCCACCCGGGATGCGGGGAGACCTCCCAGTGCGGAGGGGTGGGGGGAAAAGGACCATTAACCAACGCCAGACCAAAACGTATTTTGTTGTTTTTTTTGTTTTTTTTTTTTTTCTAAATAAAAGGTTAAATATATTAAAAGTTAAAAAACTAATAAACTTCGGTTAAAAAAAAAAATACAGGGCTTGGGCATCTTCTCTGGCTGCCACAGCAGCCCTGGCCCCCGTGGGGGGGTCGGGGGTGATCGCCTTGGCACAGCCCCCTCGAGCTCTCATTTAGGCAGCGCTAAAAGTGGGTGGATTTGAGGATTTTTTTTGATATTTTTATATATTTTTTTTTTTTTCCCCTCCCCAAAAGCTCTCTCTGTCTTCAAACCCAGCCTGGAGCGTGGGCTTCGGTGGCCCGAGGAGCGGCCGCCCTCTGGGATGACAAAGCTGCTATTCAGGTGGACGCTAAGGATGGAACTGGAGCTCGTGGAGGCCCTAGAAAGGTTTTGTTTTGTTTTTGTTTTGGTGTTTTTTTTTTTAAAAAAGGTTATTTAGCATGGCAAAAAAAGACTCCCTTGTGTGAGCGCAGCGTTGCGGGCGCTGGGGTCAGTCTTGGGCGCCTGAGGGATGGGGGGTGGCGGCTGGAACCTGTTCCAGCTCCCCCCAGGGCGGTGTTTTTGCATTTCAGCCGCTGGGTGACGTGAGATTTGATTCCAGTTTGTTCAAAAAAATAATAATCTGCCTCTTTTAGCCTGTGTTTACGGTGCTTTATCGAACCGTTTGGATGTGCAGGTACGAGCTGCTCCCCTCCCCCCCCCCCCCCCCCCCCCCCCCCCGAAAAAACCAGCCAAACCCCAACACTGGGAATTGTGTGTTGCTGCCAGGGGGCGGGCAGGGGGGGGGGGGAAGGGGAAGCAAATTTTCCTTGTGGAACTGCTGCGGGTTTGTGTCCAGCAGCCAGACCAGGCTGGCAGGCGGCTGCTCCACCCTCCCTGGCTGCCTGCGCCAGCTCTGCCCTTCCCTACCCCTCCGCAGGTGCCTAAATCGAGTCGGGTTTGACTGAGTCAAGTTCAAGGCTGCCCCGGCTGCAGCTCCAGCGCCGTGTTTTCAGCTGAACTCTTCGTTTTCAGCTTCCAGTTACGTCCTGAGGAGGGTGGGAGAAAGCAACCGGCAGCGGGTCGGCTCCCCAGCAAGAAAAGTTCAACCAGTTTCTCGTTAGTTTGAACAAGTGGAGGGTTTAATGAGTATTTGTTTTGCTAGGAGGAAGGAAAGGTGAAAGTGCCTCGGGGGGTGCGTCGCCCTCCCCGTGCCCATCTCGGCCTGCCTGGGCCCATCTGCCTCTGGCAGTTTTCCTGCAAACCCTGTGGAAACGGGGATGAAGGAAGGGGGTAAATCCTGCTTTTTCAGGGCTTTTGACTGTGTCTAAGGTTCAGGGCATTTTTGTTTGTTTGTTTTTTGGTTTTTTTTTTTTTAATAGAAAAACATACTTTATTGCTTTTTAACAATGAAAAGATTTTTACAACATATCACAGTTGAAGACAGATACTTTCTTTCCCCCCTCTTAAATTTGTGTGGCTGCTGTAAATCCAGATTGGTCCGCTCTCCGTGGGCTTGTCTCCCCCCTCGCTCCCGTCCCATCCCAAGGCCGCAGGGACATAAAACACTTCCCTGGAGTCTTGGGGAAGGGTTTCCTGCTGGAAAACCAGCAGCAGCACCACCGGGAGCTGTAGCTGCCCAGGGCTTTGTGTCTTAAAGGTGGTGGAGAGCTGGAACAGCTGCTTGTGCGCAGCTCGGGGAGGTAAGGGCCGGGCTAACAGCCTTTCCTGCGGGACAAGCAGGGAGCCTGCAGCCCTGGGACGTGAGGGAAAGCAGCGCGGCGCGGCCGTCACCCCCGTGCCGGTTTACAGTTTGATCCATCCCCATCTGCTGCTGTAACTTTCAAGGGAACGGGAGAACGTGGAGCTGTAATCGGCTTCGTAATGGTTACTATTAAACAACTACCTCTTGAGAAGAAACTTTCCCCTCGCCAAGGGAAAGTCAGCACCAGGCCTGGGGGCAGGAGGGATCCGCTGGGGGCAGGAGGACGCTCAGAGCAGCCGCCCTCGGCACTCGATAGCCCCGCAGCAGCACAGCAGCTCTTTGCCTTCCACGCTGCCTACTTCGTAGTTGTAATCCCATGTCCTCCGTGCCGGCTCGTATCCTCCTGGGAAGTAAAAAAAAAAAAAAAAAAAAAATAAAATTAAGAAAACCGGACAGGCTGGGAGAAGAGGCGATTCCAAAAAGAAGGATAAGCTGGAGCTCCTGCTAGCAGAGCGCAAGGCTTGCCCAGGACCTCTCTGGCCAGGGCGGCGGGGTCCTGCTTCTGGGGCAAGGGGGGAAGCAGCCAGCGCGGCTGCCTCGGCTCTGCAGCGAGCGAAGGGACAAAGTTCGATGAATCACTCCCGTGGGGCTTCAGAGAGGCGCCGCCGCGCTCGCGGTGCCCAAAAGGCACGTGGCAGGGATTCACCACCGCCCGCCTGGCGCTGCCGGGAAGGTTTGTGACTCGAACGAGCTGGGCAGCTGGCTGCTCCGCACTTAACTCCCCGCTTCGGGAAGGTCTAAAACTGATGCAAAGCGCACCAGGATCTCCAGCAGAGGAGAGAGACCCTCGCCCAACTCTGCTCCAAGCTCTTCCCCGCTCGGGCTGGTGTAAAATTAAGGGGCAGTGGCTACCAGGAGTAGGAAACCCCCGGCCAAGGAGTGGGGGTGCCAGCGGCCCTTCCCTGTGCACCACAACTCACTTGCTGGCGAAGAAGGCGACCCAGGGGAAGCGGAGGTCGTGCGTGTCCACAAAAACGTTCTGCACGAAGAGGTTAGGACTGCAGCTATGCTGTGAAGGGAGCGGAGACAACCGCAGTGAGCAAGTTCCTGCGTCGGAAGGGGCGCAAAGCGGCCCGCGGTAAACACAAGCCTTTATAAACAAGCAGCGTTCCCGATTTGTCCGCCGCATCCAGCGTAAGCCTGCTGAAACAGGCCACGCTCCCTCCCCTGCCTGCGCCGCCAGGGATGAGTCACAGGATCCACGCTTGCAAAGGTAACGGCGCTGGAAGGACTGACTTGGCCATCCTGCTCACCACGTGTCACGGGGCTGGAGCAGCTGCCTCGTTTCACTCACGTTAGGGGCGGGGGGGAGGGGCATGGATCATCCTAATCTTGCTCTTTTCCCACTTTTTTTACTGTATTTATCTAGTCTTGGGGAGGAACAGGCCCCCTGAAAGGCCAAGTCACCCCGAAGATGTCCCCTTCCCTTCCCAGCTGCCGGGGGACGCTCCCTTTCGCCCGCTGCCGGGGCAGTGACTCACGTTGAGGTACCGGCCCAGGTTGCCCTCCAGCTTGGCATCGATGATGTAGCAGGACTCCTCTCCGTCGTAGAACTGGCGAGTGGTTTTATGGACGGGCGCGCTCTCGCCCTTGTCGGCTGCTGCCATGTTGGTGGACTTGATGGCGATGCCGTGAGTCGATTTCAGGGCGAAGCCCCGGGTGGATTTCACCGCCACCTGCCTCTTCACGGGACCTGCTGCAAGAGAGGAGCCAACGCCACCCCGTTCTCTCTCGTCCTCCAGAAGAGGAGCCCCACGGTAGCGCTGCTGGCTCCCCTCTTTCACACGGGGGGTAGCGAGCGCCTGAGGGATGCAGCTCAGACCTAAAATACCACCCCCGGGGTGGCTCCTGGGAAGCTCCCAGCTCCGCTCGGCCCAGCACAGCCTGGAGACCCACCCTCATAAGCCCCACAGTTGCTTTTTCTGAAGATGTCCAGAAATATCTAGTCCTTGAGGACCAGGAGTTTGCAGTTATATCTCAAACAACACACGGGGAACCTTCAGACTTCAATCCTCAGGCAAAACTCGGAGGTGTGTGGAGCGGGATGCAACACGCTCACAGCTGGTGTGTCCTCACGAGCCCTTCCCGGTGGTTTCTGGCCAAAATTTCTCGCTGTCCCCCCATCCCTTCCGACCCCAGCAGCTGTCCGCACCTGAGCCAGACGAGGGGTTTTTCTTGTCATCCCCTTCCTCCTCCTCGGAGCCCGAGGAAATGGTCTGGATGTCGTCGCTGTCGTTGGTGGTGCCCTGGGCCTGCCCCGCCGCCGCCCGCCCGTTCTCCCCGTCGCTGTCGGTGCTGCTGGACAGGGTCAGCACGTCCTGTGGAAAGGCAGGAACAGCTCCGAGCGCAGCCTGCGCCAGGCGGGAGCGTCGCTCTCCCGCTTCCTTCCCAAGCGACGTTCAGGGCTCCCTCGTCCCCCACGGTTCCGTGCTCTCTCCGAGCAGAGGACCTCTGTGCTCTTGGAAGCCCTTTGGAGCTGGCTCGGAGCTGAACGGGGCAGAAACCACCGCACAGGCCGGTGGCTGAGAGGGCAGCGAGGTTTCAGGGGGCACCCAGGCTGCGGGAAACTCGAGCCTGCACCGTTAGGTGCTCTGGGTTTTGCACGGAAAGGAGAAGACCCCAAAACCTAAAGCTGGTCCCCCCCCCAGGATGGCTTCCTAGACCTGGCTCTGCCAAGCAACGGCTCCCTGGCGTGCTAGGCACGCTGCACCCCGTTCGGTCACGGCCCAAAGGCCGTGCTGTCCTCTCTTCTTGGGCTTTCGGAACCGTGAAGGGCCCCACTGTCTGAAGGAAATCAACTGTCCCCAGGAAATCCCAACTCCGAACCACCGGTGCTCAACTGGGAGCAACGGTGGCATAGGAACAACCCAAAGCACGGTCCAAGGTCCTCATCAAACCCGGCGGGAGCCGAGGCAGAGCCAGCCCTGCGCCTCCCAGCCCGAAGGATCACCGCTTACGTCTGTGGTGGGCTGCGGGGTGAGGGAATGCCGCCTGCTCTGCAGCAGGGCCGTCTTGCTCATCGGCCTCCGGACCCCTTCCAGTTTGGGAGGGCTGGGGTTGTAGCCGTACATCCTTCCCACGTCGCTCAGCCTGCGGGGCGAGGAGGAGAGCGGGTCACGCCTGCAGCTCCGGGGGGGTGTCCCCAGGCACAGACGGAGCAGCTGAGGGAAGGCGAGAGCCGGACACGACTGCCGTCACCAAGCGTTTAATTTCCCGGGGCACAGCCCAACCCCCACCCCCCAACCTCCCCGCTTACTCTGGCAGCGGCACTAGTAGAGTTGTTCAGGGGCAGCCCCAGAGTTACAGCAATTCATTCAGCGTGATATTTGGAAACAAAAAGCAGGAAAATACAATTTAAGGAATCTTACCCAAGAATTTTGCTTGAGTCTTCAGGTTCCTGCAGAGTGGAGAAGTACAGAAGATTAAAATCTTTCCCTTGCGGAGCTTTCTTCAGCCCTTCTGCAGAAATGCTCCCCAAACCCCAGCCCAGGCGCGAGGAGCCGGCTGTCCCCACCGCTCGGCCTCACGCCCAGTCCAGGGGGTGCTCCAGAAGGGCCAAGTTACAACCGCGGGGCTCCCACCCTGCACACAGCCCCCCCCCAGGGGGCTCCAAGCCCTCTCCAGAGCAGGAGGCGGACAGAGACCTGCTGCCCCCCCAGCTCCCCCACCCAGGGCTGCACGGGCACGTCGTGCCCGGGGCAGGAGGGATGTTCGGCTCAGCTCATGCCGAGCCACTTCGTTGTGGCCTCCTGTGTCACAACTTCCCCCAGGAAGGGGAAAAGCACCTCCCTGCCCCCGCCCCCCCCCCCCGGTGGGCAAAAGGCCACGAACACAGGGCGAGGGGACACCGAACAGCACCACAGTCCACCCAGTTGTGTTGTAGGGGTAGAGAAGCCATTTGAGCAAGAGCACAGCCGAGGACATCTCTGTGTCTCCGTTTCCTCAGCCGTGCCCCCAAGCCGGGCGCGGTGCCCCCCTCCCCGTCCCGCAGCCCCCCCAGCCCTCCCTTACATCTTTCTTCGGTGCCTTTGACTCTCCATCCAGCTCGCCCGGGGCAGCAGCACAGGTTTTCTCTCGCTCACCCGGGAGCTCCGTTTTGCTGACCTTGGCCTCGCCGCCTTCGCTCATCTTGAAGGAGGAGGTGCTGTCGTTGTCCTGGAAGGTGTCAGACATGCTGTTGGAGCTCAGCCATGAGGCCACTTTGTTCTTGGAGGTCTCCTCCGATATCGGCAGCTTACAGGAGGCGGCCACTGCCGTCTCGTCGTGGCTGATTTGCCGGGTGAGCCCCGAGTCCTTGGAGGCTGTCTCCGACAGCCCGTTCTCCTTCTGGCCCCGGGTCTGCCGTCGCGTGGCATAGCTGCGCCACACCGAGCTGGTACTGAAGTCCTCATCCTTGCAGAAGTTGTCATCAGAGCTGTCCTCGTTGGACTCCTCCTGCTCCTCGGTGCCTGTGTTTTCCTCCTCTTCATCCTTGAGGTCCACCCCGCTGCTGTCAGAAGAGCACTTTGCATCGCTCTCGTAGCCCTCCTTGAAGTTCTCCACGCTCTCAATGTGATCCAGGTTCGCAAAATATTCGTCACCCATCTCTAACCCCTCTTTGTCGGCAAAGTCATCTGTGAGGATTTTCCCTGGAGGTGGGGAATAGGAAACCTAAGTGTGAGTTTCCCAGGGATGACATTCCTACCACCCCACAGGTTTTACCCTCCCCAAAGACTCGCTGAGGAGCAAACAGGACCGACACCACCTTATCCCAAAGCTGGGCTGGGAAAGGACAACGTATTTCCCTGACACCCAAGGTAACATAAACCTGCAGCGGGCCCCTGCTAACATCCAGGCTTCCAAGATGGAAACTTCCAACCAGGCGTTCGAACGGGGCGACCGCCTTTGCCTCGGAAGGGCTGGAGGTGACGGTGTAGCGCAGGGGCAATATTAAGGGCAAGAAACCAGAGCGCCAGAACTCAGGCAATGCCTGCGGTTAGTTTCATTTCGGAGTTAACGCAACCAAGCTGCGCAACTTCTGCATTTTATTGGTTTGTGCCGACGTTCCAGCAACTGGTTTGATGTAAACAGGAAGCAGGTATGTGTTCATCCACCCTCAGCGTGCAGAAACAGCTCTGGGGATCCGAGCGCTTCTCTTGACGCTGGCACTGCAGCCACGCTGGCACTGCAGCACCTTGTTTTTGCGATAAACAAAGCCTAGCTCTCAGGCCTGACACAACCGGCTCTTTTCAGCTACTTATGCCCCCTGTCCTGAACCAAAAGCAAGCAGGTTCCTATCTGAACGCCTGTGACCGCCGGGAAGCATGGTGGCTCGACAAAGGCTTTGCATTCACAGCACCTGTTTCAAAAAGGAGAGGCTCCTACCTGCCTGTTCAGCAGGGCGAGCTCCTACCTGCGTAGATGCAGACGAAGGAGCCTTTAGCAATGTCATCAAGGCAGCGAATGCCCCAGCCTTTGTTCTGCGTCTTGAATAACTGCAGTCGGACTTGGAGCCCGTGCTGGACCAGGCGGTTGGTGCACATGTTAACGTTGCACTTGCACCTCTTGTTACACTCGTAAACTCTGAAAGAAAAGGAGAACAGTGAGATCTTCCTCGATAAAGCAGTATCCCAAGGCTCGGCGGAGTACCAGTCACGATGCAAAGGGACTTGCAGCAGCGACTGCAAGCTCAGCGCAGGAGGGAGAGCGGAGCTGCCAGGTGCGAGGGTAATGCACGGGCGTCCCAGGCCACGCAGGACCAGATGGATCAAGAGCTCAGTATCTGCACTTGGCTCCGGGAAATACCGCCTCTCTCACAGCGCCAAGTTTCCGACGCTGGTATTTGTGAGGGAAGGAGAAGACGCAGCTCTGCTTACCCTGTCGGGAGGCATTCTTCCAGCCTTTTGTGCTGGTATCCTGCGTTGGGGTTGATCTGCCCACCTGGGGTACAGCCAGTCGCCTGGACTGTCAGCTGGTGACAGGCACATTTCGATCTAGAGAGACACACAGAGAAAAACCCACCTGTGCACCAGAAGTTAGTTTTACACACCGGTTTTACAGCAAGGAGAAAAAAAAAAAAAAAAAATCGCATCTTTTTGCATGTCTATGTGCAGAGACAGGGCCTGACTTGGAGTCAAACTTACAAGTGACCAGAGCAGATTCCCCCTGGGCCGCCCACCACCCTCCAGGTGCAGTGACACAGAGGAGTTCACCTACTTGTCCCTGCAGCCGTCCTTGCAGTCGCAGCCCACGAGGAATTCCCAGCTGGTGTTGATGTAAACCCCTTTGCCGGGGATGCGCTCCTTGCTGTAGGCCACTTGGGGAGGCGGGGTGTTATCGATCTCGTTGACACAGGACAGCGGCACGTCCTCCTTACCCTTGGTAATGTCTGCGATGTAGTAGTAGGGCTTGTAGGGCTGGAACTTGCGATCCACCAGCACGTAGGGATCCAGGCAGAACATCTCCAGGAAAAGGAAGTCGCAGTCTGTCTCGAAAAGGTAGCGCTCGATCTCCTGCATGGTCCTCAGGCACAGCCCACAGGGTGTCTTGTAGAGGACGTGGAAGCCCATCTTGCGGTTAACCCGTCGGCGGGCTGTCATCCGTCGGAAGTCGTAGAGCAGCGGGATGAGCAGGGGGTTCTTGCTGCGGTACTGATCGCTGCGGATGGGACGGACGCGGGACAGGCAGGTGTAGCTGCAGACGTGCGGCAGGTAGAAGAGTTTCTCCAGCGGGGCTCGGTAAGAGGGCTCGTTGGGCACGCGGTCCATCATGCCATGGAAGGCCTGCGCTGCGCCACCGCCTGCCTGGCCGCTGGCGAGCCTGTTAGGGGGAAAGGGACACACTGAACAGCCGCGGCTTACGGAAGAGCAGCGCTTTCTCCTCCAACTGCAGAGGGATTTTGGTTGAGACACAACTTAATTCCTATCAAAACAGCTGCTCTGAGACACGCTGCTTCGCTGCTTAGTCCAAATAGGCACAAACCCCAGCATCCCCGAGGGGCGAGGCTGGGCAGCCCACAAAGGGAGCATTACCAGCAGCAGAGAACAGAAAAATCCACCCCCCAATCAGAACTAGGGAAGCAAAACCAAGCACAAGTTGGATGTGGTCTCAGCACACACACCAGCAGCTTCTGTGCTGCGCAGCGACTGCCACAGAGCCACCCGAGCTCAGGCCAATGACAAAACGTCAGGAACAGTTGTCTGGGAGGGAGAACAAGGTAAGAGGAAGGCGAACGCTCAGGACTGGACGAGCTGGTGAGTGAAGGTGTCAATCGGTCACAAAATAAACCCGTGCTAATCCCGACCTCTCGCACGCACGCAGGGATTTGTAGGAAGCGTGAAGCAGCTCTGCCTACCGATGCTGCGGGGGCCGCGCTCAGCCGTCCCGATGGAGGTGCATCGCTTAGGACAGGTGAAGAAGGCGATGACTGCCCGGAACCCACGGAGCCAGGACGGAAGGATGTGCTTTTCTTGGCCACTTGCTTCCTCGACTGGGCCAGCTGACTGTCGGTGCACCTGCGCGAGGGAAGAAGGGAGGCCATCTGCAAGATGTACACGTTCACGCAACGGCAGGATTTAGACAGACAGGACAGGCCGAATAACACTCCCCCCTGGAAGTTGGCAACAGTGTGCCGTCCAAGAGAAACAGAGCAGATTTTTTTCCTAACGAGTGTGAAAATCAACCCATTTCTGACTATTGGTGCTGCAGGATCCCACAACAACCCCAACCAAATGCCAGAACTCGCCTACGTCTAAAAGCAACTTCTGACATACTGCTATTTATTTGGAAGTAAGGGATAAGGGTGAGAGGGAGTGTAAGGAGGACGTCCAAGGCCTTTATTTCAGGAAGCCGGACAAACCACTACTTGAAGAAACCCCTGCAACAGCAGAAACAAGAGTTTACAGAGGCTCAATCAGCGCAACAGTACTGAGCAGTGGGAGGAACAAGGAGTACAGTGGACTCTCTTGTCCTTACCAAGAGGTGACTGCACAAAGGAATGTAACAGCATCACTGACAAAAGGGCTACGAGGGGCTCCCGAACACCTCTGCAGCCCGATGCACCACATCAGGAAGGTGGGCGGCACCTGGAAGACACTACCTTCGTGTTCCAAGCAAACACCATGGAGGTTTTTGATCCATTTATACCGATTAAACAGAAAACCACCCCAAACCAGCCACTGGTTTTCCCACAGGTGGAAGAACACAGTTATCAGGGCAGAAAAGGAGGAGACAGTGAGAGCAAGAGGGGGTGACTATCTGCAAACGTCTGCCTCAAAAGCAAGGTGTTAACACACATTTCAAAATTCAAGAGGAAGAGAAAAAAAGCTTCCATCAACAGGCTTTAAAGAGTCAGAAATAGCTGACAGTGGCTCCCTGCCACTGTAGAAGAACTTGAAGGTGGGACTAGAGAGGGAAGAGAACTAGACCTTCCTCAGAGTAAACAAAACACGAGAGTGAAGAAACCATTCTCGCAGTTTTAATAATCTAAAACTAAAGTGGTTTTAACCCAACAGTATCCCTTGGGACAGCAGGGACACTGATATGGTACGCTGCCTTCAGTCACTGTTAAAAACCAGTTGTCTTTAAGCCGGTCACTCCTTAAGGGCAGGGCAGGGCAACAGCTGTAGTAGCGTCTCCTTGTATCAGATCTGAAAACAAGATCCTAAAGTCAAAGCTGCTGTCTGGAGGGAACAAAAAAGGCTTCCTGTAACCATGCAAGGACCGTTAAATGGAAAAGGAGAGGTCTGGCAGCCGACGAGACAGCAGGCAGGCAGTCCAACTTCATCGCCTTCGTGCCGTGTCCCTGCACATCCTTCCTACAGCCTCGACAGCTCGGGCTGCTCTGGTGTTAGGGGCTGGCAGGCTGGCCCTGGGCGGACGGTGGAGGAGGCAGCTTGCATTTCTCGTTCTGGAGCAGACCTCCTTCAGCATCGGCCTCTCCTTGGTCATGTAAGAGGTGAGGGACAAGGCTATTACAGCTTTGATTCTCACGTCTCCGTCAGGAGGAGCATTCTCAAGTGAGCTCCCACATCCAGGGGCAGAACGGCTCATATTGCACTGGTACTTGGTGAGGAATCCCCTCCTGAGACCGGAGGCTGACGGCAGGTGGGGCTCCTGAGATGCTGCTACGCCTGGAGAGCATCGGGTAAATAAAGATTCACGTGCTGCACAGGTTCCTTACAGCTGGGACATCTCTTTTCTCCCTTCTGCCCATGCAGCAAGGCACAGTCACAGCAGAAGATATGCTGGCAGGGGACCAGGCGTCCAGAAATTCGGATGGGAAATCCACAGTGGTGACAATAATTAACTGGGAGAGCCTTTCTCTCCCCTAGAAAGTTATTACAGTCCCAGAGCGCACGCCCAGGTACCCTGGTGTTCTCCAACACGCTCCCTCCATCACAAGGCCGAGCTCCTCCTTCATCCAGGCCTCCTTGGGCACCAGCCTGCACCTCCGAGAACGTCCTGCTTGGGCCCCCGGCAGCGGGAGGCACGTGTGCGACTTGGCTGTGGCTTAGCTTTATCGGGTTTGGTCTGTGACCACCGAGACCAACCACTGATCCTGAGTTCTCAGCACCTTGTAAGTCATTGAGGTCTGCGAGCAGGTCAGTCGGAGTGGAGGGATACAAGGCAGCCGGGGACCAGTGCCTGGATCGTGACACGAGGGAGCAATTCAGATTTTCAGAAGAGAAGGAGCAAACTTTCTAACTTGGAAATAGATCAAGTGCAAAGCTTTAGCCCTGAGTAAGAACAATGGCATTTGGCTCAGGGGGTGCTGGGCTGTCAGCTCTCCCGCCCCCAATTACTCATCCAGCAGCCTTTCTCTGTAGTTTCCCCCAGAAGCATGACTAAAAGAGATCCGTGTAACCAGGAAACAAGCCTAGTCAGGGAGGAAACCCGCACCTGAGGATTCCTCTGCACAGAAAGCGTGGTGCCTGAGAGAGCTGAGCACTGGAGACGGGACACAAAGGAGGCAGTGGTGGAAGCAGAGAACTGACTCAGGTACTTACTCCATCTCAGCAGGCTGCGGAGACACGGACTGTGCAGCCAGCGAGGCCGCCTGCATTTGCTCTAAAGGTTTGTAATGGGTACCAGCTCCTGTTAAATCCTGGGTATATTGTACTACGGGCCCTTTGCTCCTGACGGCACCTAGTGGGGAGGGGAAAAAGCAAAATATCAGCAGGAAAAGTCTCTACCATCGACCAAAATTTGTGGCACTAGCTACAAAATATTGATTTAGTCCCCGAAGGCAACCAAAACAGAGACATTCACAATTAACACCCGGTCATTGCCTGAGCTGAGTCACAGCCAGTCACCCCAAACAGATTCCGGCCACTTTACCCAAATGCAGTTTGGTTTTGTGACATCTTTATGCCAGGGGAAAAAGCCCACTGTAAATCTTAAAGCTCCAGGAGTTCTGCTAAAAAAACAACCACCAAAACCAAACAAAAGCCAAAACAACCCACCTGCCCCCACCAACCCACCACACGTCCACTCAAATTCCAGGATATCAACTGAAAAAGATGTCACATACCAACATTGGGACGAGTCCTCGCTTGTCCACTTTGCTTCTTTTCTTGTGTGGAGGCCGTGGAAGTTTTCATGCTGAACATGGGCTCAAGGCGTGTGGAACCCCGGTAAATCCACTCACAGCGTTTATCATCCTGCAGTAAGGAGAAGGCAACACTCACAGCACCTACAGCAAGAGCTTCCAGAGGTACAGTACCGGCCTGGGAGGCAGCAGCATGCTTTTAGGGTGAGCAGAATCACATGGAAAGGAGGCGCAAGCATTGACGTGAAGGCTCTTGAAAGACCATGCAGCAAATAACTCATCACGTCTGGGGGAGCACTGAACACAAACCCAATCTAGACAGAGGTCCCCAAACCTCAAATGCAGTTCTGTTCTCAGCCCAGCAACCGACCAAGGAGGCACCATTGGAGAAACCAGACCCCTTCAGGAGACAAGTTATCTGCTCTAGGACAGGGGGGTTAAATTTGCAAGTGCACAATGTCTTCCCCAGCCTCAGTGGCTATGCAGCTATCTGGACCTGGACGGGAAGGGAGCCAAGCCAGCACAGGCAGTACGTCTGCTCCCTTTCTGCAATTTGTAGAATGTGAGCAAGCAGGTTATCACAGCTTCTGCTCAGTTTCTCTCCTGCTTCTCAAACCGACACTTGTATTTGGACAGAAGACACAGCTAGGTGTTTATATCGAGGAAAGGGTCAGGATGGAACACCTGCAGATGATGAATTTTCTTTCTTATTCATCTGTCGCTTTCAAGTTTCACATGCAAAATGCTTTAAAAGGCTTTTGAAGCTTTTGTCATGCAAATGAAAGTGTTTCACCTTCACTATCAGTGCACAGGAGAAACTGGCAGTCTACCTACTGAGCAAAACACCTGCTTGCTCCAGGACCCTGTCTGCCATTAGCAAGGAAGCAGGACTGCACCAGCCCAAGTCAGCCACCCTCCAACTCAAATTTAAGCCTATCTTCCCTTCTTAATGGGAAAAAGAAAATTGCTCTACCAGGAAAAGGATTCTGACCAGACTGCCATCTACTTCTTCCACTCTGGATTTCCACCAGGTCCCTTCCCACTCGGTTTTGATCAGCTGTCCGTTCTTCAGCAGTACCATGGGCCGGTTGGGGTAGGCTGTGATGTACTCCTCAATGAAATCACGACAGGAAACATCCTCTATGTCTTCCCAGGTCTTTTTTACTGCTCAGAAAGAGACAGTTGGGAGAAAGAGAAGAGGAGGAAAGACTCTTACAAAAAGAAACTTTTAACTCTTTCCCAAAGAGATCCCAGGTGGATTTTTACATAAGAACAACCAAGCAGCAATCCCGAGTGGCTGGATTATTGGCGGTAGGGCACCCAGCCACGTTAATGCACCCAGAGTGCAAGGAATCACAGCAGACTCACTCTGCCCGTAACAAACCACTATTTCCTCCAGCTTCATATGCAAATATCTACAGGCACAGCAGCAGAGGGGCCATGCAGCCTGTCTGTCCCCTGTCTTTTGAGTCCCGGCTCTTTCACACCCCCAAAGGCTCTCCATACAATTTCAGTATCAGGACACCGGAGGGGCAGAGATCACTCACGTGGCCTGCAGACTGGGTACAGCTCCCACTCCTTGACATATGAAGCATAGCCATCATCAAAGAAGATCAGGAATCTGGAGAAGAGCAGCGTTGGAAGTTGGAAATTAGAAACACCGCTGAGTAAAACGCAGCTCCACATCACATAACGGAAGCGGAGCACCCCTCCCGTTTCTGCTGCCAGTCCCGAAGAACCTCGACTCAGACACAGTGGATGAGGAGATCGCGTGCTTTGCAGCATGGCCGCTTCCCTCGGTTCTTACAGAACAGCTCTCCCCCAGCCCCGAGCTCTCCCTCGGCTCCCAAAGACAAAATAGAAGCTGCCCGAAGGCTTCCCAGCAGCATAGCACAGCCTCTTCCCTCAGCTCCACATTCCCTCCATGCCTCGGCCACAGGAGGTAAAGGAAAAGACAGTTTCGTTGCTCCTAATCTCTCCGAGAAAAAATATATTTTGGAGCCTCTGGGAGGGACACCGCCAGGGCATGGACAGGAGCATGAGAGTCTCCCCAGTGTCTGGGGGGGCTGGGAGCTCAGAGGGGGACACCCCCAAGGCTGGATACAGCACTGCTTAGTGCTGCGTGCCTCTCTACAATAACTGCAGGATATGGAGCCGTACAAAGCTTGGCATGACAAGGGATCAGCGTTACAGGCAGCCCAGCCAGGAGGAGTAAATTTGCAACCTGAGTAATAAATGCAGTTCATTTTCAGTTATTAAACACGTATCAGATAGAACTTGACACAATTAGGCCTTTACGGCAGATCCACGCTTGAAAACGAAGAGGGTGACTGTATCCTTTATGAATCTTCTCAGAAAGACCACAAGCCTGAACCACAACATAAAAAAAAGCCCTGCCCCTTATTTACAGCCGCCTGAGAAGGCTGCTTTAGACCTGCTGTTTCCTCCGTAAGTGCTCTGGCAGCACTGCTGGCACCGAACGCTTCTAGGGCTCCTGTTTCCTAACGCTATGTTTTATGCCTTGAGCAGTGCAGACTGACATTTGTGTGATGGTTTGAATGAATTACCAGATATAATTTCTGGCTCAGGGACATGAGTAATAGAATGGAAGCTCCACCCAAGAGCTTTCAGAGATAAGAGAGACCAAAGAAACAACATTCAGAACTACATCTCTGGAAAGGGCAGGAAAGAATTTCGATCCTGTGGTAGCAAATACACTTTTTTTTATTCTTTTTTCCCCCTGAAAACAAACAGACAAAAATGTGAAAGAGAGAGAGGGTACAGGACTGCGGAGGAGAATACATACCTATCTTTATTCTTCACATTTGGGGTTTCAGCCACAATGCCAGCATACAGCCAAACCTGATTCCCGTCTTTGTATTTTGCCACAACCCTGCTGCCAACGTAGTGTTTCTCAGGCGCGGGGTGATAGTCATAAGCAATGTGATTGCCAGAAAGCAAACTCTTCCCTTTATTATCAAATTTCACTTTGTACTTCTTCCCAACACCTGAAAGACATTTCAACGCGGCAGGATAAATAAAAGCTGACTGCAAGAAGTCCAGTACCCTGCAGCACTCTGGTCCAAGTTCAGAACTTACTGAAAGCGTTTCCAGAAATTAATTTGGAAGGTAAAATATAGTGGAGATGTGTTGTTCTCACAACTCTTTCCCAGTGCTCTGACACAGGAGGAGACCTGCTCCAAGCCTGATCAACACCATCCACCCAAAGCTTAGCGAAAACCACAAGCACCAAGTCACAGCATCAAGCACGGGACGTACCGATCGTCTGGATGGCGATTAGAGTTCCTTTGTGCCACGTTTTGGTTCTCTTTTTGCCCAGGATCCTCATGCCAACGTTCAGATCACCGTCATTGCTGAGATCGCTCCCAGCTGCTGCAAGGCCAACGGGCTGGACAGCACTGGAAGTTTCCTGAGGGGTTTGTGCATCTACCCAAGGAACAACAACAGAAGGTAAGTTAAGAAATTGCCCAAAGATTCCCTCGTTTATGCACGCAACTGGAAGAACATCTCAACCTGAGACAGGAGGCGTTCTTGCCTTCCATTAGTTCAGTCAGCCTAAGTGCCTCAGTTTTACTGGATGGAGTAATCAGCAAGTGAGGTTTAAACACCATTAAAAAGTTTTCATGTTATGGAAATCGCACCACATGCATTTGCTTTCGGAAAGGGCTTAAAAAAAAAAAAAAAAAAAAAAAGGACTTAGGAATCAACATGTCCTAATAGGTCTTTCCAATAGGAAAGAGAATAGTTATTTTTCAGGTACCAAACTGTCAGATGCAGACAGGACCAGGGGAAGGACACACAGGGGTGCCAGCCCACGTCTCAAGAGGCTCTCACACACCAACCTTTTTGTGCATCCTGAGCATTTGTTTTCTTGTTCACCGCATCCATAAATCTCTGCACATCCTGGGCAGACTTTCTCATTGCAGCCATGGCTTCCCGCAGCTGAAGGGAAGGAAAGAGAGAAAATATGAAGAATCTTTTCATTTTTGTACCGAATACAATGTTGTCCTAAGCATTCCGGCAAAACCCCACTTCAGATGCACACTATAGTCAAGTCTTTTCCAACTCACCAGAGTCTGATCCTTTGCGATTCTGGAACTACTGTTGCCTGCATTTCAAGAGAAAAGAAGTGGTTTCAAACATCTTGGGGAGGAAAAAATCCACCCTAGTTAAGCCACTGAAAGAAGAGGGAACAGAGAAAAGCATCTATTCGAAGCAGATTACCAAGCCACCCTTTCTAGAGGCACAAGACGCTGCACAGGCTGCTCCCCCTTGGGGCAGCGTTTGACAGGGACAACGGTCAGGCTGGTGGGAGATGGGAGAAGTCCCGGTTTGGGACTCCAGGAGCCACGGAACAGTTACAGGCCCTGGCAGACCATGCAGCGGTGATGTTCCTCACGAGCTAATGGGTTTTCCTACCTGATCCTCTCCCGCTTACAGGCAAGCGTGGCTTATGGCCAACTTTATGATACCCTTATTCTGATCCCTCTTGTTCCCATGCTCCTCCGGGACATACTCAGATCTCCATCCCTCCCCTCAGTCCCATGCGGCGCAATGAGATACTGAACTGTGCTTCCAGCCCGAATCGATACTCATGACATCGTCGTCGTCTTCATCTGGGATCTCAATCACTTCTGTGGGCTTGGCAGCCAAGTCCTCGTCCTCAGAGCTGCTCTCACGGTACTGGAGGCCCAGCTTGGAGTACAGATCCTTCACCAGTATCTCACATTTATCAATAGCTCTGGGGAAATAAAGAGAAGAGCAGCAACAGGAAAAGACAAGGTGAGTGCGGCTGTACATCCCACAATACTGCAGAAATAAACAGGAACTGACTTCTGGGGAGCTGCTAATTAAATACAACCATGATGAGGTGAGGGAAGAGTATTCACATGAAGGATTTAAAGCCACAGGGGGAATAATTTTAATTATCCCTCAACAACCACACAGGCAAACGAACTGATGTAGAACCACAGCATCAGTAGACACCGAAAGGAAATGGGCAGCACTCAAGCCATCTCCCTGTCCTCTGCTCCAAGGCTCTGACGCACGGCTGCGATTCCAAGCGCACCCACCTCGAAGCGTCATCAAAGAGCCGGTCAACATGAGCCACCTCTTCTTCCTTCTGTTTCACGCACTTCTCCAGCTCCTCCAGCTGCTGCTTCCTTTGCTTCACACACTCAAACTTCTCCAGCTCTTTGTCAATGATATCCTGGAGCTCCTCCATGGAGATTCCCAGCTCGTCCATCACTTCTTGCTGCAGCTCTTTGATCTCCTGGGAATCCATTTCTGTTGTAACTGACACCACAAAGAGATGAGAAAAGGCTGGTGAAACCCTACTGCTGTAGCACATCCTCTGAGGCACAGCGCTCACGAGAGCATAAGCTCCATTTTTTGAAAGCTAAACAGGAAGAAAATGTTAAATATGTTAAGATAACATCACAAGGAGCCAAAAATAACCAAAGTGCAAAGCAGACTGTGGAGCCAGAGGATTCCAGGACAACCAGGGACTCCTGACGTTTCCTCTGATCTCTGCCCAGACTCTCCAAACCCCCTGAACGTCAGAGCCTTACGTTTCCCCACCTCAGCGCCCTCTCCTCTGCGAAACCTGCGGGCAGTTCTCACCCCGCTGCCTCGCCTGGGAGGAAAGCCACACAGGTGCCTCTCCCAGCCCGTCCCACAGCTTCACCTTCACACAGCAGCCCTGCAGAGCTCCTGTCCTCCCCTGCCTGTGGCATTTAAGGAACGGGATAACATCCAGCCCCAGGGATGGGGATGGTCCCAGCACTCTCCTCTGTCCCTCGAGTCCTGTTGAGCTGGGCCTGGTGGTAACACATCCAGTCTTCATGCCTTTGAAGCCTGGCCTCCATCAGCAGCCCCCAGACACCTCCCTCCCTCCCACAACGCTCCCTGCTCTCACCTCTCTCTTCAGGCTCCCTGCCTGTACCTAAGCACACCCTCGTCTCCAGCCCCTCCTTACCTCTGGCTCTTCCAGCAGCCCTGGTCCCATGCCCCCACCCTGTTCCCGTCACCCCGATCCAGCTCTCCCTGCCCATGTTTCTCCCCCACCTGCACCCACGCCACCCCCAGCCACACCACCACACACTCTCCTCCTGCCTGACAGATGCAAAGAGACCCCCACAGCCCCTCAACACCTCCCACCCCAACGACCACACACCTCCCCCACAGCCCCCATCAGCCTCCACTTCCCAACGCCTCCCATCCACCCCCCACCCCCCCTCACACCCAGGGCCCTGTCCAACAGCCCCCACAGCACCCCCAACCCCGTTCCTCCCCACACAGCCCCATCCCAATGCTGCCACAGCCCCCCCTCACCCCCCAGCCCCCCACCCCCCACTCCCAGTGTCCTCACGCCCTCTCTTACACCCTGCACTTTGCTTAGATTGGCAAGTTTCCATCAACCTGTCGTCCTAGAAAAGTCCCTGCCCCACAGCCCCTCCCCCCAAACACCCCCCCCCACCTCACCCGTGGATATCCCCTCACATCCCCTCAGTCCCCCTGCCCCACAGCCCCCTCTCTACACCCCACATCCCTTCACAGCCCCTCACTCTCCCCAGTCCCCCGCCCCTCTTTTCCCCTCGTATCCCCTCACAGCCCCTCACTCCCCCTACCCCACAGCCCCCTCTTTGCCCCCCACGTTCCCTCACAGGCCCTCACTCCCCCTGCCCCACAGTCCCTCTCTTTGCCCCCCACGTTTCCTCACGGCCCCTTGCTCCCCCCCTCACTCCGCCTGCCCCACAGCCCCCTCGGGCAGGCCGCACTCACCGAGGCTCCCAGGCCCGGGGCCCGCCGCGCCCCCAGCTGCTGGGGAGAAGGAGGTGTGTTTGGGGGGGGAGGGGCTCCAACGGACGCTGCTTGACGTCACTTCCGGTTACAGTAGCCCCGCCCCCCCGGGGCGCCAATCCTCCCCCGCCGGCAGGCGAAGTCGCGCGCGGCACCGCGCATGCGCTGGGGGCGGGGCCAGGGCCGCTTAAAGGCGCAGCGCCCCCAACAAGGCGCGGTGCTGCCCCCTGGGGGAGGGCGTTGGGAAGGGCCCGGGGCCCTGAGGGGCCGCGTAGGTCCGGGGGTGTCGGGGACCCACAGGGTGCTCGGAGGGGGTGGGTGGGCTTTGGGTGTGCTGGAGAGCTCTGAGGGGCCTTGAGGGGGGTGCTGGGGAGCTCTGTGGGGGCTGGGCTGCTGGGTGATGGAGCGCTCTGAGCATGTCAGGGGTCTTTGGGGGGACACTGGGGAGCTCTGAGGGTGCTGGGGGGCCTTGGGGTGCTGGGGGGCACTGGGGGTTCTAAGGAGCCTTGGGGTGCTGGGGGGCACTGGGGAGCCCTGAGGGTCCTGAGGAGCCTTGGGGTGCGGGGGGGCACTGGGGAGCCCTGAGGGTCCTGAGGAGCCTTGGGGTGCTGGGGGGCACTGGGGAGCCCTGAGGGTCCTGAGGAGCCTTGGGGTGCTGGGGGGCACTGGGGAGCCCTGAGGGTCCTGAGCTTCCACAGTGCTGGAGGGCCCTGGAGTGCCGAGTGGCCCAGGGTGTCTGGGGGTGCCGTGGTGCTCGGGGGGCTGGGGGTTGTCGGAGTGCCCTGTGGCGTGGGAGGGCTGGGGGGTGTTCTGGGGGCTGTGATCCTGGGGGTGCCGGGGGTCCCTGGGGCTGGCTCAGTTGATCTGCTCCTCTTCCCAGGTGGAGGTTGGGATGGCGCTGTAGGGATCCATGATGAGCTTGGCGCACCGCACCATCATGGCCAGGAGGAAGAGGCACATGAGCACCACGAAGGCCATGGCGAAGCCCTTGTCCACATCCACTGCCGGTGGCACGGTGACGTTCTCCATGCAGGTGGCCCTCAGGTGCGTGGCCCCCGTGGCATCCCTGTGGGGCAGAGGCGGGCGGGATTCACAGGAGCCGGATGGGTGGCAGTGCAGGGGAAGTACCGGTGGGGTGGCAAAAGCGGCCAAAAAGGGGAAAACGTGGCTTCGAGACCCCGCTGCTCCCTGTTGTGGCTGCTGGTGGCAGTTTGGGGGACACCCAGTGTCTTCCCATCCTTGTCCCCGACACCCTCGCCACAGGGATCTTCGTTATCTAATGCTATCACCCTCCCAGCTTCCCTTCCCTGCTCAACCTCCTCATTTCCCAGGAAAAAGCAGGTTAAAACACCCCTATTAAGTTGTTGTTGTTCTTTCACAGGACGCTGTGTTAGGTGCAGCGGGTGCGCCGGGGCTTGGCTGACCCCCAGCAAAACAGAAGCTGGCTGGGGTTACAAGCAGGACAGGAGGAAAAACCACCAGTAAGCAAACAGGGGTGGGAAAGGAGAGTTTTCCCGTTACTGAAGAGAGACGTTTGTGGCAGCAGAGGGATAATTAGATTTGTACAAGGTTGGAGGAGAGGTGGAGGCTTGTTGAGTGGCACCAGGAGAGCCATGTGGACCGAGCTCTGTGTATATAGGCGTCTGCCTGTATATATATATGTATGTTTGGGTTTTAGTGTGTTTATAAAGCTAATGTGCTCCAGGAGCAGATGACCACAGCCCTAACTACGCCAAGGACAGCAGAGAAATCAACAAGACCAAGTCCTGCAGCCCCCCAAGACTGCAGGAAGCCCCCAGGGTCTCAGCCCTGTCCCGGCTGGGGCAGCTCCTTACCTCCCTCCGGTCAGACGGACGGATGGACGCAGGCTGTGCCCCTCTCCCTGCCCCGCTGTCCCCAGCTCCGCACCGTGCCCGGCTCTGGGTGCCTGCTGTCACCGGGCCTTCATGAATACTGCAGGAATGTGGCGGCGTCGCCTTTCAGACGCTCCCAGTAAATGGGGAGAAACAATCCGGCAGATTAAATTCTCACCCGCTATTTCCAGCACCCCCTTTGCCCAGCAGACAAAGGCTCTGGGGTCCCTTCGTGGGTCTTACGGGCCTGGGGTGAGCCGAGGGGGATTTGTCCCCAAAATCCAGCAGGAGCCAGGTCCTCCCCAGCCTGCCAGATAATTTAGAGCTGGTCCTTGGTTTATTTCAGACTAAATGGGGGGAAAAACTCTTTGAAGCTGCGATGCTTTGTGCTTTGAACTGAGCCGCCCGTTTGGCTCTTGCGAAACGGCCTCACAACAAACCGCAAAATAGTTTAAACGCCGTAGAGACACCCCTGAGCCCACGAGTGAGTTTATTTTATTCACCCCCCACCCCCCGGAGGAAAAAAGATCGCTCTGAGAGTGAGGCTTTGCTGTGAGTGCCCCCCGGGCTGGCACAGGGTGGGTTTTCGGGTGATTTTTCGGCAAAGGCTGAGTTCTGGGGTCTTGCCAGTGCAGCGGGAGCGGGAGGGGGGATAAGGGGACGTTACATCTGCGGTTGCTCTGTCCCAGGGTGCAGTACCCTGGGGTGCAGTGGTGGACCCACACCCCGTCTCGGCCCCCGCTGTGATCACGGGGTGGCCGAGGCTGAGACCCGCGAGCCACAATCACACAAATTAATGCTTTACCGGTGAAGCCCCAAGTCCCAGTCCTGGCCCAAAGCCCTGTTCCAGTCCCGAGCCCAGTTCCCACCCAATCCCCATGCCCAGGCAGAATCCCTAATCCCAGTCCCAACTCTAATCCCAGTCCCAACCCTAACCCCTGCCCCAGTCTCAACCTTAATCCCAACCCTAATCCCAGTCCCAATCCCAGCAAGATTTCTGCCCTCCGCCAAAAAAAAAAAAATAAATTTTTTTTTTTAAAAAAAGAGCCCCAACACGTGACGTCACTCAACCCGACCTTTAACTCGCTCCACGCGCGCGTCCCTCCCCACGCGCCCCCGGCGTGGCCACGCCCCCTCACCGGGCCACGCCCCCTCCCGTGGTAGGGGCGGGGCAGGCCCGCGCTCACTCTACCCTGCTGGCCGCGCCGTCGGGGGCGTTCACCACGCCCCCCTCCCCGGCTAGACCAATAGGAGCGCCGCAGCTGGCTCCCGCCCCGCCCCTCGCGGAGGGCAGGTTAGGCTGCGCGGCAGCGCGGAGGGTTTTCCTGTGCCGCCATCTTGGCAGTGGCGGTGAGGAGGGAGGCGGGGGGGCGGCTGCCTGTGCGCGCCGGCCATGGCAGCCACCGCCGCTAACCCGGGTGAGCCGGGGCTTCTGGGCCGGGTGGGCGCGGAGGGGCGGTTGGGCTGCGGGAGTCGTGGGGAGGCTGAGGGGGTGCTGGGGGGGTCGGCTCGGGGCGCTGAGGGGGCCCTGGGCCGGGCAGGGGGCTGCTGAGGGGCCCTGAGGAGAAGCAGCGCTGGGCGGAGGGAGGCTGGGGCGGGGGGCTGGCGGTGCCGTTAGCGGGGCTGGGCTGGGCTGGTGGGGGGGGCTCGGACCGGCCCGGAGCGGGGCTGGGCTGGGTGGAAGTTGTCACCCGGGGCTGGAGGCTTGCGGGGAGCTGGGTCGGTGGGGGTGAGGGCTTGGCCGGGGACGCTGAGGGGCTATCCGGAGCTTGGGGGGCTGGGGGCCACCCGTGGGAGCCGGTGTGGGAAGGGGGCGCCTGGGGGGGGCCTGGGCTGCTTGTCAGGTGGCAGCAAGTTGGGAAGGAGGCACCTGGCGGAGCGGCAGGTGGTTTGGGAAGCAGGTAAGCTGGAGGGGGAGAAGGAGACCCGGTGCGAGCTGGTGATACCGAGGAGCAAGATGCTGGTGCTCGTCTCCGCACCCTGAGCTTCGAGGGCTGGCACATGCCGGCGGCGGTGGCCTGCCTGCGGGGGTCTGGCTTCCATCCTCTCCCTCCCGGGGGGGGAGCAAACACTAGTGGGTTCTCTTGCCTGTGTTGTCCTTGATGGTTTATGTTGGTTTGAGGCCCTTTCTATGCTGTATGTCTCATTGAGCTTTTATTAATTAGCGACAGACAAAATCTGATGTGCTGTGTCGAAAAGGTTTTTTACAAGTCTCCTCTCTACCTGTTTAAACTGCTGAGCTGAGTAGCTGGTGCGTACGGAAGGGTGTGAGTGCCTGTCAGCAGAGAGCAGAATATTCTTTCAACTTCGGCTCCCTCAGGTCGATAACCAAAGGGTGACTCCCTGTTTGGAGGAAGCTAGAAGTTGGTGATACCTGATGCCTGCTGAAGCAAGCTGCAACTTTTGGGCTTTTTCAGATTTCTGGCTAAATTGCTCTGAAATCAGTATGTGTCTGGAATAATGCAGCCTCTGAAGTTGTGATGGAATTACAACGTGGCGACTGAGATCAGAATTTGAGCTTCTGTGTTTTCTGGGCTTTGTGTTTTGGGTTGGTTTGGGGTTTTTTTTGGCTTGTGGTTTCTGACTGTTGTGGCTTGAGGCTGGTGAGGTCTTGGTTGGCATGGCCTCTACAGGTTTATTGAGGACAGTTCAATGTAACTTCTGAAGGATGATTTTTTTGTTTTCTAACGATATAGGAAGCTATTGTGGCTTTAAATATTGAAAACATTTTGGGTCATTTGTCTGTGGTGATTCTGAGGCAAGCGTGCAGAACTGGTATCTGGAAATATGTGGTTGTGGTTTCACATAATGATCTGAAATTCCTCAGCGATCAGAAGTTAGAGATGGCGTGTTAGGAAAAAACACAAGAACTCCTTATTCAGTTTGGCAAAAATACATCTGAAATGGAAACTGTCAAAGTTGTGATCCCATCCTGCAGCAAAATACGCTTTTGGCTCGCAGCAGTATCCCATGAAAGTGTGAGATTATTCCAAGTAGTAAAATCTCAGTCATGTGTATTGGTGGTGGTGTGGGCTTGATCAGGAAGTTCATTTCTTCTCCTGCCAGCGTAGTGCTAGATCGAGGTTGCACGGTTTGGCGGACAAAGGATGCGTAGCCAAATGTAAAGCAAAAAAAAAATACTGCTGCTTGGGGTAAGGATGGAAAATGTACATTACGAGCCAGCTCTATAGAATCCAGTGAATGAGAAAGGAAGATACTCGTGGCTTTAAACTGTTCGTGTATTGCAGAGTGTTTATATAAGTGTAGTCTTCGGAGCTGCGTGATATTTTGCCTAATAGGAAAGTTTGAAACAAATTTGCAAGGAAAAGAGAAAGAACTTTCAACATCTGCATTTAATATTTATAGCTTCAGGCAGACTGACCAATATTAGCTTGGCCATTTTACATGGGGGTGGGGAATACAGTCTGCATAAGCGTTATATACATGGAGATTATCAGTAAAATAAACTACTTGTGAAAGTTCTTTAAAAGCTTGGTCCTCTTCTCCTTGATGTTGAAAAACAGACTGCAGGGCTCCAGTGAATACAGGCTAATGCCCCCAAATATGCTGAATGTCCTCACAGCTTGAGCAGGCCGTGGCGAAAGATGGGGAAAACTGACCACAAAAATAAGTTAAAACTTTTTTGTGTGTTCAAACTTATTGGAAAAATAAGTTGGAACTTATTCCAAGTGTTCAGACTGCAGCTTGTGTTCAGTGTTGTGCCATCCTGGGCCTTCTGTCCTTCCTCGGAATGCTACACCAGCAAAGGAGATCACCTTAGAAACATGTGAGAGAGATGGATAAAGCACTTTCTGTTTTTTTCAGATAAACTTACTGAAAAATAAAGTCTGCAAAACTTTTCTGCTTCCTCATCTTTCCGAGAGTGAGGTTAGCTCCTGTGCAGTTTACTGGTCTTGTTTAACTGAAAAAGACTTAAACTGTGAGTTGTGCTAGATGGAAAGCTTTCAGTTGTGCCAATTTAAGCAAGTTTTATGTTGTTAAAATCTCCTGGTTAGGAGTGAAAAGTGAATAGCTTCCACCAACCAGGAGGAAATACGAGGAGGGATTTAAAAAAAACGTGGCTTGCCTTACTTGCATTACTTTACAGGTTTTATTATTAACTTGGACTATTAGGATATTTCTGGTGCTGGCTGGCTGAATATAGGATTCATCAGCTTCACTTTAAACATTTACTTTCCTGAATGCATGATTTCAAACCCTTGAAAATGGAAGGTGCATTCTTGTCTGTGCTTTTTTTTAGTTAATTTCTGTAATGCTTCTTGGAGAAGGTTCCCATGGGCATGAAAGCGCTGAGCTGGCATTGCATGGGAAGTTCAAACAACCTAAAAAAAAAAACACCACCTACTTTAAAAATAAATCTCTTTAACGTACCTGAGACACAGAAATGGAGAAGCTTTGTAAATACAAAGCCAGGTGCGCCGTTTGGACCGAAGCCTCACACATGGGAGTGAAATGCAAGTAGTTGTTAAAGTAGCATGCTGTTTATCTTAGCAGCTCTTATCTGCTCAAAACCTGCTCTAAACTTCCTTTGCTTTTTTTGAGAGCTCACTAATGGCTTAAGTTTAAATGAGATCTTGCTATGCTAAAATGCGCTGGTGGATCCTGAGCCTTGGCGAGCAACTATATGCTAAAAGTCTTTGCAGCAGGAACCACCGTTTTTGCTGTGCTTTGTACAGTGCCTGGCTAAGTGGTACAATAAAAATGCGTTTAAGAGCTACGGCAGGCCCTTCTCGTAAATAACAGTTTTGAATATTTTCTTTGACTTTATTTCTGAAGCTTTTTCACTGTTGAGATGCCAGTAGTTGCAACAGAGCCCTTCCCAGGAGAGCTGGGCTGGAAGTCTGGCTCTCGAGATGACATTCCCTTAGCGATCTTCCAGCCTATTCTGTTCTGGGTCGAACTGTTGCCTGAATTGTGGTTGTGCTTGCAGATTTGTATTCAGTTACAAATGAGGATCTGTAATTTCTCCAAGCCGTCTCTGCTTATCTCTTCTGGCCTTAATTAGATTTAACACATGCTAAAGGCAAGCAGGGATTGATTCTGGAAAGAGCTGGAACAGACCTAACAAGGATGTTGCGCTGTGAAACCCACCCTGCCCTCTGAGAAAGATCAACTGGGACTTCTGGTGGCACATGTGTTTTTTGAAGAAACCACTTCCGAAATGAAAATGAACATTTGTCCTGTTGATCTTAATATTGATTGTTTCAAAGGAATATGTTCCTTGCTTGCCTCTTTATTTGGGACGAGATGAAAAATGTTGTTCTCACCATTTTGGATAGCTAAGCATCCTGATATTTGGGAAGTGCTAGTCACTGCTCTGAACAGCAGCTTTCCCGGTGATGGTAGTTTAAGTTGTGAAACTGGTGTTTCTTGGTTGTAATGTACCGGGCTTTCTTAGAATTGGTTGACTCTGTTAGCTGGATCTTTGTCTCAGGTTGCCTCCAGCTACTCCCATCTTGCCTTTTACGCTTGGAGTCGGTGGCTTTCAAGTGCCAAAGTGGAGGGATTTCTGCTTTTCTCACGACGGGCATCTGGGCCAATGGATTTACGGAGCACGTGTGCACTGGAGACGCCTTCACCACCCCGCTGTTACTGAGTGCGAAGCTTTCGGAGCTTGCATTGATGGGTTGGGTGCCAGCAATTCCACGCTAACCTCGGTGTATCGTTGCTCCGGGGCTTGTGTTTGGATTGGGGTAAAATGGGAGTTTTGAAAGGAAGCTTTGCATTCGTGTGAGTGTCCTAGAAATTCTGAAGGGTGAAGAAGCTCGACAGACCTCTTCCCATCCCATCTGGCTGCCCCACGCTCTCCCTGTTTTTGGGGTAAGGATGTGGTAGAGAGGCTGGTGGGTCATGTGAAAGAGTACATAACCATGTTGATGCTCTCCCTCACTGTGCAGAGCAAAATATTAACCAGTTGACACTGCCAAATCTCAAGATACTTTATGTTCTTCCACTTGTGAAAGGGCGCATTGTACCACGAGAGGGAAATGTTTCCGAGTAGGAAGCTGAAGCACGAGGTAAAGTGGTTTCATCGTGACATGCTAGTCCACGCAGCAGGCTCCTTGGAAATATCAAAGGCTCAGATGAGGCATTTGAAAACAAACAAAGACGCCCTCCCTCCCCCTCAACCCTATTTAAAAGTTAGTTTGCAGAGGAACAGCACAGTGTCACTTCCTTCCCTGCCCAAAAGCGGAAATTCCTCTCTCCTTAATAAAATGATTATCTGCTGTGCTCCAGAAACTTGATTTCAGAGCGTGGCGTTTAAATACGTATGTTGGAAAGCCACAGGCTCCTGGGAAAAAGGAATAAACCTTCTGACCTGGTTTACTCACACTTGAGGCCGTGTTCCGCTAAACAAAGACCTTTGATATCGGCCCTTTCTGCGCCTTGGGACTTCACTTGGAAATAAAGGAAGGGGCACAGAGGGTCCACGCAATCTGAAATCGAGCGGAGAGGAGATGGCAACGCTCCATGGTCACAGCGTGGAGGATGGAGTGCGAGGAGGGCCGACCTCCCTTTATTTTAAGTGCATCACATCAGCTGACTTGACTTTATCACATAGGGACCGGTTTCCCAGCAGAGACCTTACGTATCCACATGGTGAAAACCACTAACCTCAAATAATCTTCTGTCTTTTAAAAATTTGCGTTTCTATACTTGATTCTTTGTTCTCGGATATTTTATTTTTTCTTGAAACATCAGAGAACTCCTTGTGTTTTGTTGCTGTAGTTGGTGTTGAAATTGGGCGTGCTCACTCATGCTGTTGTTTGGGACTGTTATTGTTGGCCCCTTCAACTGCTGAGCGCTGAGCTGGATGCTTATTCCATATTTTAGCCACCCTTGGGAAATACTATGGACTGGCAAGGAAGAAACTTCTTCAGCAATGCCAGCTGCTCGGAGGAAAACAAATCAGGCAGTAATAGAGGCTAGCAGTATTTCTGTGGTGAAAGATTATTTATATTTTAAGGGTTTTTTTTGGGTTTTTTTTTTTTTTTAGAAATACCAGAAATTTTGGAGCATGTTTTGTGAGAGCTAGAGCTGTTGCTGCGAGCCAGCTGCTGTGATCCAGCCGCACTGCTGCAGAGGTGGTTGGGCTGTTGCACAGCTCCGCTTTTCGCTGTGACTGTCCAACGCTGGCCGTACTGCTGAGATTAAACTGCTGTCGGGTTGAAATCTGATTTCAGGAACTGTAAAAATACTTGTTAAAAGCCAGATGTACCTATGATATTGAAAATGTGGGGTTTTTTTTTCCTTTTCTGATGCTAGGCACGCAAAAGGCTGCGTTTTATGTTTGATGAGGTGAGAAATAAAAATGGGCAGCGTTGCACAGAAGCTTGCTATGGCATAACTTGCCATTACTTTTGAGGCTCGGCTTGGCTCCGCCAAGATTTGACGGCCTCTCAGCTTAACCTCTGGGTTATTGCCGTATTTATTAAACGTAACTTCGATTCTTTGCCTTGTCCCACCAGTTCTGGCAGTGTTTCCCGCGTGAGCAGCTCTCGGTGTACCTTTTTGCTGTGGGTTTGGGAACCCCGGCGGTAGGCTTGTGTGTGCGTTGGGTTGGGTTTTTTCGGTCCCCTCCGCTCCGATAAATCAGAAGCGGTTTGTCCGCTCTGTGCAGCTCCGTTTGCAGAGGCTGAGGTGGGGGATTCTCAGGCTGGAGCCAGGGTGGCTGCTTGGGTTGCAGTCTAGCAGTCGGGTAGCAGCAAACTTCACACCCCACGACCGCTAAAATGGGTACGGAGCTGACTTATTTCAAAACCACGAAAAAACGCCTTCTATGTTGAAAAGCCGCATCTGGTGCAGATCGGACTGTGTTAACATAGAGGAACGTTGAACGCAGCTTCAGGCAAATCCAGGCTGAGCAAGCTTTGAAGAGCTACAGAACCTCTTCTGCGTGCTCCCAAGCAAGTGGGATTAGGGAAGAGCCAGGCGTGAGGACGGGAGAAGTACGGCACAGTGTCTGCTATCGAACACTGGCTCTCGGCTCGCAAGGAACGAGAAATCCCTGCTGGTGCTGGAAGGAGCTGGGAGCTGCCTGTGGGGAGGTGAGGGGGGGGGGCGTTCTCGGCACCCAAACGCAGGGCTTGGGAGCCCACCCTGCCCACCCAGCTGGGGGGCGGCTCTGTGCCTGCGTGGAGAGCCCAGGCTCTCTGCTCTCATTGCGGGGAAAAAAAACCCCATAACGCATAACAGGCTCGGGCCTGCCATCTGACTTGTGAGGGCAGCGCATCAAGTTCTCCGCTTAGACACTTCTTTCTCCCATACACATAAAGGGCTGGTTTTCATGTCTCAAAGCAGAGGTTTTATTTTCTCAAATGTTGTGTCTTAGTGAGACCTCTCAGAAGCAGCGCTGCAATGTTGTGTGGCGCCGTTTCTGAAGGCTCGCCAGTTCCACACTTCTCGAGAGCTTTACCTGCCTGGTTCGTCTCTTAGAAAGCACTGATTGAGTTTCCTACTCCTTGTGCAGCTTTTCTACATGTAAAACACAAGGTTTTTAGCTCCAAGCCAGACTGCTGTCCTGCTTAATGGGGGGTAGCATTGGGTCTTCCCTGAAATCACGTTGGTTTGCTCTGGGTGCGTGGCCAGTTGTGGAGGAGCATAGGTAGGGACTGGTAATCAAGCCTGTGGTGCCCTCAGGTCAGTACTGCTGAAGAGTAGAAATGACTGAAAAATCATGGTTTTCAAGGTGCCTTACAAGTGTCTTGGTTAATTCTTTGTCTCTTAGACTGGGAAATAAACGCTCTTCAAGAGGCAGCATTAATGTTATTAGGCAAATGCCCAGCTCTCCTCTCCCCTTCTGTGTACCCGTGCAGCCAGCATATGAGAATGGGTTCAGCCCCTACCCACCAGCACATCGGGCTCCTCCTCTCTCTAAAAAGAAGACCACATCTTTCAGTTTAGCGATCTAAGCTTTTGAGCTTATGAAAACAGCATGTGCTCAAAGCTTGAAATGGACCCTTAGCACAGGCTCTGGAGAGGCAGGAGATGAAAGGACTAGAAACAGACATTGCACAAAATCTATCCACATCAGATGCTGAAATGCAATTCCTTTTAATGGAAGCTATATGTGGAGAATACTCCACCCTCTGAACTAGAGGGGGATTTGACGTAATACTGGTTTCTTTTCTTTTCTTTTTTTTTTTTTTTTTTTCCACTCTCCTGTTTAGAAATGGCATCAGATGTTTCCTCGCTGGGTGCAGCTGTCAGCTCTGGGAACCCTGGAGCGGGTGCGCAGGCTGGAGGGGCCATCGTTCAGAGAGCCAACAAGCGGCGCTCTGGGTGAGTGTGTGCTCGGGCTGTGGGCAGTTTGTACTTCTTTGGGGGGAGGTGTGTGTGCAAAGCGTGTTTTCGAGGAAGCGCTCTTCTCTTGAAAGAGTGGTTGCCCTTGTGACGAGGAAAATTGTCTACCTCTAAGCAAAGAAGCTTCCTGGTTCCTTCAGGTGCGCTGATTCCAGTCCCTTTACTTCGTAGTGGTACGCTTTATGCCAATCATACGCACTAAAGCCAGGTTCTGTATTACATTAAAAAAAAAAAAAGGTATTACAAAGTTGAGTTGCACCTCATGGGAGAAGAGGGTCACTCACCAAGGATTGAGGGTAAAGAGGAGTCACTGAAGCAGCGAGACAAGCCAGTTACTGCAAGAGAGGCAGAACAGAGAACACAAATGTTGGGGCCTTACTGAAACCTCTGCAACTGTGCCCTCTCTGGGAGGGGGTGGGGGGGAAGCCGCAATGTGCTTGTGGTAGGCTTTTTGTTTGCTAAAAATGCCTTTGCAAATTGAAAGGATATTGAGTGGCTGCTCTGAAATTCCTGGCACAAGAAATTTCCTCTTAATTTTCAAGCTAATTAAAATCTCTCCCTGCCCCCAGCCCCCAGTCACTCAAACTCTTTCCTCCACCTCCATTTGCTGGCACTCCCGCTCCCCTGCAGCTCCTCCCATGCTGTCTGCTACTTGTTCCTCGCACTTCATTTACAAACACGCATGCTGCTGAGCTGCATCTACATGCCAGTTTTCCATCCCGAAGGGGAGTGTGGCGAAAAGCCTTTCCTCTGTCCTCCCACACTTGTTGGAAATGGGGTTTCGACCCTGTTAGAGCAAACACGGCAACATCGTCTGCTCTCGAGCTAAGGGCGCTTACTGTGCAGGTCACCAGACTGAACTTTAACTCTTGAAGTATTTTGCCCTCCTCTTTTTATTTTTAAATGCAACCGATCCAAGCCTTTAAGTTGGGAGCGCTCCATTTGTAGGCTGTTGATCGGTCCCTTGAGCAGGGAGGAGCAGTTGTGGCAGCCAGCCGGGTTTCGGATTGCTGCTCGGAGATCCAGAGCTTTTGGAACAGGAGGCTGTGATGCAATGGGTGCTCCAAGCAGGCTTGCTCTCATTTGAACTGTTTCCTTGCTCCGATTCTGATAGACATGTGAAGGAGGCCCCCTCCTAAACTTTGTGGGTAGTTTCACATTAGCCCTGGGATTACTTATATCTTCCTTTCAAGAATCACCTGCATCCCTGTAGGGACAGACAGAAAAGCAGCTTGTAAAGGAGAAACCGCTTGGTTCATCACTATCTTCTTGCTTCTGTTTTTCAGGCTTGATTTTGATGATGATGGAGAAGGGAACAGTAAATTCCTCAGGTGAGGGAGACAGTCGCACCCCGAAGTTTCTGTTGTGTGGTGTAGGTGTGCCTGTGCATTCCCCCCAGAGCAGGAGCATGCTTCTTTTCCTCTCCAGCACCGCAGAGAGAAGCAGGGGTGTCTGAGGGAGGCAGTGCTCCACTTGCTTACAATCTCCCCTTTCTCTTAGTCAGCAGTATTCCTCCATTTTGGCAGCTGCTGCCAAAGTAAAGCTGCTGTGCACATGGGGCCGCTGAGTCCGGAGAAGGAGCCATGGCTGGGAGGGGATCCCATTGCTCCTTGGGTTCAGCCTCCACCTCGGGCCTCCCTGGCAGGCCTCATAGCGAGACAAGGCCAGCTGAAGAAGTGAGCCTCACGATCCCTGGGCTGAAGCAGCATTGCAGAAGCCCGTGATGATGTTGCTGTGTTCAATGCCAGCATCTCAAAAGATTAAACAGTTACCGTGAACGCTTCCAGCAACCTGCTGGTTGCTCCGGCACGCCGCTCTAGGAGCACTGGCTGTGCCCCTGTTGATGGTAGAGAAAAATCTTCCGCCAAAGAGCTTAGTGCCTCAGACACATGTTACTGAATTCTCATCTGTTGTAAGGATGCTTTAGTTGCAGAGACATCCTTACTCCTGAGGAGTTGGCGAGGCTGCAAGTGAGTCTCCTCTTACGATCCATATGGAACACAGAAGAGTTGGAAGATCTGCTGAGATCCTTTGGATGAGGGTCTTGATTTGGGCTAACTGTATCTTCAGAGTGCAATTTAACCTGTTTCTTAAATTACCGAGTTATGATGCCACTGTCCTTGATATAAATGTGATGTGGAAAACCTTGTCAAGGTGATAAACGACGGCAGTTTAATTATTTTTAACTAGATAAATGTAGAGTGTGGTTCTGAGTGCCTACATGTGGCAGAGTTTGCCTTTTTAACACCAGGCCTTTTTTTGTGTGATGTATTAAACCTTGTTCTTTTGTCAGTCTCTTTGGGAAAGAAGTAAGTATAAACACTTTAAGAACTCTGCTTCCTCTCCCCCTTCTCCTAGATGCGATGATGACCCGATGCCAAATGATAAAGAGAGATTTGCCAGGTAAGAATCTGCTGTGATGCAGTTTTTGAAGCTTTTGGTGCCAAACCACTTTAATGTAAGCGAGATCCTGCAGCACCTTTCTAACTAGTGGGTGCACCAAAGGATCCAGACATTTTCCTTGAAGTTTTTTGGACCAGTTCGTTATGAGTGTGATGAAATTACATTCCTCTTTTTCAACGTTTCTTTCAGCTGTTGCCTTGGACTCCCATTCTTTTCTCCTGCTCAAGAAACTTGCACAGATACAAGTTTCACGTTCAAGTTTTACTTGAACGGGGTTCCCTGGCAAATGCTGTGGTTTGTGTGTTTTGTGGGAGAGTTAGGCAGAAGCTTTTTCTTAAATGGGGGAGTTCCTAGAGATCAGAGTGTACAGTAATATTACAGGCAATATTTTGACTCTGATTGTTTACTTATTGATGGCTGAAAGTAGCTCTGTATCATCTAGCGCTGGGCCTGACCTCATGGTCGTTTTTACGGCTTTCTGAAGCCTGTGGAACTCCATCTAAGTATTTCATGGGTTTACTTTGTGTTGCTGTGTGATGTTTTTGCCAGCGAGGTGGTTTTGTGTGTATTCAGAGTACTGTAAATTCCAGGGTGTCCCCTTGGCACAAAGGCACATCATGCCATGTCTTGCTAAGAGTTAAACGAGCAAATACAGAATAATGGCCAAGACGCTACGCTTAGCAGCTTGTCTTAAGGAGGGCTCTGACTTCAGAAATCCCTGAAATTGGGGTTAAAATTCCAGTGATTGAGGACACTGGGGAAAGGACCACCCAGCATGTTGTGTCAAGGAGCCTGAGGGTCAGAGGGTCAGATCACGTTGCAGAGCGAGCCAGGGTGATGCTGGGTGTAGGGGCCCTTCCCTGGGATTTCTGAGCTCGTGCACTGAAACTAGCAGTCTAGAAATGCTTTGCAAAATGCTTATTCTGTAATGTTTCGAGCCAGAGCTACAAACCTGTGTCAGTCTCTACGCAGAGAAACAAAAAAAACCCCAGTAAAACCAAAATTTCAGGTCACTCTCATGCTGTTACCTGCCAAAGGGCTAGCAGGGACTTCTGGGCTGGGGCTCTCTAGATTTTTTGAAGTGGGTTGGCTTGTTCTGAAGTCAAGCGAACGAGAAATGTGTTTGCCAGCCCACCTCGGATAACTTTGTTCCCTAGTGCAAGTCCTAAGCTCTGGGAATGTAAGGTAGAGCAGACCCTAATAAGTACTAAGATAAGGCAAAATACCAAAAAACCCGCGTGCTGTAGGCAAGCGCTGCAGTGCAGAACAGCTTTGTGGCCCTTGAAGTTAAAAATTTTACTACCAAACCAGGCGGTGCCATAGCTGGGGTGGGATCTTGGTTCTCTGTGCCCTCTGTTGCACCGTGGCCTTTGGTCACCCTGGTTAATACAGAAGTGGTAGGTGAGGGAGAAATAAACAAAGAAACAAAAGAATCCTGTGTGGCTTCAGAACTGCGGAGGCAGCAGCAGTACCCGTCTGCTTTAACGTCGAGGTTATTGCTCGCAGTTGCCGGCTCGGGCAGTGAGGACGGTAAGGAAAGTGTGGCGAAAGCCCCCTCTGCTCTGCGCCGCTCGGGCTGCCCGTAGCTCTCGCATCTGTTTCCCGGGAGTGCTCCTATCATGCTCCTCACGGCTCTGGCAGCGCTCACTTTCCAGTACATTCTTCCCTCAGATGACGTGAGGCAAAACAAAGCATGGAGGTGAACGCGACTACTTTTTCGAATTATTTTTTTAAGTACTATTCTAAAACCTGTTTGAGGTGGAAGGGTAACACAGCAGACTAGTGCTAAAAACGCCTCCCGTGCTCCATAAATGCAGTTAGGTTTTAGATGCTCAGCCTTTGAGAGATTGCATGCCTGCCTTACTGAACACAGGTGGTACCTTCTCTTCTCCTTTCCTGGAGGTAGCTTTTGGGGGATTATTTGTTTTCCAAGGCAGCCAAACCCCAAGAGGAATATGTACCGTCAGCCTCTGTAAAACAAGGTTTGCAGATTCCTTTTCCCTGAAAACTGAAAGTGCATGGAGGTTGGGGTGTCTGTGTGTCTTTTTGTAGATGATGTGCGTAACATCTCTGTGTGCCACTTGTCGTGTAGCCATTTCGACTGTGTTGTCCTCAACGGTGTTGATGTAGCAGCATTACAAAAAAGTGTTGTTGGCTGTGAATCTTACACTGTCTTTGGATTTTGGGGTATTTCTTAAATCTGCTTTTCTGAATTGTTAATACTATCGAAGAGGCTATTGGTTTGTGTTTTGTGTTTTGTTTTTTTTTTCTTTAAAGAAAGAGTCGTTTAATGTGACTGGAACCCTAATTCCCCGTTCTGCCATTAACCTTCTAATCACGTGCAGAATGACCTGCACCTCAGTTACACGTAGAACGGCTACCCTTGCCTCTTTCATAGGCTTGGTGAGCGCCTTAAAACTTCAAAACAATGTAGATGGTAGGCAGCTGTTTAATGTGTGGTGTTACAAACTAATGACTGCTTTGTTTTATGGAATGGCTCCTCTGCAAAACAGACGTGTCTGTAGGCTGGGTTTCCTAGTACATCTTCCCATTTTTCATTTCTTTAAACTTTTTTCCATTTTAGCTTAGATCGCTGATTTTATTTTTAGGTCTGATGATGAACAGAGTTCAGCGGATAAGGAGAGACTTGCCAGGTAGGAGAATGGAGATTTCAAGCATGGACAAGCAGAGTATTTCCTTTCCTTAATGTTTCTCTAGGCATCCCTTCTCTTCCCCACCCCACCCCCCTTCCCTCATCTGCTGCAGTAGAGGACTTGAAACTGAACAGACTTCTGGAAATGGCTGTGTAATTGGAATTAGGAGGGGAGAGGCATTTAGTCCCCTTGTAAGAGTCTTTGGGGAATACACAAAAGGATTTGCTTGCCAAAGACTGTAGGGTAGAGCGTGGTTGGGCCATTGCTTTCACCGAGTACTGTAGCTTTGCTAACCCGTGCTAAATACAATTTCTCTTGTCCTGGTTCAAGGTGCCAAATGGCCCATTCCCACCTTGGTGAGGTTTTGTGGCAGGAGTGCAAAACAGACATGAAAAAAAGTACTAGCTCAGGTTTTTTCTACACCATAAAACCTTCCAGGAAAGGTAGTGTTGTCCTGTGCTTTACAGTGACTTAGGCTTACTGAAAACAGGATTAATTTTTTTTTCCCCCAAGATCCTATTTGCAATTAACGAGGGGCTGTGGCTGAAATGACCGAAGCAGGCCTGTCGAATGCCTTACCGTTAGTACAGCAATGTGCCCCACAAATGTGTGTGCACAGCTGCAGCTGGTTGGGGTGGTGTGTTGTCAGGACCGCTTTTCTCCAGCAGAGAAACACACCCAGCCCTAAATGTACCCTTCCCTGTTTTCAGCTGCAAAATAAAAACTGCTTGAATCGAGGTTCCTGTTGCTTGCCACCCACAGCTCGTTGCTGCTGCGGAGCTGAGCGGTGGCAGTTTCTGAAGAATGGCTTGTTTTGTGGCTTGCCACCTTGCGAACTTACTCTGCAACTACTTCGGAGTGTTCCACCCTGGACTTGATTCTTGAGCAACGCACAGGACTGAAAAAAGACTGTCTTGGGTGCTGAGAATGCCACAGTTCTGGTCAGTTTATTGCCTGCTGGCTGGTTTTTTAAAAAAAAAATACCCCCCAAGCGCAGCCCTTCCAAACGGCAGTGTTGCATAGCTTAAATATTTGAGGAGATAAGGAAAGCCTAGAAGTGGGGCCTGTGAGTACAGCAAACAGCAGTGCACTTCTCCTCCGGTGAGGCAGCGACCCTTTCGTCCGTCCCTGTAGGCAGTTGTTGCCGTCGTGGCACAGCCTGCGGTAAAGAACATTTGGCAGTGGGGCAAGTAAAACGCCTGGTGGTTTCCCAGTAGCTTTTGTCATGAAGGTAGCTTCATTTTCACACTCGAGAACGTGAGTTGGGAGAAACTTGAGTTCAAGGTGAGTGTCATCATTGAAGCACTTCTTTTTCTGAGTATCGGTTTCTTGCAGCAAGGAGCAAGGTCACTGAATGATTGCACACACACCTGGTAGTGATAAATGCTCCATTTTGTCTTTATCCTCTTTAATTCACTTGCCTGTCTGTGTTCCTTCCAAGACTTTCATTTCGTTTCCCACCTTGTGCTTCCTTGCATCTGATCGATCCATCCTCCTGTATAGGAAACCTGGCTTTTCAGTTCTGTTTTGGAAAACCCACGGCGGTAATCCAGTTAAACGGCATATGCTGGATGAAAAGAGCCAAGCCTAAACAAGTTGTGTTCTCATCTCTGGGGGTTGATGGGGACCGTGCCCTGCGAGCGGGCTGGCAAAAGGCATGTGAAAAACCTCTTTTAAGGGCTGTGAGTGGGCAGCGTTGGTCGTGGTGCCCCGTTAGAGGTCCATGCGCACCACTCAGGTGTGTGCTGGTGGGTGGCCAGCCCACAGCGGCCTCGATCCGTACAGAAATGAGGTGTGTGTCTGCTCTGAAGCTTTCCCTCTGCCATGGTACTGTAAAAAGTTCTCGATGTAGCAGGGAAGTAGCTTCATAAAAGCACTGCGAAGCAAGACTCTGTCGTTACCGAGGTGCCCGAGTCTCAGCGGCAGCCCTGGCCTCCTCGAACGGTTATCGGAGGTGCACGGGCGTCGGATTTGATTCATTGTCGGACAGACAGTGGGTGGGATGAGGCTTCACAGTCTCCCTGCACCAGTGCTGTGTAAAAGCAGATCTCCTCAGTAGGGAGGCGAGCTTCGCTTCGGGAGCAGAGGCCACGGTAAAGGAAGAAATCCTTTGGCTTGCTGCAGTGTTGTGGAACTGATGGGGAAGCTTCTTTCTCTGCTAAAATAGCTCAGCCTAGCTCGCTGCCTTCACCAGGTGCCAGGGAACCAATGTGATCCAAAGCAAGGCTCTTGTCCGCAGCAAAGAAGGTCCAACTGTAGACTGTCCTCCTCGCACTTGTTCCTGCGTTCCTTCGTGCACGCCCAGCATGTGAGGCACTTGTAGTCCTTCTAACTCCTGATGACCCTGATGCATCTCTGTGTTTTGCACTCTGGCCTTGTGGAAGCGTTGACATGGGGGAAATGGCTGGGGCTTCTGGCTTGTTGGTAACTTGGTCTTCCTCCTCTCCTCCCTGGCTTTTTGCAGGGAAAATCACAGCGAGATTGAACGTAGGCGAAGGAACAAGATGACCGCCTACATCACAGAGCTCTCGGACATGGTGCCCACCTGCAGCGCCCTGGCCCGCAAACCAGACAAGCTCACCATCTTGCGCATGGCTGTCTCTCACATGAAGTCGCTGCGTGGCACAGGCAATACCTCCACTGACGGCACCTACAAACCCTCCTTTCTCACTGACCAGGTCTTAGCTTGACGCTGCCGTGTGGGAAATACTGCAAGCAGAGGAGGAGGGGAGGGATGATTAACCTGTGGGTGGGGGGGGATAGGCACCCAGGGTGGGTTTCGAGGGTGTCAGCTGCTTGGCCCCGGAGTGAAGAGCGTGTCTGTCTGTCTGTGAATGCAGGAGCTCAAACACCTGATCCTAGAGGCGGCCGACGGCTTTCTGTTCATAGTGTCTTGTGAGACGGGGAGGGTGGTCTACGTCTCCGATTCTGTGACTCCTGTCCTGAACCAGCCCCAGTCAGAGTGGTTTGGCAGCACCCTCTACGACCAGGTGCACCCGGATGACGTGGGCAAGCTGAGGGAGCAGCTTTCCACATCGGAGAACGCGCTGACAGGTAAAACAGCCTGGGAAGGGACTGGCGGGGGCGGGCAGCACAAAAGCCTGCAGAGGACTTGGATTAAAACCTTCCCTTTGTAGAAGGAACCAAACCCTGGTGCCTTTCTAACAAGGATCCTGCAGCCCCCCCTGAGAATGCATCTAAAGGTACCATCGGTGACGCTTGTGTCTTGCGAGTTTCCTAATATGTTGCCCGGTGCCTGCGTTGGTAAAAGGACTGACGTTGCAGTGGCATCTTCTTTTTTTTTTCTTCTTTAGGTCGCATCCTCGATTTGAAGACGGGGACTGTCAAGAAGGAAGGCCAGCAGTCCATGAGGATGTGTATGGGTTCACGAAGATCTTTCATCTGCCGAATGAGGTAATAAAAGAAAGTCCCTGGGGAAGTGTGATTTGAGCCTGAAGCTGAACTCTCTCACTGTCCCCTTCATGCTTCTATTTCGGCTTTTTTTTGCTCATTCTGAGGTAGGCATAAGGTGGCTGAGCTTTCCTCACCGTGCTAACAGTCAAGGTCTTGAGCTTTTTCTTTGCCCTGTGCCAAGATAGCTCTCAAGACTGTTGTAGAAGATCCAGTTTCAAGAAACTGTTTGTCACCTTCCTTGAAGTCTGTAGAATCTTCATTCTGTTCACTTGTGTGGTGGAGATTCAAAGGTTCATCCCCATTTATAGATTGCTTCCTCTTACTCAGGATTGTCAGATTGGACTGATGTTGACCCAGAAAGATAAAAGCCTGTCCCTTTGCGTTTCTTGTTCTGGTACAGGTGTGGCAACAGCTCAGTGGATCCAGTCTCTGTAAATCGTCTCAGCTTTATGAGGAATCGCTGCAGGTAAATAACACGAGTTACGGGCGAGCACACTGCGTTGCTAGGAGGAAAAGGAGCTACAGCTCCGTCATCAGAGCGGTGGGGGCACACTGCTGAGTGTGCCTAGCGAGGACTAGTGCGGCTCATTGAGGAGTTCAGATAGATCTGCTGGTAGAGGAACCAAAGTACCGCTGTGTTGTGGAAGATAATCTCGGGAGAAGATTAATCTTCTTTGACTCAGAGATTGGATTTGAAGTCAGCTTAACACCGCATGTTCTTTACGCTGTTGTCGTTGGCTCTGGAGTATGTTGTCCCTTTTTAATTTGAAATTGAGATCGATTCCAACCTCTTCTGTTCTTGAACTTCTTGCGTTTATGTTAAGTCTTTGTTCTTTTTTTTACCCCAAAGGCGTTCCGTGGAAGCTTTTTTGAAGTAAAAGTAGAAACCTTGCCTCGCCTTACCCCGGTTTAATACATAACACAATCAGACTGTTTCTCTCTCCCAAGGAATGGCTTAGGTGCAGCAAAAGATGGTGAACCTCACTACGTTGTGGTGCACTGCACGGGTTACATAAAAGCCTGGCCCCCTGCAGGTAATGGCTTAGCTGAAGTGTTCAGTTGTGGTGGGTTTTTTTAAGAGCATAGGGTCTAAAGTTGTCTATTCTATGAACTGAATGTGCCAGCAAATGCTTTGCAAGTATATTGCTTTTTCTTATTTTAAGATTGAACTCAGTTTTTTGCCCATGCTGGATCAGAGATCTGTGTCTCTGGATAGTGGAGATAATGTAGAGGGTGAAGATAACACTAGACTTGTCTGATGCACTGGCTTGTGCTGGAAGTGGCAGAGTTCTTGAATCCTTCTGATGAAAACAGAGAGCGGGAGGCAACTTAATTTACTGAATTCCTTCACTGGAAATGATGTTGAATTGCATCAAAACAGGGCGGGGAGATGTATTGAAGTCAGAAGTGCATGTCTTTTTCCTCTGGGATTAGCAAGTTTTCCTGTATTAACCTTGCTGGAATTTTTTGGCCCTCCCCTCTCAGGTGTTTCGCTGCCTGATGATGACCCAGACGCTGGCCAGGGCAGCAAGTTTTGCCTTGTGGCTATCGGCAGGCTCCAGGTGGGTAGCATGTTTTGGATGGTTCAACATTGCCTCGTCCTGAAAGTCCACAGAGTTAAACTGCTCTGTCTGAAGACGTTCCCCACTTGCCGCAAATCCACCTGCAGGGCTGGCTGGTCAGGAGAAAGCAGCTCTCGTACGATTCAGTAACGCTGTTCCTGTCTTACCGTGCAGGTCACCAGCTCACCCAACTGCACAGACATGAACAATGTTTGTCAGCCAACAGAGTTCATCTCCCGACACAACACCGAAGGCATTTTCACTTTCATCGATCACCGGTGTGTGGCTACAGTTGGCTACCAGCCGCAGGTGAGAAAATGGTAGGAGCTTTCTAAGAAAGTCTGAACAGCAGTTCTTACTTTTCCTTCCTCCCTCTCTTGTATATCGCGGCTCTGCTTATCTAGCAGATCTGATAAAACGATGCCCAGGGCCTAAACCAGACATGTTTCTTTTCCACCAATTGCTTTTTCATGTGCTTTGCTAAGTACTTTGATCATCGGAAGGATGGATGGCTCTGGATTATGTCTGAAGTCAATTAAGATAATTTTTGCCTCCATGTGAGTTAGAGATCAAACGTTAGTCAGCCGCTGTTGTGCTTCTCTTTAAAATACAGCATGCCAGTTCCTGTACTTGGTTTGTGTAACAGTGATTTGGTGGGGGTGAGCGGTAATGACCTGTCCAAAGTGGAATTAATGAGGCGTACCCAAAAGAGGGAGTCTGCCTGCCAGACAAATGGACTAGATCTCTTTCCCGATTCCTTTAAAACTAGGAACTTCTGGGGAAAGACATTGTGGATTTCTGCCACCCGGAAGACCAGCAGCTTTTGCGGGACAGCTTTCAGCAGGTAAAACATTTTAGCTGCCACTTTGCATGCAGTGTGGTATTCAGATTGGAATCTGTCTTCGTGCTTGCAAAGCAATGAAATGAATTGGAAAACCAAGAGAAAAATAAACCTTAGATGTTTCTCCTTTGCCCAATGGCAAACAGTTACAGGTACAGTCACAAAACTGTAAATGTGCAAAACAAAACAGAAGCATTTGATGTCTAACTCTTGAATTCATCCTCTGGCTGCTAGTTCAGTCTGCTTTTAGGGCCAGAGACGTGGCTACAGAGTGCCTACTTGAATGCCATGCTTCTGTGGCTGAAACACTGGTTCATCTCTAGGGCCCAGCCCAGTGCTGCAGAACTCGAAATGGATGTGGTTTGCTTGCCCTGTTGTCGTTACTCTTATTTCTGAGGGCGTTGGACTTGTGGCAGGGCAGGTAAGACTGCCCCTGTGCTTTCATGACTCCAAAAAGTAGCTGCTCATATCCATTTGTCCAAATAGTTGGAATCAGAAGCAACAGCATGTGCTTCATTTACCGGAGGCTTTTCCATACATCTCACCAGTGCAAAGAGATAAGAGAAGGGAAAGCCAGAAAGGGGATGTTAGATTCCCCTCCCGTGTCATTCGGGAGTCAAGATAGCGTAAGGGAATAGTGCCAGTACCATTTAGTTGGGGAAGACCAAGATACGGTCTTGTAGGCTTTGAGGCAAAGGGCCATCACGAGATTTTAGTGGGGGGCGGCTTGTGCTCAGAAGCAGGTTGCTCTTCAACACCTTCTTTTATCAGGTACTACTGATGGCATTACGTTTTTTTAGGTGGTGAAGTTAAAAGGCCAGGTTCTGTCAGTCATGTTCCGATTCCGATCCAAAAACCGGGAATGGCTCTGGATGAGAACCAGCTCCTTTACCTTCCAGAACCCCTACTCGGATGAAATTGAGTACATCATCTGTACCAACACCAACGTCAAGTATGTACATGGAAATGACTTGCCAACCACCAGTGATAGCACACGAACCTGATGGGATCTTGTCCCCGAATAACCAGCAACACAGAACTGCAGGAGCTTTGCCCTCTCCCCCTCACCAAGCTCCCCACCAGTTTGCGTAGGCCCTGGAGAAATTACTAAGTCCCGTGAGTGCTCTTTTCCTGGGCTGCAGCAGGCACTAGAGGACTGTAACGTGCAAGAAATGGAATCCCTTTGGCTGTCTCGGTTGTATGGCTTAGCAAGCTGCCAAAGTTCAGCTCCAGCAGTGCCTTTTTTAACTCTGGTTACTGGAGCGAGCCTCCTGGCTGCGTGTTTGCCCCCGGAGCTAATATTAGCGAAGCCTGCCTTTGAATGTAGCTCGAGCTGCCGTGACGGTCCGGGGGGGCGGCCGGCCCTGAGAGTGGCTTTTCATGTGAGCAGGACTGTCTGCAGCTGACGGGAGGAAGCAAACACTTATTTTTCTTCACTGCTGTAGTTTGTCCTTGGACTCAGAAACGAGCTGCAGTGGGGAGGCTGCTGTCACTGCTGCGCTCTTCTTTTCCCTCCCTTGACTATTCTAGTGGGTTGGTGCATCATCTCCTTTGGGAGTGATCAGAGCTGCTCTCTCTTCCCGTGGAGTGAGCTCCAGGCCCCTTACAGAAGAGCAGCAACTGAAATAAAAAATAAAAAATGTGCCTGCGCGTGATTCAGAACGGCAGGCTTGGTGGGTGCAGCAAATGGAGTCTCTCCAGCCAGGCAAACAGAAAGCTAGGCTGCTTGTGGGCAAGTGAAAAGCCGGGAATTTTATTTTTTTTTTTTCCCTTTTTGCAGTGAGGCAGGGTCCTAGAGTGCGGGTGGCACTTCTTCCCTTCCTGCAGCTAGTGAGCTGATGCTTTCTGACGAGAAAGTATTAAGGGTTGAGCAGTGACAAATCCCTCTGGCTCTAAAGAGCTGTGGTCTGAGTGCAGGGCTGAAATCTGATACAGGCCTTAATTCCTGTCCCGCCGTTAGAGATATCTCTTTGAACTCATTCATTCCACACGCATCCATTCTCACATCCATGCTATGCCTTCTAAAAGCACTGCATAAATTCAGACCAGAGAAGCAGCAGTCTGGGTCTGATTGTGTTTGAGGTGCATTTTATCTATGTGCATCTTTGCTGGGATATCTGTATTGTTTCATCTTCGAGATCAGGTCCTACTGAAGCAGCAGTTTGCAAAAGAATTGTCGGGAAAACGCTGGATTTTAATTCCTTTCCTGTGGGAGTTAAACATTAACTGACTTGTGACAGTTAACAGAAGAGCATAAAGAATTCCACCAACGTCTTGGGCTTAAAACCTAAAGCTGCTGGTGGTCTCTGCAGGCTCCAGCTCTGGAGCGTCTGACAGAGCTGAATGGAAAACCTTGGGGGTTTGTAGGTTCCTGCAACCTTTGCTTGTGCTTTAAGGATGATGCAGATCTGGCCATGCTCCTGGTGTAGGTTATTAATTGCTCCCCTGCTCAGCGACCGAGTGGGATGGGGCAGAGCCCTTTGGCTCACAGCCGTTAGCGTTCTGTTACACGACACACACCCCATTTCAGAGACCATGGGAACGAGTGGAAGGATCCTTCACTCAAACAGCTTTTGCAAAAAGCAAAGCTTCCGATCTTGTCCAAGACAAGTGTGCTTTCCTACACGCAGTAGCCAACTGTTTGCTTTCATTGGGTATTTAAAAAAAAAAAATATTTTTTTTTTTCTTTCTTTCTTTGCTTTAAAGGAACTCGAGCCAGGAGTCTCGACCTGCCCTGTCAAACTCAATGCAGAGGCCCCAGCTGGGGCAGAGTGTCAACCTTCCCCTGGAGATGGGCACGGCACAGCTGCCCTCAAGGTCAGGAGGTGCTCAGCTCCTTTTACCATGCCTCTCTTGCTGGTTCTGCCCTCCTGTCACATAGCCTTCCTACCCAAACTTTCCTCTCTGCAGCAATGAACTCCTCTGGGCTAATGAATCATTGGTGTAACCACAGAGTATCTGTTTCCTTGGCAATCGCTTTTAGCAGCCGGTGTTCTCCTATTACAGACACTTTCTATTTTAGGCAGCAGCAGCCGCCACAACAGACAGAGCTGGAAGTGGTCCCAGGAAGAGAGAGCCTGTCTGGTTATGACCACTCACAGGTAAATCAACAGGGGGTTTGGTTACTCCTTCCATTTGTTGTCCTGCATTATTTAAATTACCTTTTGCTGGGGCTTTAAGGGTGGCCACCCGAGCCTGACTTGAGGCTGCTGAGAGTTCGGAGAGGAGGCAGTTCTGCCCTGGGTTTTGTTGGATCTGCTTGCTTGATTCTGAGCTGCCCCTGTGGCATCCTCCCCGCCCTGCCCGTGGTGGTGCTGCCAGCCCTAAATGGCCTCACTGTCCCCCTAAAATACACAGGAGCCCGGAGAGCAGCGCGGCCGCTTGCGTGCAAAGTCTTCTCCTGCAAAGCCTTTGGCTGTTCTCCGTGCTGGTGCGAGACTGCTGGCTTCCTTTGTGCTGTGCTAACAGCTGACGTTTGTACCTGCTCCCAGGTTCCCGTTCAGCCTGTGACTGCTGCTGGCCCAGAGCACAGCAAGCCCTTGGAGAAGGCAGAGAGCCTTTTTAATCAGGAGCGGGACCCAAGGTTCAGCGAAATCTACAGCAGTATCAACGCAGGTGGGGAGCGCTGGGCTGTCGGGCACGGCCAGGGGCACGTCGCGTCTTCATCCAATTTTGGTTTCGGTCGGGAGTGCACTTTGCTCTTTCCGAAGTCATTCAGCCCAGTTCTGGGCGCAGAGGCTTGGCGTGACTGTGTCGTGGCAGCCCAGGCCTTGCAGAACAGCCGATTTGGATGCCGGGTGGGTGATTCCTGGCTGCGCTGACGGGCTGTTGTGACAGAGAATTGTCCTGCAGCCGACGTTTTGTTGGAGAGGTGTGGGGAGGGAGTTGGGTGAAAAAGCATCTCTTGCCCTGCTCTTACTGCCTGCCTTAGTCCCATCCTTCCTGCTTGTCCCTAGAGAGCAGTGCTCTGTGCTCCTAGTCTGAGCACTGTAGTGGATGCTCTAACCCCAGAGGACTTTAATGCAAGTTTATTAGAAAATGGAGAGGAAATCAAATTAAACAGGCTTTTACAAAACCATCTGGAGTCCATGGCTGGATAAAGAACAGTCACGTTTACTTTGGCTCAGAACAGCCTTCCTTCATGCGGGCATGTGTCTCGCAACTGGTTCTGTCTCCCCGTTCCTGCTGCCGAGGCTTTCTCAGCCCTGTCGCGAATCGCCCTCTCTCCACAGACCAGAACAAAGCCCTTCCTGCCAGCACAGTGCCTGCCAACCAGCCCCTCTTCACGCAGGGAAACACCTTCACCCCACCACGACCTGCTGAGAACTTCAGGTGAGGCTTCCCCTGCTCATCTCGGAATGGCCTCACGTTAGTTTTACCTTGTCCGGCGGTCGTTCCTGTTCTGTTTGTGTGTCCTGCAACAGCTGAGTGTTCCCAGCCTCTCCCTGCCTGGCAGCGATTGTCCGTAAACGTGCTGCTACACATTCCGCACAGAAAATATGCGGAGGAGAGCCCATCCAGGCGCTGGTTTCTTTGAGGGATGCGGTTGAGAAGGGCTCCTGCTCTCCTCCCAGTGCCGCTTTGCTCCTGCTCAGAGGTGCAGGAGCTTTGGGGCTGTGTGCAGTCAGCGTGGCCCTTCCTCTGCCGTGCCAGTCCTCACCCTCACAGTCACCGTCTCAGCCACTGCCTCGATTCCCGCGTAGCCGTCTGCGCCATTCCTTGCCACAGCTTGTCTGCGGGATAGCTGTGCCTCTCGGACCGAAGCCCAGCAGCTGAGCTGGGTGAGAACTCCCACCGAGCGCTCCTCGCCTTGCCCAGAAACCCAGCACCTCCTGCCAGTTGTACCCACAGCAGGGCAGCACGATGGGCACTGGCGAAGTTACCCACGTTTCTGCGCTTGCTTCCCCGCACCAGTAACTCACACGGATGGTGTTTGTGGCTCTTTGTCCTGTACGTGATGCCCAGTGTCCTAAGGGCACCTCTCCTGTCTTGCAGGAGCAGCAGCATGGTACCTCCTGTCAACATTATTCAGCAGCAGCCCTCGTCAGCGGGCCGGATCTTAGCACAGATTTCACGCCACTCCAGCCCAGCTCAGGTCAGCGGAACCAACTGGGCTCCAGGGACACGGCCGGTGTTCACGCCCCAGGTAGCAAAGCCTGAACCCTCGGTGCAGGCCCCGAGCCCCCGCTGCGTTGCAGACCCTTCTCGCCGCCACAAATCCACCGGCTCTGACGCTGGGTGACGGAGCAGTGCTGCGCGCCCGCGCGCCTCCTCCTTCAGGGCCAGTCCAGCACCTTCTCACCCTGGCTGACACTCAGAATAAACGCATCTCTCCTCTTCTCCCGTTTCTTGCTCTCTTACAGCAAGTGGGGTCCCAGACTGTGAAGACTCGGCCCCCTTCCTTCAGCATGGGGACTTTCCAAGGCACCCCGTCTTCCTTCAGTCCCATGACAGCACCTGGCTCTACGGCTTCTCCTACCGGCGCTGCTTACCCGAACCTTGCCAGCCGTGGCACCGGCTTTAGTGAGTATGACTTGGGGTGCTGGGACCTGGCGGGGGGGGGGCAACTAAATCCCCTCAGAGGAAATCTGGGAGCTCCAGCCGTGTGTGATGCGCTCCCCGTGTGCTGGGACAATGCCCAAACAGCTCAATCCCTGTTCACGCTGCCTTTATCGCCTTTAACCATCGCCCCGGCATGAGGCTCCAGAGCAGGTGAATTTACAGACAGCCCCTCCAAAGCTGTAAGGTGGCTTTTACTGGTTTTTATTTCAATTTAACCATCGCCCCGCCATGAGGCTCCAGAGCAGGTGAATTTTGAACCGTTCTAAGGCTCACTGGGAGGAAACAACCCCCCCTGGGCCTCCCCTGCGTTTTTCTTGTGCCACCCCTGGATGGGTGCCGACACATGCCTTACTGTGTGTGGTCAGTGACTTTTCCTGGAGGGGAGATCTTACCAGTAGGCACCACAGAACGAGTTGTGTGCTTCCCAGCGCCGTTCAGGGATCACAGAAACTGGAGCCCCACACCAGGAATCGGCTGCTGACTTGTTCTCTGTCCAACAGCCACGGAAGCGGCGCAGACGCCCAGCACATTCGAGCCGCGGGCAGCCGAAGGCGTGGGGATGTGGCCGCAGTGGCAAGGACAGCACCATGGCCCAGCGTCTGGGGAGCAACACGTGCAGCAGCCGCAGCCAAGCCAGCCTGAGGTCTTCTCAGTAAGACGGTGCTTTTGTAACCTCCCAAGCGAGGACTGGTGTGGGCTGATTTGTGGGAACGAACGGGCTTTTGCTGCCTGAGTGTGGGCAGCTGCCTGAAGTGCTGAGGGCTTGTCCCTCTAGTTCATGATCTCTGGTGAGGTCTCAGACTTGTGGATAACCTGATGGAGCTGGAACTGGAGAGGGGAGGGCAGGAGGAGGGCGTCAGCGGGATGGGATTTGTGTCTTGGGCCACTGCAGGATCAGTGTGAAACTACCCGCTCTGCAGTTGTATTAACCCTTTGGCTCTAATTAATAACAAAAGAAGCCAAACACACGTCCTTACCCTGCCCCCAGTCCAATAAAATGAAGATAAGGGAGTTCAGAACTCCACTTGTGACTTGCTACCCCTGCTTTCAAAGGAGTCGGTGCAGTCACAGGACCGCAGACAGGTCGGGGCTGGAAGGGACCTCTGGAGACCATCAGACCAACCAGCCCCCTGCTGGAGCAGGTTCTCCCTCGGCAGGTTGCTCAGTTGTGTCCAGGCAGGTTTGGGCTGTTTCCCCGAGAAGGAGACTCCACAACATCTCTGGGCAGCCTCTTCCAGCGCTCTGCCACCCTCAGAGTAGTTTTTCCTCCCATTCAGAAGGAACTTGTGTTGCAGTTTGTGCCCGTGGCTCTGGTCCTCGCGCTGGGCACCGCTGGGAAGAGCCTGGCCCCGTTCTCTCGGTGCTCACCCCTAAGGTGTTTGTAGGCATTGACAGGATCCCTCTCAGCCTTCTCCAGGCTGACCAGCCCCAGCTCCCTCAGCCTTTCCTCCTAAGGGAGATGCTCCAGTCCCCTCATCATCTTCGTAGCTTCTGCTGGCCCCTCTCCAGTAGCTCCCAGTCTCCCTTGAACTGGGAGCCCAGCACTGGGCACAGCACTGCAGAGGTGGCTTCACCAGGGCAGAGGATCCTCCTCACCAGGAGGATCCCCTCCTAAGTCACCGCTCGTGACTTAAGTTTGCTGCTCTCCTGCAGCCTTGGGTGCAAACCCTGTGCGTCTCGGGGGGGGGGGGGGGGGGTGGGGGTGGGGAAGGGACCGTCCCGGGGGGGGGAAGGGACCGTCCCAGGTCACAGCACCTGCTCTGGCAAACTCCTGCGTGACTAAATCACTGACGTGGTACTCTAGAGCAGGGAGTAACTCTCTCCTTGTATCCTCACAGGACATGCTGACGATGCTGGGAGACCAAGGACCCAACTACAACAACGAAGAGTTCCCAGAGCTGAATATATTCCCTTCTTTTTCAGAATAAAATAAGCCCTAGGGGAAGCAAATTATAACTATATATAATATCCATGTGTAAAGGAAAACACCTAAGTCTTTTTTTCAAAGACTGCTGAACTTTCTAAACACTTCCTACCTTCTGGAGGCGAAGCTCTGCCCCACAGCCTGGAGGATGGGCGGCCGTGCAGGAGGAAGGGGCGCTGGTTTTGGGCACCTCGGCGCGGCGCTGCCAGCGGGGGACTGTTGGAGGCAGCAGGACTTGAGTGCTGCGAGTGCAGCCGCACGCACTGACCGAAGGCCCCACATGTCCCGAGCGGTTCTCGTTCCGCACGCTGGGTGGGTCGGAGGGATGGACAGCCCCTCCAAAGTTGTAAGGTGGCTTTTACTGTTGGGTTTTTTTATTATTATTTCAATCTTCTTTACCGTGACTTTTTTTTTTTTCTATAAAACACAAAGTATTGTAACTTTTTAAATATTGGAAGAAACTCTTCCAAGCGTTAACCCTGTATAAGACAATTCGGGAGGATGCTTGCGGAGGAATCCTGGTCACAAGCTTGGAGGGAGCTTGGCCGCCTTTTGGGGGGCTGCTCCTGCGCCTCCAGCCCGGGGTGCTCTAGGGATTCCCACGCTGGTGCGTGTCTGGACGCCGTCTCTTCCGTGAACTGTGCAATGATGGGCCTCGGTTGTCAGTGCGACCTATAAACTCCCGGGGGGGGGGGCCCAGTCGTTCGTGTGAATGACGGGATTGTTAACGAGCCATAAAAAATATTATCAATGTAGCTTTGTTCTCCACGCATCAGTTTCGCAGCTGATGGTTTCTGTGCTGCCGTGAACCGATGGTTCAGCGGGTTTTGTGTCGGGGCGGGGGGAAGAAAAACCGCTCTGCGCTTTCCGTGCGATTTCCCCACGTCTAGGTTGAGTTCCTCGCCTTCGTCGAGGAGCTGGATGTCGGGTTCTGGACGTGCTGGAGTTGCGTTCTTCACTAGGAGCTGCGAACGGCAGTATTTGCTCTTAGACTCGCCGTCTCCTTAAAGAAAAAACGATGCCATATGATGACCCTGTTGCCAAATCACAAAACTGAGGAGAGCAGGGAAATACCGGGAGCAGAATGGTGTTTGGTGGTTGGGTTTGGGTTTTTGGGGGTTTTTTTTTTTCAATGTGTCATTTTTAAATTTTAAACCTTGACTTTGAATCTTCTGGCTTCTTCAGTGGAAAAAAACCTTCTGGCAAGTCTTACTCTCCTCAGGGGCTGCAGGGGCTGGAAGAACGGTTTGACTCCCCCTGCGACGGCAAGCCTTGCTTCAGTTTCAACAGGAAAATTTGTTCATTGCGGAGTCAGACTTGGAAGGCAACCTGGCACAAGTGCAGCAGGGGAAGAAGATTATGAAGCTTTCCTGGAAGCCTGCTTTTGTTTCGGATGAAATCTGTGCATTTCTCCCTCCTCCCTGTGTGTTGGTGGGGCTGCTCCAGCCCCCCAGGCTGGCCGTGAGTGCCCTCTCCGCTGGCGTGGGGCAGGGAAGGGACGCGGGGTTTGGAGTCGCCGGTGGGCTGATGTGGGAGACCCTCCGAAGAGCACATTTCGGCGACGTCCCCAGCAGAAAGGCTTTGAAACACTTGGGTTCCTGGCAAGCGTCCTACTTGCGGAGATCCGGAGAGGTTCCCCTGGGTAGCAGAGCAGAAAGCTTTTCATTTATTTTTTTTTTCCTCTCCTGCTTGTGTTGGAAAATCAAGATTTGAAGGAGTTTGTTGGGTGTTTTTGTGGGGGGTTTTTTTTTTTTTTTCCTCGCTCCAAACACCACTTCCACCTTTATCTGCGGAAAGGTGGGAACCTCCTGGTAGGGAGTCTGGAAACGTCCCGTGATCCAGCCCCGTCCTTTCACCCAGGGAAACCGCGACCAGCAATAACCGCGGTGGGCGCCTCGCGCTGCCCTGTCCCGCGCCGTCCCCGTCCTGTGAAGGTTTCTCTGGTTCAGAGGAGATCTGGACCCCCCCTGGGCAGAGGGGGCACGGGAAGGCCCAGCACCCCGCCGGTGTTGGAGCCCTGCCGGGATGAAGGATGGAGCAGCGCTCTGCCGGAGGAGGAGGAGGAAAATTCCCATTTCTACAGAAATGGAGCCCGACCTTCGTGGAGCTGCAGCTCTGACGCTTTCTGGAGCCCCGTCCGCCAGCAGCGGGAGCCGGACTTGCCCGTGGTGCTTTGACACCCCCCCCCCCCCTTGCACCGCAGTGGGTCCTGGGGGCCACACGGATGGAACAGCTGCCAGGTCTGTGTCGTGTCCCGTCCCCATCCCCCCCCCAGCTGAGAGCCCGTCTCTCCCTGAGCCCTCGCGGGTGGCACTGCTGCAGCCCCCCAACTCGTGGGCTCTGCTGGGGGGAAAAACCAGCTGGAGCAGCCGACAGAGGACAAGGACTGGTGAGGGGCTGGCGGGGTCCCCAGGCCCCTCCCGGGGGCTGTTGGAGGGGCCGGTGTGTGGTGCCAGCGGTGGGGGCACCCATCGTTATCCCTTTTTTTGATAATTGTACTATTTTTCAATGGGGGGGGTGGGGGTGGTGTATTTCATTGTACAATTGCTTGGGGCGAGCAGGAGCCCAACCTCCTCCTCGGGGGGCTTGGGGGGGGTGTTGGGGGGGCCTGGGCTCCCTCTTGTCACAGGAGTTGCAGATGATTATATGTAGCAGAGATTTTACAACAAGATATTTTCCCTTTTTCAGAGCTCTGTCTCATTTCTGCCTCTCCCCGTGGTGTTGCCCCGAGTCCTCAGCCTCGCGGCATTGCTGGGGCCGCAGAGACGGGACCCTTGCGCGTCCTGCCCTTATCCCGAGCTCGCTCCCTTGCTCCTCCTCCTCCTCCTCCTCATCATCATCACTTGCAGCTTGGGCTGGTGCTTGTTAGCAGGCCCTGGTGATCTCTGGCTTTGTGGGTCGTGTTCTCCCGGAGAGGGGATACAGCCGAGCATCCCTCATGGAGCCTCGCGTCCCCCCCTGCCCCCGATCTCTCTCTGGCCCTGTCCCCAAGGAGCGTGGCCCCCTCAAACCCCCGGCTCCCCACGGTTCGGTCCCTGGGTGGGTGGCCTCGCCGCCTGGTCATGCGCGGCCAAGTCAGGGCCCCGTGCTCGGGCGATGAGTCCGCGGCGGAGCCCTGGGGTGACTCAGCCCCCCTTGCTGGGCGGCCGGGGTGGGGGCGCGGGGGCCGTGGGGTGACGTGGGTGCACTGCCAGCCTGTGGCTGTGCCTCGGTGCTTCTCCCGTCCCCTGAACTCTGCCCCCTGCTCCCTCCCAGCCCGGCTCCCTGGGACAGCCCCTCCTTGGGTGATGGTGATGGTGGCGGTGTCCCCAGCGTGGCCACCGGGACCTTCCCGGCAGTGAACAAGGTTTTCTGACTTGTGATGCGGTGACGAGGTGCCAGTCACGGCAGAAAGCACCGTCTGGCCCCGCTTCCCCTGGTGGTGCTGCCCGGGGTCAGGGACAAGCCTGTGCCCCCCACCCTGAGCTGGGCATGGGGTGGCCAAATCCTGTGGTGGAAGGGGAAGCACTGCTGGGCTGGGGACACTGGGGACAGAGGTGAGGTCCTGTCCTCTGCTCCACGTGGAATGGAAGCAGCCCCGTCCGGCCTCTACCCTGGGGCAGGACTTGGGGACAAGGAGGGTGTCCCCGGGGTAGGATACCCAAGCAGGAGGACATCCCCAGCGTGGGATGCTGGGGCAGGAGGGTGTCCCCGGGGTGGGATGCTGGGGCAGGAGGACATCCCCGGGGCAGGAAGGTGTCCCCAGGGTGGGATGCCGGGGCAGGAGGGTGTCCCCGGGGCAGGAGGGTGTCCCCGGGGCGGGATGCCGGGGCAGGAGGGTGTCCCAGGGGTGGGATGCCGGGGCAGGAGGGTGTCCCCGGGGCGGGATGCCGGGGCAGGAGGGTGTCCCCAGGGTGGGATGCCGGGGCAGGAGGACATCCCCGGGGCAGGATCCAGAGCCACCAGCCCCTGAGCCGGGGCTGACTCAGCTCTGCCCCGCAGCATCACGTGAAGCCGGGAGGGAGCCACTGCTGCATCCCCCCACCCCGTCTCCTCCCCCTCTCCAACCCTCTGCAAATCCGGGCGAGGGCCAAAATTTTCCAGCTGCCTCTGAACTTCCTCAATCCAGCGGCATAAAAGAGCCGGGGCCGCGGCACCCGCATCCCCCGGTCCCGCGCTGCGCGTTCTCCCACCAGCGGCACGATGCTGGGGTAAGTGGCGTGGGGAGGGGTCCCGTGGACCCAGCGGGGTGTTGCTGGGGTGGTCGCGTGGCTTTTCCCCAGGGAAATGGACCCCAGTGGGAGGGGGGGCTGGAAGAGGGTCCCGTGTGGCAGTGGCGGGACCCTTAGAGGTGCAAAAGGGGAAACTGAGGCACGGAGCGTCGAGCGGGGCCGTGGGCTGCAGGCTGAGGCTGGTGTCCCCATCCCTGCTCTGCCTCGGGGAGCTGGTGAGAAAGTGGGTGCTGGGGGCGAGTGGGTAAAGCCAGGTGGGGGGGGATGCCTGGGTGCCCCCCCGCCCACACCCCCTACTCCATGCGCCCCCAAAATTTGTTTTCCCGGTGGCCGGGGGCTGCCGGAGAGGCGCCAGGGCGCGGTAATGGGAACCAGCTGTCCCAGCTCATGTGATGCCTGCGCCTGGCCAGCGCTGCCGCAGCAGGGTCCCAGCCCCACGGGGGGGCAGGGGGTCCAAGGCCCAAGGTAGGGTGGGCAGGGGGTGCTGGTGCTCCTGACCTGAAAACAGAGGGGTTACGGGGTTCTGATCTCCCCCCAGCCCCATTAATGGGGGGGGGGGGCGGGCAGACCCTCATGGCTCGGTAGCGGGGTGCATGGGGTCCCCCGTGGCCTGGAAGTGGGGTGGACATGGGGTCCCAGCCCCAGTACCCAACACGTGGGTGGGGGTGGGGTCCCAGTCCCCTGTAGCTTGATGTGGCCATGGGCACAGTTCCCCATCCACACACACACGCCCCCAGCTCAGTCCCTGTCCCTGTCTCTGTCCCCAGTGTTCAGCTCCTCCCTGGGATGTGGTGGCCCACGCTGGTGGCCCTGCTGGTCCCCGCGGCGGTGGCCCAGCTGCACCCCCAGCAGGAACTGGACGCCCAGTGGGACCTGTGGAAGAAAACCCACCGCAAGCAGTACAACGGCGAGGTAGGACAGAGCCCCGCGGGGGGTCCCGGCCCCGGGGGGAGCCGAGGGCCACGCTGTGATGTCCCTTGGCACTGGTGTCCCCATGGTGGTGCTGGGGGACATGGGCAGGACCCCAGCGCCGTCTCACCCTGCGGTGCAGGCAGATGAGGTGACGCGGAGGCTGATCTGGGAGAAGAACCTCAAGTACATCAACACCCACAACCTGGAGCACGCGCTGGGCGTCCACACCTTCGAGCTGGCCATGAACCACCTAGGTGACATGGTGAGCATCACCGCGGTGGGGGGGCGACAGTAACAGGGTGGGAGAGAGGGGGCTGAGCACCCACAGGTGCTGCTCTGCCCGGAGCTGCGCTCATCCATCCTGGGCTCCTTCCCCAGACCAGCGAGGAGGTGGTGAGGACAATGACGGGCTTGAAGGTGCCCCACGACCGCCCACGTCGCAACGAGACGCTCTACGTCCCCGATTGGACCGAGAGAGCCCCGGCTACCGTGGACTGGAGGAGGAAAGGCTACGTGACACCCGTCAAGAACCAGGTGAGCAGGGTGCTCCCAGGGGTGCCCGGAGTGGGGTGACCACCTCGGTGTCACCCATCGTGTCCCCACAGGGCCAGTGCGGCTCGTGCTGGGCGTTCAGCTCGGTGGGCGCGCTGGAGGGGCAGCTGAAGCGGAAGACGGGGAAGCTGCTCTCCCTCAGCCCCCAAAACCTGGTGGATTGTGTGGCCAACAACGACGGCTGCGGCGGCGGCTACATGACCAACGCCTTCGACTACGTCCGGCAGAACCGCGGCATCGACTCGGAGGACGCCTACCCTTACATCGGCCAGGTCTGGGGCTGGAGGGGGGGACAGTGGCTATCTGCTCCTCCCCGGCTGCCCCCCCATCCCCGTCTCACCTTGACCTTGCTGGTCCCACGCAGGACGAAAGCTGCATGTACAGCCCCACCGGGAAGGCAGCCAAGTGCCGCGGCTACCGGGAAATCCCCGAAGGGAACGAGAAAGCTTTGAAAAGGGCCGTGGCCAGGATCGGACCCGTCTCCGTAGGCATTGATGCCAGCCTGCCCTCCTTCCAGTTCTACAGCCGGGGTGAGGGGCTGGGGGGAGCCCCGTTCGGTGCCCACGGGGCAGCTCAGGGAAACTGAGACACAGCCACGTGGTTTATCCAGAGCGTAACCCTCCGTTCCGCTCCCCAGGTGTGTACTATGACGAGAGCTGCAACGCCGAAAACATCAACCATGCGGTGCTGGCGGTGGGCTACGGCACGCAGAAGGGCACCAAGCACTGGATCATCAAGAACAGGTACAGCAGGGCCTTTTCCCCGGGAAGGGGGGGGTTGCCGGCGGCTCTGGCGCGGCGGCTCAGGCTCTGCCTTTTCCCCCCACAGCTGGGGCGAGGAGTGGGGCAACAAGGGCTACGTCCTCCTGGCGCGCAACATGAACAACGCCTGCGGCATCGCCAACCTCGCCAGCTTCCCCAAGATGTGAGCGCTCCCGGCGCACTCCCTTCCCGCACTGTGCCCGGCCGCCCCCGCTTCCCTGCCTTCAGACTCTGCCTTTTCGCTCCCAATATCCAAAGCTGACGTTGCTCTGGGGGGGGATCTCTGCCTCTCCATGAGAAATGCCCCTGGGGAAGGGGACAGGCCCCCCAGCTGCAGATGAACGGTGCCATAAGTTGCCCCCAACTCCGTTTTCCCGGGACTCTGGTGCTGTGCGTGCCGGCTTTCGCCTTCCCACGGCCGCAGACGATCCGGAGTCTGATCCATGTGGAGACGCTTGTGCAAATAGATCCCGCGCTGGCCTCTGCCTCCGAGAACGTGCGGGGAGCGCCACGGGTGGAACATCCCCTACGGTGAGCACGGATCTGTGTCCCCCGGCTCTGCATCCCAGTGGGGGCTGCGGAGAACGATACGACTTTATTTTTAAAATAAACACTGTTGGGAATAAAGGCTGGGGCTGGTTTGCTGGCCTGTGGTGGTAAGGGGCTGAGGAAAAGCCCTTCCCCTTTGGAGAGGGGCTGGCTCTGGGGTAGAGTGGGGGGAGATGCGGCTGCGCCGGGGGCTTTTTGCAAAATCCCAGCTGGTTTTGCAGGACGCCTGGAACAGGTTGGAGACGTAGGTGGCGGAATTAAGGAGGAAGAAAGCAGGGCAAGAACCGAACAGCTGGTGCAGGCACTGGCGCTGTGGCTTCAGGGCAAACATTTGTGTCAGGGCTGAGTGGCATTTTGCACCCCAAAACCCCAGATCCAAGCACTTCTGTTAACGCGGCGCATTGAGAAACGACCGCAGTGATGCAGCAAGGCAGAACCCAAACAGTCAAAACCCAAAGAGAAAGGGAAGGTGATATTTGCTTTAAAAAATCAGGCAAAAAACCCCCCCCCCCCCCAGTTTAGATACTTTAAGCTTATTTTTCCCACTGACACCCCCGCACAGTGGGTGGCGAAGGGCCTGGGGGGTGATGGAGAGGGGCTGGGATGCTGGTTGACTCCCCGGGCTGCCAGGATGAGCCCTCAGGGTGGTTCAGGACCAGAACGCTGCCAAAAGGAAGAGCGGTGGGAGCATTTCCACGAGCGGAGGGACCCCCTGGTGCCAGAGCTGGGCTCCCTGGGTGCTGCCCCGCAGCCGGCAGGCAGGTGCCATCTCCCTGGCGTCGTTTTTGGCTGGAGAACATGGAAAACCGGTCCTTTTCGCACTCACCTGGGGGACAGAGCGCATCTCCACCTCCTTGGTGCATCCCCCTCGCTGCTCCTTTTCCTCAAGAGCTGCCACAGCGATGGAAACGGAAAGCTCCAGAGGGAATATTTGGGGATGCGTAAAGTTTTCTTAGAAAAGACTTTCTTTGGGGGTGTGGATGTGAGTGTTGGAAGGGTCTGACCCGGTGTCAGGGTTACCCTGGTGCGACCGGAGCGAGCCCCCCGTCTGGGAAAAAGGCACCAAGGGGCTGGTGGTGGCTTGGAGAGTCAGTGGGGGTGTAAGACCCCCCAGCCGGGACCTGGCGCTGCCTCCCCAGTCCCGGCTGAGCGGGACGAAGCTGCTCCATGGAGCCCTGCAAACCCCACTGGGCATCGGTCACCCAAACTGCTCCCGCCTGACTCGTTACACAGGATTTCTGCTGGGGGGGACTCCAGGGTTCCCAGTGGTCCTGGGTGCTGAGTCAGCACAAAGGGCTGGTGCTTCTCGGAGGCAGAAACCGAGTGGGTTTGGTGGGGCGCAGCGGTGGCGAACCCCCTCCCGTGTCCCATCCCTCAAGGCTCATTGCAACCCGGCTGCCCCAGCGTTAAAATTTATTTGTGAACATGTTTTTCACCATTGAAAATGCAGAACAAGAAGTAACAAAGTGTTGAAATAAGTCCTGCTCGGTCAGAGACGTCTTTGGAAAATAAAAACCCCTGCCACGTCAGCAAAGCTACGTTCAGCAACGGCAAACTTTATCTTTTTTAAAACCAACAACAACAAAACCCAACTGTGGGCAGTTCTGTCAATGAAGCTGCTTTATCCTCACGTCGGAGCTGGGCTAAACCCCCCTGGTTTCCTTGTCTGTCTCTCATCTCTGGCCTTGGTAGGACTGAACAAACAATAAATGTATTTTTAATAGATAAAACCAATTCATTCTCCTTTATCTGGTATTTTCCCGGTGGCTTTTACTCGCTCCAGCACATAAAAAACCAGCTTTTTTCCTCTGCCCCCGCCTTCGGAGTGTTAGCAGCACGGAATCCGGCAGGGAAGCGGTCAGGAGGGTCAGTCTTTTTGGCCAAAAGATGCAAATTTGGTTATTCCCGTGGCTGCTGGGGAAAGAAAAAATTAAGGGAGAGGGGTGGTATGGAAGGAGACTATCACCTCCTGTTGTCTAATTATTGCTGCTTTCTTCTTCCAGAAGTGGGGGTGGGTGTTATGGTGACCGGGGCTGTACCAGGATGGCCAGGAACCGTGGGAACTATGGTGCTTCCCCCCCCGCCCCCGATCCAGAGGGGTTCCATGCTTTTAGGACAAGCTCTTGAGATGCCACCAGTCCCCCCGTTGGGCTGGAGTGTGCTGGCTCAGTGCCAGCCTTCCCTCCCTCGGGAACGCCGTCCCCTTTCTGCAGGTCTGCAGCAGAAATGACGGAGCGACCGCAGTTGGCTTGTTCAAGCATCTCGTCAAGGATGACCGTCTCCTTCACCCTCTCCAGGAACTTACCCACTAATAAGGACTAATCTGTTGGGAATTATTTCAGAAATATTCAGAACTTCTGCAATCTCTGGCAGCTATTTAGAAATTGACTCAACTGCATCTTCAAAGCCCTTGAGATGCTGTTTTGCTTCCTCCTCTTCTCTTCGAAGATGGTTTCTTGCAGCCTTTTTATATCCCGCGGTGTTCCGTGGTGGTACCAAACGCACCCTCCCGCCTGCCTGTCCTTCATGGGATCCCAGGGGATGCCCTGACCTGAGGCTGGAGCCCAATTTCCAGGCAGCTGAAGACATCGCCGACCCTGTTTTCAGCCTGACCGCAACGTAACGGTGGACTGGAGGGAGAAGGGATGCGTCACGGATGCATGAAACGAGTCTCCTGCTGCCCATGCAACGCCGAGGCCGGCCAGCTCGGCTCCAGCCCCGACTATATTTAAACCATGCCTCCCTGCCCACGCTGCCTCACCAAAAAGTAAATAAATGTGATATTTATTTTTTTTTCTTATGCTAACCGTTGGCTTTGGTTTGGTGGGTGCTGCGGTGAGACGGGAGCTCAGGTGAAACCAGCAGCAAGGCTCCGTGCTTGACCTCATCCTGTCTCTCAGCTCAGCACCAAGCGAAAAAAATGCAAAAATCGTTATCGGAGGAGCGTTACCCCTGCTCCTGCCCCCCAGCCCCATAAACCACCACAAGAGCCTCACCACTCATTTGTGGGGTGCTGGAAATAAGAAACTCTCATCTGCAATTATTTTCTGTTGGCATCGATGCTTCTGCTTCAAATAACCCCACGACCAGCCCAGTAAGCCCAGTTCCCGGCTAAGTGAAAATGAAATCAGAGCATTTCCTCATTTCCTGACTCGTGATTTGTGCGACGAGTTCAGTTGCCGTGTGCAGGAGGTCCTGGGGGTCCTGGTGCTGAGGGGGTGCTGGGTTTGTCCCCAGCATCCCCCCTACCCCATCCAGGCAGGCTGCCGTGGAGCTGGAGGTCAGAAGACGTCTTCTCAGGTACGTTGGGTGCTTTGGGATTTTGACAGCCCTCTGGGAGGGCTGAGCTTTGAGGAAGTAAAACTGAAGGAGCAATATTTCTTGTTGACTCTGACTCCATCTTACCTTTAATCTCCTCCAAGTCCTCTCTGGGTAGTTGCACCATGTGTAGTAGCCCGTCCTCAAGAGCTGCTGGGAGCTGCTTAGATCAAAATAGGATTTTTTTAAAATTTTTTTTTTATTATTATTATTTTTAGGGTGCTGGAAAACACAGATTTCTCCAAACAGCCGCTTGACCAGGTGATGTGTAAACCTCCTTCAGGGAGAGTTTCTCGGGCAGGGTGGCACCGTCAGACGAGGCGTGTGTCCGGATGCGTCCCTGCGTGTCCGTGTCCACGAGGGCAGGAGTTGGGTCCTGCAGGCTTCTCCCTCCCGGGGAAGTTCCCCAGTCCTGGCTGGGATTTATTTCTCTCCCCGTCTCGCAGGGGCTGGGGGTACGAGGCCAGAGTGTGGGGCGGGCGGCGCTGGTGCTGGTCTGGGCAGGCAGGACAGGAGCTGGTGGCAGCACCAGTGTAGAAACCCCACCAAGGGCATGCCAGGCAGGCCAGGTCAAGGATGTCATCACCGTCCTGCCTCCCTGACCAAACCGGCTTTGTCACTAAGGGGTCAAGCACGGCTCCAGCGCTGAGCCTTCGGCTCCCCAGTCCCAGCTAAGCAGGATGAAGCTCCTGGCTTCCATCGCCTTCCTGGCCACGCTCGCAGTGGCACTGGGACTCCCTGACCCCACGCTGGAGTGGCACTGGCAGCTCTGGAAGAAAACCTACGGCAAGGAGTACCACCACAAGGTAGGGGCATCCTGGGGGGGTGGAGGCAGCTCGGGGTGCTGAGCTGCTGGGTGCTGCTCTGGCGTGAGCATCGCGCAGCGGGGAGAAGAGCTGACAGCTCCCAGGGGTGGTTTGGCAGGGGCTCCCGACAGCTTTTGGTGGGATAAAACGGGATGAAATGGCTGCGGGGGGCGTTGGTGCACGTCACGGGGCTGCTTTTCATGGCAGAGAGAGGAAGAGGAGCGGCGGGCGACATGGGAGAGGAACTTGCGACTGGTGACGCTGCATAATCTGGAGCACTCCCTGGGGCTGCACTCCTATGAGCTGGGCATGAACCACCTGGGGGACATGGTAGGTGCCAGTTGTGCTGCTGAGAAGGGTCTTCTCTTTGTCTCTAATTACCCACGAGGTTGATTTAAGGAATAGACGTGGGTCAGGGGTGGAAAAAACTCCCAGACACCCTTCTGGACCCATCCTCTTGTGGACTCCCGCAGCTGTGGACAAACTGCTCTGACGTTCCTGTGCTCGACCTGCCAGCGTGAGGCAATCTGGTGTGAGGAAACATCTCCTTAACGCAGCATACGGGGCACGCAGACCTGATCCTGGTCATTATATATGTTTGCAAATCATCCCTCTTCAATGTCCCAAGGTTGTAGCGTTGGTTAATGAAACACCAGCTTCCAGGGATTTCTGGTCCTTGCCGAGAAATCTTGCCCTTCCCAACGAACGGCTGGAAATTAGATGTGAAAAATAAAAAGCCCAGGACGCTGCAAACCTGCCAACTCCTGTAGCTCAGGGAAATCCACCTCCGACACCCCCCGTGCAGGACTTAAGAGACCAGGAGATCATGAGCGGGTGTTTCCTTTTCCCACCAGACCAGCAAGGAAGTGGCGGCTCTGTTAACCGGGCTGAACGTTGCTTCCCGGCCGAAGCTGAGCTCCACGTACCGGCCGCGTCCTGGCAGAGAAGTCCCGGACACGGTGGACTGGAGGGAGAAGGGATGCGTCACGGATGTGAAGAACCAGGTGCGGAGCTCTCTCCCTGTGGCTCTTCGTGGCTGGGTGCCGTGCTCACTCTGAATGTCTCCGGGGCTTTTGCAGGGTGCGTGTGGGTCGTGCTGGGCGTTCAGTGCCGTGGGAGCCCTCGAAGGCCAGGTGAAGCTGAAGACAGGGAAGCTGGTGTCCCTGAGCGCCCAGAACCTCGTCGACTGCTCCATGATGTACGGGAACAAAGGTTGCAGCGGAGGTTTCATGACCAGAGCTTTCCAGTACATCATCGACAACCAAGGGATTGACTCGGACGACTCCTACCCCTACACAGCTCAGGTAGGCGTCAGACCGTGGCAGCACGTGAGAAGCACTTGGGGCTAGAAGCAACGCGGCCGGTCGCTCTGCTTTGCGGCGTAGGCACCGTTCTCCTCCTCTCCCACTGATTTCCCTCTGCCTTGGTTTCCACCAGGGCTCGTGTCACCTCCTCAGCCTTTGCCCTTGATTCTTTCAAACCCAGGGAAGGGACTTTTAGATGTTTTTTACTCATAGGTGAATGACTGGACTGGCAGCCAGAATTCCTACGTGGTTATTTCAGTCCTACATAAATGATTAGGCAACGTACTATACGGAAGGGAAAAATGGGACAGGAGTCCTGGCTCCTCGCCTCAGCTCTCTGTATTATTTAATCTCCTACACTTTCCAAACGGGATATCGATATTTCTACCATGTCAGTGGGCTGAGGTTTCCAGGGAACGATGTGCAAACCATTGTTTTTAAGCATTACCTGTAACAGATGCTGTGTGACAGCTGCGAGGTCGTAAGGAAAGCCATGAGAAAAGAAAGATCCTAAAGTCTTGATGGCCAGAGTCAAGAGATGCCCTGAAATTACCTGGTGTCTTGAAAAGATGGCTTGTGGAGAGAGGTCAGAGGACCAGCAGCTCAGCCCAAGGAAGGACGGTGGAATAGGAGCCCTCAGACCTGCCTAAAGCAGCTACAGGGACACGAGATGCTGTTCTCTGTGTCTGCAGGGAGAGTGAGAAGCCCTGGGCTGAAATAAATTCAGGTTAAACCTGAGACTTCAGGTGGGAAGGCTGAGGAAGTTTCTCTAGGGAAGTGGTAGAAGTGATGTCACCAGAGGTTTCTAGAAAAAAGGCTGAGGGTTCCATTGTGATGGTTTGGCTGCTCTTGGCGTGGGGAAGTGAGATGGGTAGGATGGTCCCTTCGGGTCCTTCCAGGTGTCTTTTCCAAGAGACGGTGCTCAGGGAGAAGAACGGGGTAGCACAGAGTAACAGAGAGCTGTAGAAAACCAATACCCGAAGGTCTTGAGCTGTTCCTGGTGGATCCCTCATGCTCCTCTTCTCCCGTCCCCGTCGCTCCCCCCAGAACGGGACGTGTCAGTACAACGCGTCCGCACGCGCCGCCACCTGCTCCAAGTACGTCGAGCTCCCATACGCTGACGAAGCCGCCCTGAAAGATGCTGTCGCCAACATCGGACCCGTCTCCGTCGCCATTGACGCCACCCAGCCCACCTTCTTCTTGTACAAGTCAGGTACGTCCTTGTACCCCAGAGATCCTCTCCACAGCCCCCCGTGTCCTTCTGCACGTAAAGCCGGTGACAAGTGGCGGGTTGGGGCTTAACCCCTGGGTGAAGGCATTGATATGACCCAACCACACCGAGACAGCAGCGTTGCTGACGGTGCTGACGGTCGGCTTCGGCTCACGGGCGAGGTCTGCTGCCGTGCTTCCCAACTCCTTGGTTTTTTCCAGGGGTGTACGATGACCCCCAGTGCACGCAGGAGGTGAATCACGCCGTCGTGGTAATCGGCTACGGCACCCTGAACGAGAAGGATTACTGGCTGGTGAAAAACAGGTAAAGGCACAACCGTGCATCACGGAACCCTCGGGATCTATAGGCTCGGGATCTATAGGGCACCCCCCCTGCTGCCCACCCTCACGGTTCCTTAAGGGTGTTGATAGAGCTGGGTGATGGTATCAGTCCTTCCACCCAGGGATTCGTGCTTCATCGTGTCAAAGCACCTTGACGTCACCCCAGCAGCACCACAGAACTTTAAACACAACTAAAATACACTTACACCCCCCCTCAAGTTCCCCTTACGTCAATTGCCATAACCTAAGACGGGATTAGAAGCATTTAACGCCAACGCTTCGATGCTGTGATGTTGCTAAAGCTGCTGCTTCGCTTGCAGAAAAAGGAATTTAATTTTTCTCCTGTCTGTCTGTCTCCTGTCCCAAAAGCTGGGGTGTGCATTTTGGTGACCAGGGCTATATCCGCATGTCGAGAAACCACGCGAACCATTGCGGTATCGCCAGTTACGCCTCTTACCCGCTCATCTAGACGGAGCCCGCGCCGCAGCGAGGACTGGTGAGCCCTCAGTTACACCACTGATGCTACGCTTGCACAGATCTACTGACTTCAAGAATCATTTTTTGGCTCTGTGGGCAACGTCCTCCTGTTAGATCAGGCTGGGAGGGAGACCTGTGCGTAGGAGGAATTCTGAGGGTGATTTACAGGCACCTCATGACTTCTTTGGGGGGAAAAAAGTGTTTTTGTTGGGTTTTTTTTTTTTAAGAGTGAGATTGCGATACATACATTTGTAACGGAGATCACCTACCGTTACAACAGGGATAGTGTTTTCCTCTCTCCAGTTGAGCACCGAGTACTGCCACGATGACACAGCTCTCACGTTAGCTCTGTGCCATGTTGATGAAGTTGCAGACTTTCTTTGAAAAATAAATCGGTTTCACTGCCCAAAAGTCCGCTCTTTGGTCTCTGGAGGCAGGAATGGGTGGCAGAGGGAATTCCAGCCAATGCGTGAGGAGTCTCACAAAACCTCCCCACAGATGACCGTGTCTCTCCAAGCGGTGCTGAGGAGTTGGGAACGGAGGATACGGATCACCGCGCCCGTACCCGGCCCCAGGCTGGGGCAGGTTCCTGTGATGATGATATTGAAACACTGATGCTGCCACCGTGCCCGTACAACACAACCCGCCACCGCACGCAACGCTTTTTCCTGACAGGGATGCCAGAACCCGTCCCAAAGGTTTCCGTGTCAAACCTTTTGGCTGATGCTGCAAAGTCACCTAACTTTTTTCTTTACATGTTTGTATTGACCGTAGGCTTTAAAAAACCCCACCTTCTCGTTTGTTTCAGTGGGGAAACTCACCTTGAGAATCACTTTCCTGTTTCCTTGCATTGTGATGCCATGGCCACCTTGGGGGAGGTGGGGGAACCGAACAAGTCTCCAGCGCTCACACATTGGAGGGTCCCGGGTGGCTCTGTGATGTACTAGGGGCTCTGGGAGGGTCTTGGGGGGATGCTGAGGGGCTCTGGGAGGGTCCAGGAGGATGTTGGAGGGTCCCAGGTGGCTCTGTGATGTACTAGGGGCTCTGGAGGGTAATGGGGGGATACTGAGGGGCTCTGGGTGGGTACAGGGGGACTTCTGAGGGTGGTGAGGATCTGGGAAGGAATTGGGGCTACTAGAAGGGTCCTGGGGGTTTGGGTGGGTCATGGATGGTGCTGGGTGGGTCCCTCCTCAGGTGTTTTTCTCCCTCAGAGCACTCTTTTTGTCCTCCCTGCTAATTAGGGTGCCTCTATTCAGCCCCTTGCCCCATGAGAGCTGAGGTTCTCTGCTTAGATCCCGTCTCACGCTCCTGGCTTCCTCCCCAAGCTTTCCTTTGTCTCTGGAACGGCTTTAGGAGCCTTTGGGTTCCCCCACAACTCATCTGCTGGCTTTTCTTGTGCCCCCAAGGACTCTGTATGCCTTTTGCTCCATCTGGGACCCCTCTTTTGGTCTTTCAGCCCCCCTAGAACTTTTAACGCAAGTACAAAACAGAGCCCGGGCCCAACACAGATCCCCCAGCTGTGGCTCCAGCGGTGGCCAGGACTGAAAGCATTGGCAGCAGCCCCCTTCCCTCAGCAGCCCCCAAAGAGCGGGGCACTTCACTTTCTCTCCCCAAAACTCCACACTCTCATCCCAAACATAAACCCAACGGCAAAGCCCAGTGAAGTTCCTGGGGCTCTCTGGGGGCAGCTGGACCCCTGCCAGCCATGGCAGGGCCAAGTGAAGGCCTCAGGGCTCTCTGGGGACAGCAGGGCTCCAGCGAGGCCAGGTGAAGGCCCCGGGGCCCCCCGGAGGCCTCAGAGCCCCAGCGAGGCCGGGTGAAGGCCCCGGGCCCCCTACAGGCCACACGCCCCCGGCCACGGCGGGGCGCTGTTTGAACGCCAGGCGCTGGCTGCGCGCGCCCCTGCAGGCCGCGGCGGGCGGGGCCGCCCTGCGCATGCGCGGAAGGGGGGGGCCAAACTGCAGCTCCCGGCATGCCTCGGGGCCGCCGCCGCCATCGCTTCCGGTCAGCGGGCGCTTCCGGTCAGGGGGCACTTCCGGTGGCTCCGCGCTCTGCCGGGGGTCGCAATGGGGCAGGGGGGCCCGTGGGGTAGGGGAGGGCCCATGAAGGGGGAGAACTGGGGTCTGTGGGGCAGGGAGAGCCCATGGAGGGCTGGGGGAGGGAGGGGGTCTGTGGGGCGGGGGTGGGCTTGTGGAGGGGGGGGGAACTGGGGGGTCTGTGGGACAGGGGAGGGCTTGTGGAGGGGGGGAGCTGGGGGGCCTGTGGGACGGGGTAGGGCTTATGGAGGGGGGGAGCTTGAGGGGGGGCTGTGGGACAGGGAAGGGCCCATGCGGGGGGGGCTGGGGGAGGTCTGTGGGGCATCTGTGGGGCAATGGAGGGCCTGTGGAGGGGAGGAGCTGTGGAGGATCTCTGGAGAGGGGGAACTGCGGGGCCTGTGGGGCAGGGGAGGGCCCATGGAGCGGGGGAACTGGGGGGCCTGTGGGGCAGGAGAGGGCCCGTGGAGGGGGAGAACTGGGGGGTCTGTGGGGCAGAGAAGGGCCTGTGGAGGGGGAGAGCTGGCGGTGGGGGTGTCTGTGGGGTAGGGGAGGGCTGTGATGGGATTTTGGGGGCAGGGGGAGGGCCCTGTGTGGGTCAGAGCGGTGCCGGGGGCGGGGGTGTCTTAAGAATGGGCTTTGTGGGGTGGGGGGGACAGGCAGGGTCTGCAGCTGAGGCTCGGGAGGTATCATTGGGCTGGGGCAGTGCTGGTGGCTGGGCCCGGGGTCTCCTGCCGGCAGCAGTCACTGAAGCCGGGGGGGGTTCTTTGGTTTGTGGGGTGCCCTGCGGGGTACGCAGGAGCAGCCTGGGGGGGAAATGCTGGCGTGAAGCCTGTGCCAGGGGAGTATTGAGGGGAAGGGGGGGGTCCCCGAGCATTGAGCGTGGGGGCTCTGACACCTGAGTGTATGTAGGGAGCGTGTGTTGTGAGCGCAGGGACTGCTGGTGCTGTGCGAGGCAGCTCTGGAGGGGCTGGGCTGGGGGGGCCGGGGACACGTGGCCTGATGCAGCGAGTTCTGGGGCGAGAAGGGCCACCGGCGGGAGCTGGTGGTACCTGGGTGCTGGGAATAAGAGCTGGAGGGAATGTGACGGGGAGAAGCAGCGGCTCGGTGCTGTCGGAGGCAGCACAGGCAGCGGTGGGAAGCTGCTGGCCTTCCCTGTGCTGCTTGGGTGCCGGGAGGGCTGGGGGCTTTGGGGGGGGCAGCCGCCTGTTGTGCCGTGCCTGCCAGCCTCAGCCCGTGCTGTGCTGTTACCCCTACGCTTTCCAGCGAGAGCATCAGTATCGGGGGGCAGCTGCCGCCTGCGGGGTGCTGGGGCCGTTTCTCCCCGCTTTGTGCTATCCCTGATCGCTGCCGCTGTGCACTACGCTGCCCTTCGTGTCTCGGGGCACGCAAAGGCCTGGGTTCTCTCATTTAGTTGTCCCATTCGCGTTCTCTTTGCCATAAAATCATTGATGATACTCCCATTTTCTTTTTGCTTTTAGATGAGGCTCCCAATTCCAGCTGCATTTACCCAGTTCTGCATGGCTGGTTGTGGGGAGGGGGCCAGGCTCCTGCCCCCCCAGCGCTGATAAAGGGGAATGCTGTGGAGGACCGGACTGCAGCGCTCCCAGTAAGCCGTGTCCCACGCTCACCAGGAGCAAATCTTTGCATCTGTGTCTGCAGGGTTTGAGCCTGTTTCTGGGCTCCATGGCATGCTGCTACCTTTGCTCTGCCTGTGCTGGAGCTTACCGCTGGTGCTGGAAGGTCTGACCCTGTGATTTGCCTTTTCCCTCCCGATTTGCCTTTTCCTTCCTGTTGCATTGTCCCTGCTTTTGCCGTTTCCTGCCTTCTCCTCGTGGCTGCCCTAACTGTCCGCCCAGCTCGAGGAGTTCCTCATGTTTTATCTTGTGACGCTCCCCTCCCCGTGCACACAGATGCTCTTTCTTGGCTTTGTGAGCTTTTCTGACACCCAGTTTCCTGGTTGTTCTGCAGCTTCTCTCAGCTTTGCCTTCCCCTTCCTGCCGTTGCCTTGTAATACGCCTGCACTCGATGATCTTACGGATCTTTTCCAACCTAAATGACTCCGTGACTCTCCTCCCCGTCCCGGTGCCCTTTTTATGTTTCAGAAGTCAGTTCTTGCTGCTGTCAGTTGTCAGGATGGTGCTGGGGTCCCTCTGTGGCACAGTCCGCCGGTGAGAATACCCGATCCGAGACTTCCCTGCTGTCCCTTTCTTCGTTGTGCTTAGTGCTGCCTTCGACACGGAGCTTTGGACGGTTCTTTCCCGCCCGGAGGATTTTGGCATTTGGCTCTGCGATGTTCAGTGTCAGTGGCTCCAGATCGCTCGCTGTCTTCTTGTGTTTTGAAATGTCTTCTCTCCCGACGCTCGTTCTTGCCCGTAAGCGTCCCGTAGCTCTGCTGTCCTTGCTCCTTGTCGCCAAGATTCCAGCGCGCCGGGCACTGGGCAGGGTGTCGGGGGGTCTGGGTGTCTGTAACTGCAGAGGGCTGGGATCTGCTGACAGGACTGGCTTTGCCACCAGGTTCCATCCTCCTCTTTGCCCATCTCCTTACTTCCCTTTGGTGAAATGCAACTATTTTCCTGAAGTTTCAGATCTTGGAGTGAGTAACGTGTCCCGCGGCCCCTTGAAGCTGCGTACTTCAACTTCACCGCTGCTGCCATCATGTGCCAGGCCCAGGAGGGTGGGCAGGTGATGGTGAGTGAGTTGATTTGAAGTTTTACACAATTTTTATGCCCACGTTGGACAACAGATGCACCTGACTGTGCTCTTCGAGCTTGTTAGGAGCTGGTGATGCATGCCCCTGCACTCTTACAATGCGCATGCTCTGTTGCACGAAGAAAAAGTCACAAATACGATCATCCTCCTCCTCCTCCCTGTTTTGTAGGTTGGCCTCACGAGTGCTCCTGGGCAGGGAAGAATCCTGGCTCAGCGCGAGTTTGTCAGGAGGTTCTCGCCTCGCTTTGTAAGTACCTTTCAATGACTAATTGAAATGACACCCCAGCAGTCACACCACCCGGCGCAGCGTCCGTTTGCAGCGTGTTGGGTTTGCACTACGGTCACCCGAAAAACTCCAGCGTGGATCGTAGTTAACCCGTGTCCATTGTCCGGAAGAAAATATCACAGGAATAGCAGTTTCCATCTCTCTGTGAAGGAGCTGGCACTGTGGGATTCGGGCCAGGAGCTTTGCGGGTGGAGGATCTGATGGTTGTAACTCAGCTGTGTGTGATTTGTTCCACATTCTTTCTTAACAATTTCTCCTTCCAGCTGGACCGGGCGGGTTTTGTTGTGATGGCTCTGCCCTCCATTGGGATGCTGCTGTGATACTTGAGCAACAGAAAATCAGACAACCCCGAGAGGAAAAAAGAGGGAGGAAACCAGCACCCCGGAGCTCAGGAGGGAGCTACCATTAACCCACCAGAACCACCGGTGTGCTTGGACCGGCAACAGTCTGCAGAGGCACCGCCGGGGCCACGCTGCGGCCGCGTCGCTTCAGTGGCAGCGGTGCGTTGCCTTCTCCCATCAAAAAAGAAGAAAAAACACCGAAAAGCCCCGACCAAACCCGCTGCCTGCGCATTCAGGGCAGCGTCACTCACTCTGCGGCCGAGAGGTGCCAGTGAAGCTGCGACACGAGCGTGTTAACGCCCGGCGGAGCTCATTTGTGGGGGTGCAGCTCTGCAGCGTTTCTGGCGTCTGCGCTGCCTCCCAGGCCCCGCTCAGCCAGGGGAGCCCCTGCCTGCTGCAGTCTGCTCAAACCCTGGAAATCCTGGGGCGGGGGCTCCTCTTCCAGCTGCTGTCCACCTTGCCGAAACCCCTGCGGGAAGGAGCTCTGCCCACTGCTGTTGGAGAGCTGTGTTCTTTGCGAGCTGGGGCACGGGGAGCCCCGCTGTGTTTCGCTGAGCAGTTCGCTGCTGTGTGGCTGGTTGGGGTTTGTGGCTTTGGGGTTTGTTCTTTTTTTTTCCCCCTGGTTGCTCTGTTGAGGAACCCATGGCTTTGTAGTAAAACACACACCGTGGAAGAAACCTGCTTTGCTTTCACCGGGAGGGCCTGGAGGCACCTGGCTGCCTCCAGAAGCGGCTGAAAGGGCGTACAGGCAGGAAAATAAATCAGTACGTTACTCCATCAGGAAAATAAATGGAAAAATGGGAGCAGAGGGAATGTGGGGAGCTGGCACCTCGCGCCAGCTTTCCTGACGGCCCCCAGCGCCGCTATAAGGGGGTTTCTTCCACCGTTGTAAATAAACGGTAGCGTGGCTGCCCGTTGGGTGTGGATTTGTGCTTTTCCTCTGGAGGAGGGAGCAGCACAGCGATGGCTTGGCCGAGGGGACCCGCGCGTGGTGAGAGGGGGGTGATTTGTTTGCCCTGCGATCTGGGCAGGGGCTCCGTGGTGGCTGGTGGCACCGCACAGCCCGCTCTGGGCCACGCGTTGGAGCCCGCTCCCCGGCACTGGCGGCAGCCGAGAATTTCGTGTTGGTGGATAGAAATCGCGGGGCCATGCCGGAGCGAACACTGTGCCTTTGTTACCAGAACAATGTTTCCAAGCTGGGATTCCTCACCCCCTCGCCCCAACCTTCGCTGCCACCGGTTGCACCCTTTGTTTGGCCTGGCGAGCGTCGCAGCCGGCCGGGTTAGGGACACAGTGGCTGTTTGATGCTCAAGAAACTTTCAGGAAGGTGCGGGAGCTTTGTGCCAGCGGGGCTGGCTGGCGCAGCCCGCCGGGATGTGCCCGGCCACGGATTTTCCTCGCCAGGCTGAGAGGTAAGGCTGTTCTGCCTGCTCTGGGACGGGTTTTGGAGGGCAGGCTGGGAGGGTTTGAGGGGAAGCCGACGCAGAGGAGCTGTCTGTGTTGTATTTCTGATCGTAGCGCTCTTCTTTGAGCCTGGAGTTGGACCGGCGCTGGGAATGCCGGTCATGGACCGACGTGATGCTGGTGTGCCCGTGGTAGGGCTTCAGAGTGGGATGAGAGCCCGGAGGACGCCCGTGCCTGGCCCTCCTGCGCCCCGGCACCCTGGGGAAGGGGCCAGTTCCAGAAACCCCTTGGAAATACGGATAGTGTTTTGGTCCTCGCCTCGGGCGCTTGGAAACCAGGAGCCAGGAGGGCTGCTGAGCTCCCGTGCAGCCCCACAACCAGCGTGTGAGCTGGGAAAGGGCTGGTTCCCTGAGCCCCAGCCCCGGGATAATAATCCCGACTAAATTCCTGATGGTTTCCGAAAAAAACTTTGGAGCTTGTTCCGCCGCCCGGCCGCTGCGGTTTCCCTCCCCACAAGGCAGGGCAGGGCACCAGCCGTGCCAGCTCCGCTCCCAGCCGCCCCAGGCAGGTGTCACCTCCTGGCACCGCTCCGGAAAGTCGCGCAAAGGTCCCTGGTGCCACCCGTGTAAAACAAACACGGTCCTGGCGGGCTGAAGCCTTAGCCTGAGGAATATCGAGCGGAGAGACGGGGCCAAGGGACAGGCTGGCTCCGGGGTGGGGGACCAGGTCTGTGCCCGTGCGTGGCGAGAGGCTGTTTATTTATTTTCCTTCTGCTGATCGGGCGCTTCGTGTGCCAGTGGCGCTGGGACACCCGGAACAAAGGTTGCCGGAGCTTTCCAAAGCTTCCGAGCCGCTTCTGGCAGATGGGGATTAAATGCACCGGGGTGTTTATGGCTTGCGGGTGCCTCTGGCACGGGGATGGTTTGCTCCACCCGCGTTTGGTGGTGGCTTTTCCCAGGAAATGAAATCCCTCCTGGATCCAGCCCTGCTGGGTTTGTCCAAGGTGCGTAATCCTTCCGGCATCGCCCGATCCCGGCAGTTTGTTGTCGCCGAGGTCCGGTGCGAAGGGTTAACGCGGAGCCGGTGCGAGCAGCCTGTGCTGTGTGGGCAGCCTGAGTCACTGCTCGCCCTGCCCTTGTCGCCCTCGTCGCAGCCTTGGGTGCCCTCCTCTTGGGTGCCCTCCTCTTGGGTGCCCTCCTCAGCACGGCACACTGCTCCCCGAGCTGGCAGCGGCTTGTGCAGGCTTGGAAAAGTGCGGCTGTGCCAGTGCCAAAGCTAACTGGGATGGAGGAAACCACCACTTTGGGGAGACAGGGAAACTGAGGCACGGAGTAATGCGCCTGGCCTTATGGTGCTTTGGGGTTGCCCAGCTCCTGCTTGTCACTACAGCGGGCAGTGGATTATCCGTAAGTCCCACCGGCTGGCACGGGAAGGATGACTGGGAGTTGGGAAGGGGCACGAGGGGCACCCTAAGGCTGTTCTTGGACCCCGAAATCGGTGGAGAAGGAAATGGGAGGGTTGCTCAGTGCCGAGGGCACCCACAGCCCGGCGCAGAGCTGCGGCTGATAGGTCAGGGAGGAGGGAAAGGGGGAGCAAGGCTGGATTTGGGGTGCCCCACGAGGAGGGGAGCGTGTGTCCCTTGGTGGGGACGGTGCAGAGGATCTGTGTGGTGCAGGGCAAAGGGTTAACGGGGAAAAGGATCCGATTTGCCAGGTGGTTCCTGGTTTATTTTGTGTGTGAAAGAGGCAGGGACTGAGCAGGGAGGAAGAGGAGGAGAGCACCCAGCAGGGCTGGCCCCGTGGGGCCCACCGGCCGCATCACCCGCAGGTGGGTCCCTGGCAGCCCGGGGGGTGACCTGAGCCACCCAGGAGCCACCGTCCCCACTCCTGGGTGCTGCAGCACCCCCCTCGCCCACTGCCACCGCCGCGTCCCCCCACCAGCCGCTCACCGGCACCTTCCCTGCCCTTTGCCCGGGACCGTGGGGACAGGGCGCCTGCGTCCCCGCTCCCACGCCTGGCGCTGGTGGGGTGTGACCCAAAGGTCACTGTCGTGACCTTCCAGCCGGTCACCCATCCCTCCGGACCTCGGTTTCCCAGGGTGGTGGCCAGCACGAGCATCCTCCACCCACCTGGAAAGCCGGTGGCCAAGGGTTCATCCTTGCCGGTGCTGGGGATCCCAGTTGTGCCCGGAGATAAATGGGGGGCGAGGTGCTGGCACCCTGTGTCCCACCCGGTGCCGGGATGGGCAGCCACCTCGGTGGTGTGGGGTCAGAGTGGCTCGAAGGAGGAAGACCTGGCTTCTTGCTTCCTCCCCTGGGACTGGGTGCACAGGCTGGGTGCCCTCAGGGTGTCTGGGGACACTTCTCGTCCCCAGGACCCGTGCTGGCCTGGAGCATGGGGGGGACCCGCTGTGGTCCTGACCCCTCTCCGCACACTGCAGTGATGAGCGTTGGCCGTTCTCAGCGCGGGGCAGGGGGCTCCTCCAGGTCCCCATCCTGCAGCTGGCGGGTGGCACCGGCCCCAGCCTCCTCGCTGCTCTCCGCCTGGTGCTCCCCAACATTTTGGGGGGGCTTGGAACACAAGCATGGACTGGGAGGCCGGCTCGGTGCCCGGCTTCGCCCGCTGTGGGGAGCCAGGGGCTCCTGGCCGGTGGAGCCTGGCTCTTGCCGGAGCATCTCGGCCGTGCCGGTGGGAAGCTGCTGCCGGTGTCCCGGTGCCAGCAGGTGATAAATGGGGCTGGTGTGACTCGCTGGGGTGCACCCCGAGGTCAGGGTTTGATTTGGGGGATGCTGCGATGCCGCTGCCGGATCCCATCCCTTGTCCTGCCAGCTCCCTGCGCGCAGGGGGTTGGGGTTACACCCCAAGATCTCCCAACTGGTTTCTGGTGCTACACCAGGAAGTTCCTGGGCATCCAAATGGCTTTTGTGGCACCAGCACCTGTAGGAGCTTGGGAGCCCTTAAATCGCCAGGCGGCCGTGTGTGCTTTTGGGGAGAGCCGTGCTTATCGCCGGCGGGAGCGCCATGGATGCTATCTTCACTATTTATTTATTCTTTTGTATTTGTGGCAAAGCTGCTCACTCGTTCTGGTCCGCTCCTGGGCAGATCGACGGCCAGATGATAGGCAGATGCAGAGGAAAGTGGGTTTTTTTATCAGCTGACTGAGCCGGGAATGTAAAAAACAGGAAAGTGGCTGAGCTCATCCCATTTCCCTCCCTGTCCCAAGTGGGGCTGCCCATGGGGCTCGGGCGCAGCGGGGTGAGTCGGGACTGGGCAGTGCTGGGGGAGGATGTGCCAGCACTGGGAACGCCTCGGGCACCAGCATGGCCACTGGTGTCGGGATTTGGGGGCTGTGGGCAGCATGGACCAGAGCGATGGGCTGGACCAGAGGGACCGGGGCGCTCTGCTGGGGTTTGTGGTCGTGGCTCCATCTCACCAACAGCAGCAGGAGAAGGGGTTTTGCTTTGGGGGGGGGCAACGTGGTCCAGGGAGGGAGCGGGCGTGATGGGGAGATGGCGTTTGGGGGGGGCTACAAGCTGCACCCCACAGTGGCCTTTTTTTAAAGGCTGTTGTAGCCACTTGGCGTGGGCAGCCCCAGTGTATCAGGATGCTGGGGGGTGTCGGGATGCTTGGGGGGCTTCCCCAGCCGGGTGTGGCCTTTCACAGGGGGTCACAACCAGGCTGAAAGCTCCCTGGGTCCCATCCTGCTGCTGGGCTGGGACCACACGTGCAGGGGCCAGATGCCACCAGACTAAATCCAGGTCCCCAAGGGACTTGCAGGGCAACCTGAGCATCCTCTCCCGAGGGACGGCTGCTCGGCGCGGAGATGTATCGCGCTGGGGAGGTGGAAATTCAGGGTTCTTGTGTTGGGGTGGGTGGGCTGCATCCTGACAGGGTCCCCCATGGTGGTGGGACCCCATCGCTGCTCAGCTCCCCCCAGACGAGCGGGCGAGGAGCCGCTCTCATCCCAGCCAAATTCCTGGGCGCTTAATGAGTAACCGGGGGCCGCTCGGCCTCGAGTGGGTGTTTCTGTGTGTTCCTGCCAGCCGCGGCCCCCGGCCCTGTTTGTGCAGGGCTGGGGGCCCGGGAGCGCTCTGCACCGCGGCGCCGGCACTGCGGGCTCGGGGGGGCCCCGTGCCATGCGTGGGGCTCGGCAAGGTCAGCGCAGGGGGGACGAGTCGGGGGGGCCAGCTCCTCTTTATGACCCTCGTAAGCTTTACGGGCTGGTTAAAGCTCGGAGAGCGGCTGTAAAAGCCATCTGGGGGGAGCTGGGGTTGGGGGGGGGGGCGGGTCTGCAGAGCTCAGCTGAGACCCCCCCAACTCGTTCCATGCCCCGCGCCAAGGCCTGGCCGGCCGCCCCCGACGCCTCCGCTCCTCCTTCCCACAGCGTGCGGCACTGAGCGCGCCATGGACGGTCCCGACATCTTCCTGGGCCCCTGCGAAGGTGCCCTCTGCGGGGTCCCGGGCCAGAGACGTCGCTGCATGTCGGCCCTGGAGCCCAGCGCCGCTGCCAGCCCCAGCGCCGAGGCCGGCTGGGAGGAGGAGGAGGAGAAGGATGAGGAGGAAGATCATTTTCGGGGGGTGCCGTTGCGGCGATCCTGCGCCCTCCGCACCTCCATCCGCTCCCGGGACCCCTTCCGCCGGCACAGCTGGGAGCCGGGCAAGGAGCTGCGTGGGGTCCCTGGCTACGGCCAGCTCAGGTAGCGGTGACCTGCCCTGTGTCCCCACCCCGGCCCCGCAGCCAGCCCCCGCTCCGTGCCCTCGCACCGCTGCTCCCGAGCCCCCTGCATCCAGGGGTCGGGGTCTTCCATGCAGCATCTCCCCACCCAAGGGGCGAGCATCCCCTCATCCCCCCACCCTGAGAGCGAGCATCCCCCCATCCCAGGGGCAAGCATCCCCTCATCCCCGCACCCCAGGGGTGAGCATCCCCCCACCCCACGAGCGAGCATCCCTGCACCCCGAACTCCCGGGGCGAGCATCCCCCCACCCCATGAGCGAGCATCCCTGGCCCTGACCACGTGGGGCTGCCCTGAGCGCTGGGTGCTAGAGCAAGGCTGACCCCATGGGGATGGGGGTCCCAGTTTGGTGGCAGTGACACCCCCCACACCCCCCCCCCCAAGCTCAGGGTCCCCTCTCCCCGCTGCAGTGTGAGCCTCAAGGGGCTGAGCCCCGAGGACATGGACTCCAGCGCGGAGCAGCTGGATGGGCTGGGGCGGGCACCAGCGGGACCCCCGGCGAGTCCCCCTCATCCACAGCCACGACGACCTGGAGTCCCTGCTCTCCCAGGATGAGGAGGATGAGGCCGATGTGCAGCGGGTGCAGGTAGGACAGCCCCCCCCCCCCCCCCTTCCTGACACCCAGCACCTGCCGCAGGGAAGGGATTCAGGGCCTCAGCCTGGGTGAGGGTGGGGGACCCCGGGAGAGGGGATCATGGGGGGTCCCCAGGAAAGCCCCATCCTGGGTGGCTTTGCCTTCATCCTCGGGGCTTTGCCATCATCCTGGAGCCGGGATGCTCCTGTCCGAGCTGTGTTATCCCCTGGGAGCAGCTCCATTGTGGGGGTCAGTGGCAGGGAGGGGCGGCCCAGGGGCCTGGGGACCATCCAGCACCGGCACCACCCTGGGGACGGGCAGCTGCCCTGTGCCCCCCGCCGGGCCCTGCCAAAGGGTGGGTAGGGGGTGGCAGGGATGGGAGCCGGTGACCCCAATGCCAACGCCATCGCCACTGGCAGGAGGATGCGTGGAGGCTGCCGGCGTACCGGGCCAGGCAGAGCGCCGGCGGCTGTGCCCTCTCCAAATCAGCATCGCTCAGCATCATCGACAGCTTCCCCGGCGCAGACGGTGAGTGGCAGCACCCATGACCCCCCGGGCAGCACCCACCTCGCACCCCCCGGCGCTGCATCCCCAGCCCTGTTCAAACCTCCCCAATAACGACCCAAAATCGATGGCGCTGCCGTCCAGAGTTCATTATTTCTCATCCCCCCAGTGCAGCAGCCCTGGACCGCGGTGGATGCTTCGCCACCCAAAGGAGCTGCTTCTCTCGCTGCGCTTCGGCCACGCTTTTAATTCATTTTTCTTTTGCTGTTGCAGAAATTTCCCCCTTCGCCTCCCAGCAGAGCCTGGTCAATGGGTGAGTGGGGGCCAGGGGGGCACGTTGTACCCCTGTGCCGGGGTGAATGAGGGACCAGGGAGCCCCCAGGGGAGGGTTAGAGAGGAAAAAATTGTTCCCAAAAATGGGGAATTTTTGGCTCGTGACTGCAGGGAGGGCACGGGGCGGCCGAGCCCTGGCGCACGTCACTCATTCCCGGCATCGGGGTCAGCAGGAGCGGAGGAGGTGGTGTCCCCCCCTGTCCCTGGGGTGCCTGGCCCCCCTCCCAGCATCACATTGTGCCGGTGGCACGGGGCCCCCGCGCCTGTCACAGCCCATTCCCGTCTTCATTAGGGCGCTTGTTCCCGGGGGATCGGCACGCTGGGGGCTGGCCGGGAGCCCCAAGCGAGGACAGGGACAGGGACAAGCTGGCCCTGAACCACCTGGCCAAACAGGATGGTGCTGAGTGGCCCCTGCACCCTGCAGCTGCCCCCAACCGTGTCCCCAGGGATGGGCTGGGAGCAGGGCTTGTCCCCCGCTGGGGTTGGCTTGTCCCCCACCCATGGTGGCTTGTCCCCGCTGAGGGTGGCTTGTCCCCTGCCGAGGGTGTCCCCAAGGAGCCAGGGCCAGCCCTGAGAGAGACCCCCCAGCAAAGTGGGGGTCTGTGCTTGTAGCACCCCACAACCTTGGGGCTGCACCCCCTACGGAGCGGGACCACCGCCCTGCTCCCCAAATTACAGAACGGGTGACAGGGTAGGGGGGTCACCGAGGAGGGGCTGTAGCCACCAGCCTGGGGGGGCCACCCGGGCACCCCGCGGGGCTCGGGGTAGACAGAAGGGCTCTGTGCCCCGGAGAAGCCGGGGCGCTGGGCTCGCTCCTCCCTGTTTGCCGGCCCCGCAGCGGCTGGGGACAGAGGGGGATTGTCCAGGCTGGATCCTCCATCTCCTGCAGCTTCGGCGCCGGGAGCTGCGGGCAGCTGGCGGGGGAGGCGGGGAGCCAGCGCTGGGAAGAGACCCCCCTGGGCCGGACCCTCAGCTTCATCAAGAGGATGACGGGGAAGACGAAGGTAGGGGGCTGGGGGGGGGTGTGCAGCAGAGGGGGGTGGCGGGGCGATTCGCCCCCCGAAGATGCCGTGGGGGGGGGCGGGGGGGGGTCTGTTTGACGCTCTGCCCTTTGGGAAGCCATGCCTCAGTTTCCCCTCTCCTGCTCGGCACCGTTTTCATACGTCGGGATCTAAAGGGGGGGGACGGACGTGGGGGGGGGGCGACACCCCAAATGCCCTCGGAGGCAGGGGGGCTGGAAACAGAGGATGGAGGTGCTTGCCCAGTGGGTACCGGGTCCTGCCAAGGCCCCAGTGCTGTGGTTTCGGTGGCACTGCCGTGGCCCCCCCGTCCCCCTCCCCACCACCCCGCTCCACCCAGAGCCGGCAGCGCTCGGGACAGTGGCAGGCCCTGGCACCCAGCGGCGGGCTGGGGGCCACACGGGGACCCCTGCCCACCATGGATGGGGGACGGTTGCCCCCCATCCCCCGCCCCCCCCGGAGCTGGCTGGGCTCGGCCCCCGCTGTGGCCGAGGAAATGAGGTTTTTCCTGGCGGCGGGCACGCTTGTTTGTGCGCTGAGCTCCCTGCCTGCGCGGCCCCCCCCGGCCCCCCCACCCCATCCCGGCGGTTTCCTGCAGCTCTTCCTCCATTCGGGATATTTTCCTCCTGCTCCTTCCCAGCTCGGAGGGCAGCAGGACCCTGCCCAGACCCCCCTGTGCCTCAGTTTCCCCATTTCTCCTCGTAGGAGAAACCTGCTGGTTGGGTGCTGGAGTGTTTTGGTTGACTCTGGGGCATGGCGGGGGGGGGGCACCACCGTCCCCCTGCCACGGGGCCAGAAGCTTAAGGGGGGGAAACTGAGGCAGAGCAGCGCACGCAGTGTCCTGGGGACACAGGGGCCACCTTTTCGTCCCCATGGCGTTGCCGCCCACCCCCCTGCCACCCACTTCTGGGGGGTGAAGCCCCCCTCCCCCCCCTCAAGGCGGCCCCCCGGGGTTGCAATTTGCCGCCATGCGAAGCCATTAATCCCCCCACTCCCCACCTCAGCCCCCGCCTGCGCCGGCCGGATTAGCCGCCAGCTGTTCCTGGCATCCTGGGGGGCCACGCACCCCCTCCATGGTTGGGGTGCCAAAACCCACCCCAGCACGGCCAGACCCCCGGGTGGGATGGCCCCGTCCTCGTCCCCACCCTGCCGGGCGCCAACCCGGGGCTGCGAATGGTTTTAAATCCAGGATTTAATATTATTTTTATGTATTGAGCGGGAGGAAAGGGCGGCTGGGGCCGCGGTCACACCAAGTCTGGGCTTTGCCAAGTGTGTCCTATAAAATTCCAGGGGAGGGAGAAGCGTCCTCGGGGGCTGGGGGCACTGGTGGGGGGCTGGGTGGATGGGAAAGGGGGTCGATCCCGGCCGAGGCAGCGGGACAGGGAGCCGCACACGTGGCGATTGCATCAGGCAGAGCGGGGATTGGGGTGGGGAGTGGGGCGCCCACCCTGGCATCGCCGCTCAGGGCAGGAGGGAGGGGGGGGCAGGGTGAAGCCACCCAGCAGGGTCCCCACGGTGCTGGTGGCACAGGGGTGGCACCCGATATCCCACCAGGTGTCCCCTCGGCTGTGCCGCCAGCCACATGGTGGTGGGGGCGGGGGGTCCCAAAGAGAAGCTGCGGTGGGGATGGGGATGGGGATGGGTCCCCAGGGTGCTGGGATGCCAGGGCTTGATGGGGGTCCCCAGTAGAGGGGTCCCCAATAGAGGGGACCCCAGGAGAGAAGAACCCAATAGAGGGGACCCCAGCAGAGGGGTCCCCAATAGAGAAGAACCCAATAGAGGGGTCCCCAGTAGAGAAGAACCCAATAGAGGGGTCCCCAGTAGAGAAGAACCCACCAGAGGGGACCCCAGCAGAGGGGTCCCCAGTAGAGAAGAACCCAATAGAGGGGACCCCAATGGAGGGGGACCCCGGCAGGTCCGTGGGCAGCGGGGAGCAGCCGGTGCCGTTCTGGGGGTCCAGGCTGGAGCCACGCGGGGCTGGGGAGCGCTGGGTGCTGGGGGGGAAGCGGCCAGGGCGGCAGCGGAGGGGAGGGACCGCGCTATTTCAGGAAGAAATAATAATCCCGGCCGCCGGGGCCTGGCTCGCGCTGCCTCAGGGACTCAGCACCCTCCCCACCCCGGGGACCCCCACCATGTACCACCGGCCTGCGCCCAGGGTGAGTCACGGCAGCGGCTCAGCCCCGGGGGTCCCACTGGAGTCCCACCGGGGTCCCACCAGGGTCCCGTGGGTTCCCGCCGGGGTCCTGGGGCGTCGCTGCCGCCAGCCTTGCCCCACCACCGCTGGGGTGGGCTCGTGGCCCCGCGTGGTGCCGGGGGGCTGCGGGGCATGGCGGGGGGACCCCCAGCCGCAGGGACCCGTGATGCTGTGGGGTGGCTGCATCCCGCCGCGATGCCCGGCATGAGGTTTGGGGGGGTTGGTGCTGGGGTCACTCTGTCCTTGGGCAGGGGGTGGGGGCTGTGCGGCTCCCCCCTGGGGCCGTGGGGGTCCCCTCTGGGCCGGAGCCCCCCCATCTCCTCCCTGCCTGACTTTTTATGGCTGAGCCGCCGCCGCTTCCCCCTTCGCCCTCTTGCTCCCACGTGATGCTCGGGGCTTTCCAGCACCCGCATCTGGCCCCGCCATGTGGGGGGAGGCAGCGGACCCCCTCGGCTGCCCCCCGCGCCTCCCCACTGGCTCCATCCTCCTCCGCGGGGGCCGGGTGCCCGTTCGGGGTTCCCTTCCGTCGGTTTGGGGCTGTTTCGGGGTCACGGCCGGAGGCGCTGGCGCCTGGGGAGGAAATGAGAAATCAAGGACGGGGGCTCTGGGTGGAAGGAGCGTGACCGCATCCCCCCCATGCCCCCCCGGGTGCTCAGCGCGGCCTGGTCAGGGTTTGCTTCTGCTTTCAGGACCCCGATTTAATTAGAACCCGGCCTTGGCCACGGGGCCCCGGCCCAGGCAAGAGCCTGTGCTGGGCTAACAGCCATGGCGGCCACTGGCCAAGGGCCCTGGCTGGGGCTGCCGCCTGCTGCGGGGCATCGGGTGCCTTCTCCCAAGGGTGCTGGGAGCTGCGCGCATCCCCCACCCCGCATGGGTGCATCCCCCACCGTGTATGTGTACATCTCCGCTGTGCATGGGTGCATCCCCGTGATGCATGGGTGCTGTGCATGGGTGCATCCCCACCGTGCATGGGTGCTGTGCATGGGTGCATCCCCGCCGTGCATGGGTGCATCCCCGCTGTGCATGGGTGCTGTGCATGGGTGCATCCCCGCTGTGCATGGGTGCCGTGCATGGGTGCATCCCCGCGATGCATGGGTGCTGTGCATGGGTGCATCCCCGCCATGTGTGGATGCATCCCCGCCGGGCATGGGTGTCGTGCATGGGTGCATCCCCACCGTGCACGGGTGCCATGCATGGGTGCATCCCCGCCATTCATGTGCCATGCATGAGTGCATCCCCACCCTGTGTGGGTGCATCCCCACCGTGCATGGGTGCCACGTGTGGGTACGTACCCGCCGTGCATGGGTGCATCCCTGCCATGCACGGGTGCCACATGTTGGTGTGTACCCACCGTGCACGGGTGCTATACGTGGGTGCATCCCCACCGTGCATGGGTGCTGTGAGTGGGTGCATCTCCATCCTGCATGTGTATGTCCCCACCATGCATGGGTGCTGTGAATGGGTGTATTCCCGCCATGCATGGCTGCCATGCACGGGTGCATCCCCACCATGCATGGGTGCATCCCCACTGTGTGTGGATACATCCCCGCCATGCACGGGTGCCACACGTGGCTGCACCCCCACCGTGCACGGGTGCATCCCCACCACGTGAGGCTGCACCCACCCATGTCCCGTGGGCTTTGCCAGGCCGGATTCGGCACCGCCGTGCCCTTCCCTTCGCCGCTGGCACCGGTTGCCGCCGCGAAGCCGAGGCAGCTCACGGGGCTCGGTGGCTTCGGTGACTTTTCGCCGTGGTCATGCACGCGGGCTTTGTCCCCATCCTCTTGGCAAGCGTCAAGTGCCGCCAGGCACGGAAATACCGGGAAAAAGGGACATTTATTTGCTGAAGGAGCCGTTTACACCCGCACGACCCCCACGGTGGGTGGGGGGCTCTGCCCTGGGGGTCACTGGGTGACGCTGGGGGGGGGGGACGGGGTCCCCCAAAAGCCCCCCTGGGCCACGGGGCTTGGAGCTGTCCCGGTGCCTGGGTTTTCTTGGCAACCTCGTAATGTTATCACTGGCAGCGAGCAGGATAAATCTGATAAATCCAATAAATCCTGGCTTCTCCCGGCCGGCGAGTTAATGTTAAACCGGTTGGCGGTTTAACGCGGCTCCTGGTGCCGGGGTCCTCCCCCGAAGGGTGTTTTAAGGGGGGGAAAAAAACCCCACAATTTTTCCAAACTGCCACCTTCAGCCTGACTTCCCGGCGTGGGGGGCGCGGGGGGGTGTGTGGGGAAGCAGCTTTCCCCCAAAAATAAGCTGGAGGGAAGCGCCAGGCCCCCGGGGTCAGGGTCCGGCATCGATTTGGGAGATAAAAGCCCCAAAATGGAGGAAAAAGCCGGCACCAGGCCCAGGGCACAGGGATGGAGCTCGTGTGGTGCCCCGAAACTGTGCGCTGGGGGGGGCTGGGGGGGGGGCTGGGGAGCCCCACGGCCATTGGAACCCTATGGGAGTTTCAGCTTCTTTTTTGGGGTTCCAGCCCTGGGGGCGTGCGGGGAGGGGAAACTGAGGCAGAAGGGCAGGGGCTGGGGAGGGGGGGGATCCGGGGTGGCGCCGCGTGTAACCGGTTGTACAGGCGGAGGGGCCGATCCTGGGGGGCGCTGCCGGTCCCGGCCCGAACAAAGAGCGGCGGCAGCACGAGGCCGGGGGGGGGGGGGGGGAGAGCGGGAGGAGGGGGGGGGGGCGGTGGGACCCGCCCCCGGGCGGAGCCAGGCGGGCCCCGGCGCGGTGGCCCCGCCGAGATGTCCCGCATCGAGTCGCTGGCCCGGGCGAGGAGCGAGCGTGCCAAGGTGGGTCCCGCCGGGGGTCCCCCCCCTCCCCCAGCCGTGCTCCCTTGGGGGGGGAATGCCCCCCCTCCTGCTCCTGCTTTGGGAGGGGGGCATCCCTCACCTCCCCACCCCACCCCCCCCCCCCGGGTCGCTGCCCCCCGGCTGGGGGGGGCTCTGCCCTTCCCCACCCGTGGGGGGGCGTTTGTGGGGTGCCGGGGGCGGGGGGATGCTCGGAGCGATGTCGCGGTGGTTGTGCTGGTTGCGGGGGTCCCTAGGCAAAGCGGGAGGGGGCGCCGCTCCCCGTTATGTAGCGGGGTCTCCTGGGAAGACCCCTAACGCTCCTGCCCTCGCCCCCCCTCATCCCCCCGGAGCTCCCCCCATCCCCCCGGAGCCCCCCACCCCCGGACCATCCCGCCAGCGACTCTTTGGGCCGAGCGGCGGCCAAACTCCCCCCGCCCCCTCGGTCCCGGTTCCACCGGAGGCCTTTGGGGGGGGGTGAAGCCCCCCCAGCTCCTGCCGAGGGGGGTGGAAGCGAGGTGGGCCCCCCCCCCCCCCCCCCCCCCCGCTTTTATTGTCCCGGTACAGACAAAGGCCAGCCGCCCCTTGGGCGATGGGGAAACTGAGGCACGGGGAGCGGGGGGGGTCGCCGGCCCGGGGGAGCGTATCCGCGTTACCGGTGACTTGGGGGGGGGGCCCGGAGCATGTGGCAATTGGTGGCGTGGCGAAACGGGGGGCGAGGGGGGGGGATTCAGCTGGTGCTCACCGGCGCTTGGCAGGGCTTTGTGCTCCGGCGACGGGCGTGCAAGGGGGGCGTGCAAAGCTCAGCGCCCCCCCCCCCCCCCGCCTCAGTTTACCCCAACGTGGGGATTTTATTTTTTTTTTGGGGGGGGGGGGGGGCACACGTGGTGCGTGCTGCCCTTGCATGCACCGAGTTTGCCGGGTCTGAGCCGCCCGTGGGGGGGGGGTCCCGGGGGGCTCAGCCCCCTGGGTTGGGGAGGGGGGGGGGTATGGGAGAGGGTGGCAGAGCTGGCGGGGGGGGGCGGGGGGGGGGAAGTGGTTGTTGGTTCCTCGCGCCGGACATGGCGGGGGGGGGCGGGGGGGAAATGGCGGTTTTTGTTTAAAGAAAGTTTCATCAAAGCGTGTTTCGCCCCACCCAGGGCTGTGCCCTTCTGGAGGGGGGGGGGGGCTGGCGGGGGGACCCCCCCGCTGCGGTGACGGGGCAGCGCTTGGAGAGCAGCCACCGGCCCTGCGGCCAGCTGTCACCGCTGGAGAAACAGGGCCCCCCCCCTCCATGGCAGCGGGGGGGGGGACACAGCCGCGGGACCCCCCCCCCCGCCGGCTGTGATGTGCCAGCGGCAGATGCCATGCGCGCCCCCCCCCCCCCCAACTGTGGCTTTTCGACAGGGGGGGACCCCATCACCCCCCCTCTTTCCCTTCCCTGGAGCCCCCCAAAACAGTAGGGGGGAGCCCACCACGCTGTACCCCCACAGCCTCGCTCTTTAAGCCTCGGGGGGGACACAATGGGTGTCTGGGGGGGGGGGCACCCCCTTTTCTGGGCGAGGGGGAGGCCCCGGGGGGGGAGGGAGTCTGGTCCCCGCTCAGCAGCATCTTTTGTTGCCGGGATGGCGCTGGCTTTGTTCAGCACCGGGGTGGCAGGCGGGGAGGGGGGACGGGGCTGACCCCAAGGCGGGGGGACACTGTCCCCAAGCAGGAGGGGACCACCACAGCTCCGTGACACCGTGCCAGGAGTCATCACCCAGGTCAGACCTTAGTTGTTTCTTTTTGGTTGGTTTTTTTTTTTGGGGGGGGGGCTGGGGGCTGCCCCCAACCCCAGCTCACGGAGGCGGTGATGCCGCAGGTGGATTTTGGGGGACGCACGCGCAACCGTGGGGTGGTGGCAGCTGGGGTTGGCATCACCCCAAAAGCCTACCCCCCCCCCAGGTCTGGCTGGAGTTTTGGGGTGCGGGGGGGGGTGTTCTCACGCAGGAAGAGGAACGGACTATCTTGGGCGACGGCGGCGGTGCCAGCAGAAATACACCCGCCGTAGGCGTCGCACCGCAGCGCTGGAATAAAAAAGCAGCTACACCCCAAAAAACCCCCGTTTCTGGTTAAAGCGAAGAAACTTTTTGCTCCCCACCAGCGCCGGGGGGGGGCAGATGTAGGGGGACCCCTCCGAAACCCCCAGCCCGGGGATGCCGTGGTGCCCAGTGCTGGGGTTTGGTGCCGAGGGGGGGGGGAGCGTGGCTGGGGTTGGGGGTTGGCTGTGCTGGGGGGGGGGTTGGCATCGGGGTATCCACTGATGGGGGTTTTACTGGGGGACCCCCAGGCACCCTCTGTGTTGGGGGGTGTGGGGACGGAGGTGGTGGCATGGCCGTGTCTGTCCCCCCCCCCCCCCCATGTATTTACAGCCTGGGGTGCAGCTTGACACCCACTGTCAGACCCAGGTGTCTGGGCAGGGTGGGGGTCACCACCACCCCCCCCAGTGACCCCCTACCACGTCCACCGGCAGCAGGGACCCTCTGTAGCCCCCCCCCCCCCAGGGTGGCACAGGAGTGTCCCTTTTGTCCCACACCAGGCGTGATGTGGGGCTGCCAATGGAGGGTCCTGCTCCGAAATGCCCCCCCCCGTCACATCCCGTGTGCACCCCCCTCTATGGATGGGCGACGGGCTGCATGCCCCTCCCCCCCCCAATATTTCTGGGTGATGCTGAAGCCTTGTGGGGTTTTATGGCACCGTCACTGCTTTGCGCCTGTCCCCCCCTCCGTGTGGCCTTTGTGAGTGGGGGGGCACCCAGGCAGGGTGGGGGGACCAGGGCAGGGTGGGGGTCTGGGGGGGTTGGTGTGCTGCTGGGGGGGGGGGGGGGGGTCATGGCTGCAGGAAAAGGATTCGCCCCCCCCCCCCCCCCGCCTTTGTCTGGGGACGGTTGGGGTTCCTGTGGCTGGGGCTGCGCTGGGGGGGGGCTCTTTGTGGGGTGGGCGCGGGATGGGGGCAGGAAAATGGGGAGAAAGGGGAGAAAAGGAGAAAACGGGGGGGGGGGAAGGGAAGAAAGTGGGGAAAAAGGGAAGAAAAGGGGAAAAAGGAAAGAAGAGGGCAGAAAACAGTGGGGGAGAGGAAAAGGAAAGAAAAGGGGAGAAAAAAGCAGAGGAAAAGGGAAAAAAAGCAGAGGAAAAGGGAAAAAGAAGCAGAGGAAAAGGGGAAAAAGCACAAGAAATGAAAGCAAAAGAAAGAGGAAAAGCAGGTCAAAAAAGGAAAAACAAGAAAAAGAAAGAAAAAAGGAAAGCCAAGGAAAAAAGTAAGGGGAAAAGGAAAACAAAAAGAAAAAAGTGAAGCAGAAAAAAGACAAAAAAAGGCAAAAAAAAAAAGGAAAGGCCAAAAAAAGTATAAAAAAACAAACCAGGGAAAAAAAAAAAAAAAAGGAAAAAGCAAAGCGAAAAAAGCCACCAGGCCCGGGAACAATCGCGGAGCGGGGCAGATGCTGCGGCTGGAGGCTCCGAGGCGCCGCTGCGGGGCCGGGGGCTGCGGGGCCGGGGGGGGCGGCGGGGCCGGGGGCTGCGGGGCCAGGATGTGCTGCTGCTTCTGCGCCCCGTTCCCGGTGGATGGGGAGGCGGAGAGACCCCTCTGCGGCGAGCGGGTGAGCCCCCGAGCCCCCCCCACCCCCGGCTCCCCCGTGACCCCTGGTGTGTGCCCCCCGCCCCGGGGGCCGTGGCAGCGTGCCCCCCACCCCGGTGTCTCCGCTGCCTGGGGATTGCTCTGTCCTGTGGGCTCCTGTGGTCTTCCTCACCTTCCTCCCCACCGGCCTGGTGCCTCCCGGGGGGGCCCTCATCCTCCCCCCCATCCCCCCCTGGGTGGGGGGTCGGGAGCAGGGAGGGGAGCCGGGACCCCCTTCGGCATCACCGAGCTGTGGGTTGGGGGCTTGGGCACCCAAAGCGCTGCCGTCTGGGGGGGGCTGGCGCGGAGAGGGTCTGTTTGCGGGTGCCCCGGTGCAGGCACGGCCGGGTGCCATGGCTGGGGGGGGGGGACACGACAAAGGCAGCTCTGTGCTGGGGGGGGGGTGCGGGGCAGGGGGGGGGCAAGGCCGCTCTTGAGATGCTCGGGATAACGCC